>NW_026542594.1:63223198-63709646 GCF_028750875.1 Macrosteles quadrilineatus
TAATGTTTAACCCTATCTACACACCACCACGTATAGTGTTCAACTGAATTCACACCGCGCCTTGGTCACTCTTTTATACTGTTTTTCTTTAATTACACTTCTTGGGTTGCTGGTTCTTCTTGGTTTATAGTTTCATATTCTTCAACAGCTTCTATCGCTTCTATCGCTTCTTCATCAATTGATTCGAAGTTCCTTAACTGTCTCCACATACCAACTTCATGAGGCAATCTATTAAAAATAGATGTATCCACGTGTCCGTATAATATGGTGCTTTCCGGTTGTTTTTCCAGTGTATCAATTAAATACTCTTTGATGATTGAACTTGAGAATACAAGTTGTTTCATATATCTAGAGATAGGAGACGTTGCATGCATTAAAATGTAGAATTCTTCACGTGAGAGTAAAATTTTACTTTCATGTTGAGTTAAATCTCTAAATCGTACTTGTAGTGTTCCACGATTCTTTACTATGTCAATTTCATTGTCAGAATCCAAAAGTCGAATATTAGTTTTCCTTCCGCAAACATTAGTATTTAAGTAACATTCAATTAGATTTAAATGTTTTAGAAAAGATTCCCATGCCGTTTCAGAAAATATAACCATTTTTGTACCATGCTGCAAGATTACTGTAGGTGTATATTCCGAAGATTTCATTAGTCCAGCTGTTACACTTTTACCCAAACATAGTGAGATAGGATAGTAAATGCGTAGGAAAACTTCTTTCAAAATATTAATTGGGATTGTATCTTCATCTTTCCGCTTCCTTTTAGTGCCATTTTTTTTAGTTTTTTCTTCTTTTTCTTCCTTGTCCTCCTTGTCTTCTTGTTTTCGAAACTTTAAAAACTCTTCTATTTCATTGACGATTTCTTGATGGTTTTCTTGATCCAATAATGCTGCTTCCTCTGCATCCTTTTGTACGACTGATGGAGAACTCATTTTACTCATGATGTAGTGTAGGATGTTACCCATTCAACGAACGAGCAAAGACTGATTGGTGGTGTGCGAAGCTCCTCCTTTTATAGCCGACTGGTGGTTGTGGTGAAACTCATTTACAACACTGTTTTGACTAATCCCGTCAATGGTGTGTACGTTACAATTTTATCATGCAAAATTAAACAATATGCAGATGTTGCATCAGGAACGTTCTCTTCAAACTCCATTTCTATTTTTATATCCACACTTGATGACTTTACAGATTCGTTTTGTTTTGAACAATCTATTACAATTATTGGAGCTTTTGATTCGTACTGCTCGGGAGACAGTATCGGGGTGTTTGTTTTCCCGTAGTATGAACTTTGGAATCTAGCGTACATATCATACAAAACAGTGTACCTCTTCTTAGTGAAAGAAATATTAAAGTTGTCGTAAGGGAAAAATTGTGAATTAAGAAACACTTTACAATTTGTTAGTTTGCAATGATCGAAATGACCGGCATTAGCTAGTATATTATTCCTTTTTTTTGTTTGTAGTGCAAATATTACATATCTTGCTTTTTCCAAATGAGTAGATGTTTTTACAGTCCATGTATGTCTTTGTGTTTTAGGTAAAACTGGATATTCATGAAATTCCCAACTTCTGAATGGTATTACAATATCTCTATCTGATTTCAGTTGTCTCAACAGTGTTATTCTATGTTCGTCATTTAATCGCACATGTGGTACTCTCCAAACGATTTTGTCCAAAGTTAAATTCCAGTCTAAATTTGCATCAGTGGTTCCAGTTGCTGCGCAAATAGTATCCTTATCATTTGATGATCTTAATAACACTAATTCCTGTTTCACATTTATTATTACTCTTCTGTAATCTTCAGCAAAGCCTAGAAATAATTTCAATGGTATGTAGAAATCAAAGTTCCCTGCAGAATCAGGGGTGATTGTGTCGTTATCGGGTGCAACCCATCCTCCAATTCTTAACAAATTCTTCTCGTTTTGTGTCAAAGATGCTAATCCTTTTAATGTGCTTGTTAAACCTACTTTCTTTGTAGAATCCACAGTTACTCCAGATATTTCATATCTAATTTCATCAAATAAAAATGCCATTGGATTATTGATAAAAGGAACGGTGGTTCCAGCTGTTCCATCTTTTTTTGTTACTCTTCCTTCAATATATAGATAACTTTCGCACGGAAGAGTGTAAATATCCTGTTGTTGTATAGGAATTCTAATTTCATCATTATTATTCAATTTTGACGAAGCGTAGGGGTTGTGCGTGTGATACTCCTTTTCCCATAAAGTCTCGTCGAATGTCGGTCCTTGTGCTATATCCAGTATTTCCATTTTCAATGAGTTTTAATCCAATATCCTGTAAAAACCGAATGTTTTCAGTAGTTAATCCTTTTGCAGATGATGAGCTAGTTAGGTGTTTACCCGACAACTCTCTCTTCTTGAATGACAATCCCATGGTTTAGGTTGATGCTTTTATGTGAATCCTGATCGTAATACGTTCTTCTCTGAAGTCTATGAGGTTTCCGTCTTGATCTAGTATGTTCAACACGATGTCTGAAACCACACTGGTGTTTAAGGGAAGGTACACCAAGTTTTGTGGCTTTTCCACAATCTTAAAACCTGGGGCGACTGTCGGATAGAATGTGTGCAATATATGACTATTCTCTCCATCTCTGTATGATCCTTGTATAATGTTACATGTAATGTCTATCGTATTAACTTTCAGTATTGTTACAGTTTTATCACCAGAATAGGTCTTTTTAGGTTCTAGTATTGGAGTTGTTTCAGAAAATCCCAATAATCCTCCAATTGAATGTTTTTGAGTAAAATCAATATAATAGGAAGAAGTTATTTCAGCTTTCATGGTATTGTTATTTCCTCTTATTGTTATATATTCTTTTTCTGATTCCTTTTGAACAAGTTCGTTAAGTTCTTCGTTTTTCATTTGTTTTTGTATAAATTCGTTAATATGGTCTATTTCGTAAGATCCTGTCGGTAAACTAATTTCTTTCATTGGTGTTAATTCTCCCAAATTATTTTTGCTTTTGTAATAGTGTAATTTGTTATTGACTCCTTCAGAAATATTTGGAATAGAATTGTATGTTGTTAAATCCAATAATGCAGCTTCCCATAATCTTCCTTTTTGCAATCGTAGAGCTGGAAATAGAATACTGCGCAGAGTTGATGAAGTGCCGGTCAATGAGACCGTATAGGAAGACATCTTAAAGTTGACTAACGCTTCTAGCTAAAAAATCTAAACATAAGTGTCCGCAAATTGTTGTATTGTCAGGTTGTTCTCTGTTATAGTTGTAAAATACTTGTTTTGCTGTGCGAAAGTAACGTTGAAGCTCTTTAGGTGGTGGCATATTACCGTAACTATCGAAATAATAAATAATTCGATCAAGTTTTTTATAACATATCCAATGAGTGCCAGGACCTTCACTGTTTTCTAAATTAACTATTCCAGTCTCATTTTTCCATATTTTACCGGGCAATGCATCTTTCATAAACACTCCTCTAAAAAATGGTATTTTCATACAAGAAGCGTATATAATTAATTCTTTATTTGTCAACTCTTTGTTTGGAATTAGTATTTGTTTTTTCTTGTTTAATACACACGGTATGGTCTTAAGTATAATCCTCCTCCTTTTTTTATCATTGACCATATTGTTGGTTTCTTGTTTTTTTTATTTTGATTATTCCTTCTTTTCCTTTTAATACTACCTCCTTGCTTTTTAACCGTTCGTTTTCGGCCTTTCCTCCTCTTTCCTCCTCCAAACGTAGTTTTTGTCTTCATTGCTGCTGTTACTGCCAAAGCTGCTGCTTTTTCACCAAAACTTGCGTCACTAGATTTTACTCTTTGCCAAGCCTTTTCAGCAAGCGCTCTATCCGCTATGGATCTATTTTTTGTATCTGCAAACTTTGAATATGCTATATCGTGCTGTTTGCAAGCTTGATCTAGTTTATTTATTCCAGAATCTCCTCTTTCCAGACGTTTTTTCAATTTTGTTCCAGGTCCACAGTATTGATATCCTCCAGGCAAATGCAGTTCTACTGGTAGTAAATCTATTGTTTTGTTAACAATTGCTCCAATTGGTTTAGATAATAGAGAAACTGCTGATGATGTCAATCCTCTTCCTCTCTTCAAGCTCTCTATATCACGACTGATGTGCTTAACCTTTAACATCTCTATTTATAGGGGAATGTACCCACATCGGCTTCACTCCTCAAGTGTTTGACAATGAATGTTTCATTTACGAATTGATTTCTTATTATGTACCTTTATCAATCCATATTATACTTTTTTGTATTTTCATCTTCTTTGTTATATTTTGAATATGTTGTATCATTACGTCATGTGTGTACTTCTTCATTTTGTTCATCTTTTATTAACACTTGCTTTTTTATATTATCTTTCATCTAATCCAAAGTCACCGCTTCGTGAGGTAAAACTGCATTGTAAACATTTTTCTAATGGTGAAATCTTTCTACAGGTTTAGTTCTAAGCATCTTTGTTCTGCTAGACATAAAATATTGCTTCATAATAACCCTATCAATCCATTGATCTCTTTGATCTGGATGCACTTTGTTATGTCCTGGATATGCTGGTATCATATTGTGAAAATCAAACATTACAGTACCCAAAAGTCTAGCAAGATAGTTTACATTGACAGCATTATCCATTTGTTGTGGATCTTCAAGATTTGTAATTCTTTTATTATTACATGTGTATATTTCTTCATTTTGTTCATCTTTTATTATACACTGGCTTTTTATATGATCTTTCATCTGATCCAAAGTTACCGCTTCGTGAGGTAAAACTGCATTATGAACATTTGCTAATGGTAAGTTTTTACAATCAAAAGTGGTGGTCTTTATATTATTATGTTTATATTCATCGGTTATTACAGGAACTTGTTTAAAAACTACCACATCTTCAGGATTTACTCCACCTTTTACATTAGTTATCTTTTTGTTCTCAGCATGCCAATTTCCATTCTTTTGTAACATGATTTGACTTACAGTGGCAGCATCTGTTGGTTTTAATCCTTCTTTAACCTTATGTAATATTTTACCTTTGCAATCAATTTGTTCACTATCGTGAATAATACAATTATCTTTAACATATTTGAGGTTAACTGCGTCCGAATCTTCTTTAGGGTATCCTATATCATTTATAACAAAGTTATAAAAAGAGAATCTATCTTCTTTTCTTTCAGGGATTATAGAATGTAAATATCCTTTATTGACTGAATCTTGACTATCGACAGGATCAGCTAAGTTTGTAACTCTTCTGTTTTTAACATCGTAAACTTCATTATTAACTTGTAAAGTATTTGACAGTTTTGAAAGTAAATAATCTTTGGTGACGGAATCGGAGTTTTCTATTGGTTCACCAACATTTGTTATTCTATGAGACTTGGCATTATAAGAGTCGTTTTGAAGTTGTAAGCTCAACAATTTTTCACTTTTTAAAGTTTTCAAATTTATTGCATCATTATCATCTTCTGGATCTTTTACAAACTTCAATCGTTTGCTGCTTATGTTATAATCTCCTTCAGCTGTTAATGGTAAACTATATCTTTTACCATTGGGTTTTGGTTTTTCTCCAAAATTGGAATACCTTCCAAACTTGTCCACGCTCATGATTCAACTGAGTTCCCTCGATTCTTGTCCTCCTTTTATATGCGATGATTAAGCAATAATCCTTCGATTTCGTAGTTCATCGATTAAAGCTACCCATTCATTGTCCAATCCGGTATGACCGGCTTCCATGGCTTCATATAATAATCTCATTCGATCAACCAGCTTATTGACATCATTATAATATATTATGTTGGTATTGTATAGACTTTTTAATAATCCTTTCCCTGAAGATGTAGGTTCGTTGGTTCTTGGTCTTTTGTGTAACACATTTAATTCAGCTGTAGATATAGCTCTTCTTTTAAGTTGAGATTTTTTCACTTGTGTTGGAAAAAGATCAGCTATGACACTTGTGTATTTTATTGATCGATTTCGATAAATGGGCAAATCTTTGGAATACTGCTTTTTATGTGCATTTGTATCATTTAGTATATTTTTAAACACTGATAGGTCTTTTTTGGTATATTTACCAGGTTTGTTTTTAAAAATAAGTTCAAACAGTCCTGTTGTACCTTTATATTTTTGGTTACCAATAAGGATGTTATCGTTTTCATCAATATCCAAATTACTGTCTCCAATCATAATACCATTGTCTTCTAGTCTAGCTCCATAAATATGATATCTTCGATTAGCCTGTGTTGAATGTAACATCTTTAATAAATATTTTCTGCCCAAATTCCCTTTGAATGCTATGTTTGTGCTTAATGTACTTAGATTTGTAGGATTAGTAGATCCTTCTTCTTGACCTGCGGAAAATCCTTCTTTTTCTCTTGAATCTTCAGTTTCTTCAGTTTCTTCTGTTTCTTCACTTTCTTCACTTTCACCACTTTCTTCAGTTGATTGAAATTGTTTGTATTGTTCATAATCTCTTGATTCTTTTTCATACTTAGAAATCGGTAGAATAGCATCTCCTTCGAAAGGTTTTTCAATATTTTTAACTAATCTGTTTAAAGGATCAGTAACGGGTTTAAACGTTGATTCTATAAACTTTTCTCTTTCACTTATACCTAACTTCAGAGCTCTGTTTTTATGTCTAATAGAATCACTAAGTGATTTTATTTCTTTTAAGAGCTTTTCTTGACTTGCCATGTTTACAGTACGAAGTGTTGATTTGAAATAGTGATATTTAGTGAAGCAGAACGTATTTATCAAACCCTATTCTATATCGTCCGTCTTTTATGGCTTGTTCTTTCATAATGACCAAAAATCCATACTTTTCTGCCCATGCTTTTCCACAAATTTGTTTAAACTTATCAAATGACATATCAGCATTTACATGATCGTTATATACGTGTTTCAGGTTGGTTTCATCTTGTTTGAACAAAATTATAACATTTGCATTATCTCTGATAAGCTGCTTTGGAATTTTACTGTATGTTTGTCCTATATATATGCTGTCGATATTATTATGTCTTCCCATGGCGAAATAGTTCCTAATAGTATCATGATTTTCACACGAAACGTCATCAAATAGAAATACTGAATATGGTTTAGCTTGGTTTGGTTGCAAAACTTTATCACTGGCGTTAAATTTATAAAGGTTAACACCTGACACCTTCGATATGATTTTCTCCAACAATTGATACTTTGGCTGATGTAGTGACTTTGAAAAAATATATAAGTTATTAAACCTCAATCCTTTAGGATTTGTAATCAAATTAAATACGACATTAGTTTTTCCACAGTTTGAAGGACCACTTATAATACATCTGACTGTGTTTGGAAGTAAACTTCCATGTTTGCCAGTGTTGATTGTGTCGTTATCAACAGTGTAATCATCAATATTACTAATGTTGAATTGATCTTTATGACAAACAATCTCCATCTTATTCGAAATCCAATAGTACAATGAGCTGTTCCCGTTAAATTAGGTCTTTTATAGGTATTCAAGAATCTTCTGTTTTGTTAAAACCTAACCATCGTACTTTAACTTGGTCTTTTTTCCTTTGTAACACTTTTTCAACAAGATATACATCACCTACTGTAGATTTTAATAGTTCATGTCCGTAGAACGCACCTTGTAACAAATTGCCTTTATTATCCTTTAATATGTATGTTTCTGGTATAGTTGGTTGCACTTTGTATATGGTAAATACTTCATTTGTCCAATTAGGTAGATATTTTTTAGTAAATATCGTTTTATACTTACTTATTCGAACTTTATCATTTACATTGAATTTTCTAGGCTTCTTTATTTCAACCTTAGGTTTTGTATTGTGCTTTATTCTTTTTAATACAAGTTTAGCATTTTTACTGTTTACTTCATTTGGTGTCATCCCAATAGTTCTGTGAAACCTGTTGTTGTAATCACTTATTAACTTTGGTAAAATATCAATCCATAAGTAGGTTCCTCTGTTTGAAAACATTTTATACATCGCTCCTTTTAACGTTCTATTAAATCTTTCAATTATAGCCGCTTTTTTTTCAGATTTGGTTGAGTAGTGGTTTATGTTGTATTTTTCCATTAACTTTGAAAAACTTTTATTAAAGTATTCTTTGCCATCATCAGTTTGTAAATGTTTCATTTTGTTTTTATCTCTCTTTATAGCGATTTCCATGGCTTGTGTTACGCTTTTACCAGTTTTATCCTTTAATGGTAATGCATCTGCAACTTTGGTAAAACAGTTAATCACTGTAAGTATATAATGATGTCCTTTATTTATTTTACTATATGGTCGCATTTCAATCAAATCTGCTTGATACAAATCATTTATTCCTTTAACAGTTGTATTTCTTCTTGGAAAGTTTACTCTTGCAGGTTTGTGTAGCTCATTTACAATGTTTTCTTTAAAAGCCATTATGTTGTTTTCACTGTCAATGTTGGCAAAGTAATGATTTTCATTTTTTCTTGCATCTCCTTATATAGGTCAAGGTCATTCTAACCTTGTGTAAAAAAGGGGGAACACAGCGGACAATGCTGTGTTCCCCCAATTTTACGGAAAGGAGAAAGGATAAGTGGTGTAGGACGATGAAAAGGTAATTAGTCGATAGGGTTAAGGGAATAGTGACCAAATGGAAGTGTGTGGATCCGGTCTGGTAGGATGTGTCGTTTGTCATCGTTGCAGGAGAGCGCCTTCTTAACTTCTGTCACGCTGTACAGTTGATGATTATAACTCCTGATTGTGTTGAAGTGTGCAGTTATAACTTTATCTTCATACAACACTTGCTTGTAGTCTTCAAAAAGTACATTTTTCTTCAAATACAAATTCTTTACGCCTTTTGCCTTTTTTATAATGTTGTCATCATGTAGTTTCACAGCATACAATTTTGATATAAGTGCTACGATTTCTTCAAGTAACACTCCGTTAGCCTCATCTTTAAATTTCCCTAATACTTTCTTGTTTCTGTCCTGATCGTAGTTCGGATGATCTTTAGGATAGTCAGAAAAATCAAATTCATCTTTATATACAAATGTGCGAAGATCTCTATACATATCTTGAGTAATTATCTTGTAAATAAAAGCATCTGTATCCATGTAAGTTATAACTATGTTCTCTCTTCCATAATGTGCAACCATCTTGTTGTAGTGAAAATCATACATGTGCGTTTTTGATATATCTAATATTGACATTCCTATATACAAAGGTCGATCCATTTTTATACTAGTTTTCTTCATAGATACGGCAACAAGGTTTTCATTAATGATTACTGATGATCCAAAGTTGGGCTTCTGTACAAGTTTCTCCAATTTCCTAGCATCTGTTATAAGTTTTACATTTTTGTGTTTCCTTTTATTTTCCAGAGTTTTACCAAATATCGCATTGTTCATTAATTTAAAAAAGTCCTTTTGGAAGGCTGACGTTGCTGCTGCTCTTCTTGTAGTGTTGGAATCTATGTAGGGTTTCAGCCAGCAAGATTGAGAAAATTCCAAAACTCTGTGTACTTTGGTTAGACGAAGTCCTAATTCAAGTGCTTGTTGTACAGTCCAAAAGTGCGCTACATATCTTTGCTTGTTATTTAAATTCATCATTAATTTAGGATGTTTTCCAGTTGGTGAAATTTCTGTTTTTGGTAAAAGAGGAAGATCGTAGTGAAGGTCGTGTAGATGTTCTGGGTATTCGAAATCGCAGTCTAATATATATCCTGTGTCACCATGTTTTGGAATTTGAACAATATCTCCAATTGACTCTGGGTCGATCCATTTAAAGTTATCATATGGAAGGGGGTTGGACATTGCCCATCCATACAAATTGTTTGCATCAAAATACCCAAGATAAACTGATGGCTCTTGCTGGTTGTAGTTTGGCAGATCTTTATTGTTGGCTTTTACATGTCTTACAACGCTTTGAGTCAATCCTCCTCTGACACCGGACTCAACCATCAGCACCATATCAATATCTGTTAAAAGTTGAAGTTTGCAATTGGTTTCTTTTAACATCGCCTGCCAAGCTAATCCTGGAGAGGTGTAAGAATGAAGAGGGTCTAATCCGTATGCTCCCAAACAGGTGTTTCTGAATTCCTCCATTACATCACAAAGCAGAGTTACATCGAGTTTAACATATAAATCTGAATAATCCCCTAATGTTTCCATATCAAGTTCGTTCCAAACTCTGCATGCATGTTGGTAATCTTCTGGTGATATTTCTGAATTGTTCAGCTTGTTGGTAAAGGCTTCTGGTGGAGGAAGTGATGTCTCGTCAAATCTGTGCAATCCATCGATGTAATCATAGGGGAAGACTCCTTTTCGAAGAACTAAATCCAATTTGTTGTTGTCTACTATTTTACTTGTTTCTATTAAATTTTCTCTTGTCAAATTTTCTGATAGTTTCATAAGGCTAGAAGGCATAAATCTGTAGGAGTCAAGAAATCTGAGTTTCATTTTATCAACCTTTTTTGAAAAACTAATAAACCTTTCCATCGTTACGGCTAATACATCAATTTTACCATTGTCCCTCCCTAATTCAGGTATTATAAAATGTCCATCATAGCCGCTTAAGTTGTGCATTACAATTGGAATATAGTTAGGAATTTTATAGTTTAAGTTGCAAGCGTTACACGCAGCACCTCTGTAGCTTCCAGTCAGATGGTCGTGGTCATGCACTTTATGATTATATTCTGTAAATGTTTTCTTGCACAAATAACATGATGTTGATAAATCGTATTCTTGAACTTCATCGGGTGACATAGGTGTCATAGGTTTTACCTGTGTATAAATTGCCTCTACTTTTTCAGCTATATTATACAGCTCGTCAACAAAGTGTTTAGCTGCATCTTCACCACGATACACTTTTGGTTCAGCTGTCAGTCCATAATCTTGTAAATATTCTTCGGAAAGCGTTGACTTGATGAGTAGACAAAAACTGTTGGGTGAATGTAGTTGGTACTTGTTTCTTCTTGATGTGTCCTCCTCTTGATGTTCTAACGGTAGTAGAGTAGATTCAAAATCAGCATACACGACAATAGGAATTCTATATTGATGAACTACATTATTAAACTGTACAAATGCTCTATCAGCTGGTGGTAGGTTAATCTTAACTTCTTCATTTCCATTGCATAACCTTTTATGTTCTAACAACCATTCAGAACCTCCTTTTCTCAAAGGTTTATTCACATGACAGAAACATCTTTTACAAATTGTCTTACATTTTCTTTTCTTTGAAATTTGTGAATTAACAAGTTTGTTAAAGTTCTTAATATATACATAGTGCGATATTTCACCTTTGGTGATTAATAACAAGTCTGTGTGATTAATTAGTTCTTGTGCACTTATACGTAGTGGATATACATTGTTTGATGAATCTAAACCGAATATATTTACAGAAGCATTTGGGTTCTTTTTTTCAAACTTGGTGATATCTTTGATTTTTACAGGGTAGCTCATTCCTTGAAAATTATAATTGTGCTGTACTTCTTCATATTCTCTTCCTACCCTTTGCGGATCATTATTTTTGACATATTTTACCAACATTGAATATTTAAAACATTCAGTATCATTATTTTGTACATTTACACAAGATTTAGTATTAGCAATTTTCTTGGGTAGAGGAATATAGCTACTACCTCTCATTCCATATCCGTGTTTATGCACTCTTACATCCAAGCCCGATATGTTCAATACAGTCCATCCTGATCCTCTGCCTTCATGTTCTTGCAATTTCGTCAAAAGTTCTTCAAAACATTCATCTACTATTGATTCAATATCTGAGGCAAACATAATGGTTCTGTTTTTTGTTAAAAATCCTCTAGGTGATGTTTCATTTTGTATGTTGGTAAACATAACATCCAGCAATAGTCCAAACTTTATAAAATTTAATCTTTGTAATTCACTTTGCAACGTTTTAATAACTAGTCTTTTTGCACTAAACATAAATTCTTCCAGTTTTAATGCGGCATTGTCAATTTTGAAATGTGTTACCACTTTACCTGGTAGAGCATGAGCGTGTAGTTCCACATTTGTTGAAGATGTAGCAGTTGAAGGTGAAGTTGAAAGTTTAGGTGCGTAATGGATAACACTTGGTCTTGAAGTGGATGATTTCGGGTCTTTTTCTTCTTGGCCTCTTGAAGTCGATGGTCTTGGTTCTTTTTCTTCTGTATTTCTTGAGGTAGATGGTTTGGGTTCTTCTTCTTCTTCTTGTCCTATTTTATACAATTCTTCAATTAAGTCTTGATATCCTTCCAATTCCTCATAATTTGTAGGATGATCGACTATTTCATGAAGTAGAAGATCTATTTCATCCTCAAACGTGGCTTGACAAATGGCACAGCGTAGCATGGAAGTATATGGTTTTGGTTCTTCTTCTCCTCGATCTCTTGAAGTAGATGGTGTCGGTTCTTCTTCTTCTCCTTGTCCTATTTTATTCAATTCTTCAATCAAGTCTTGATATCCTTCCAATTCCTCTTCATTTGTAGGATGATCGACTATTTCATGAAGTAGAAGATCTATTTCATCCTCGAATGTGGCTTGACAAATGGCGCAGCGTAGCATGTTGTAGATGTTCTCTATTCAAGAAGCAGCAGCATACTGATGAAAGATGTGAACATCCACCCCTATTTATACCATTCCCTCCCCTCTCTCCCCTCTACTACTACTATTAAATTAATGACATCACCCCATTTCCCAATTTCTTTATAATCTAACGTAAATACAGGCTATTCTTCAACTTTCAAACATATTTATAGAAAAACAAGGTATTTTATTTTTTACTAACTATTCCGGTTTAGTAGGTCAAGGTCATTGCAGGATAATAAAAAAATGTGTGAACAATTCGTTTAGTTCTGAAACACGTTTTTACACATGTTATACCAGAACTAAATAAATTGGTCAGACATTTTTTTATTCAAAATTTGGAAAAAGTTATTTACTGTTCAAAACTTGGAAAAGCCCCAATTTACTGTGTTATAGTCTTGGAAATTGAAGATTTCCAAGACAAACCCAACCTACCCACGTCCCATTTTTTTTTATTTGTTAGTACTCTTCATCAATTTCACTATCCAATAAATCCATCATTTCCGACAGAATTCGCTCTTCCATTTCACCATTCATTAATTGTATCATGTCCGACAGCATTTTTTCATCATCATCTTCTTTTAATTTTTCAACGTGGTTATCAATTATAGCACTAGCTTCTTTCATTTCTCCCACAGTCCTCATTCTTGCTTCTTCAACTTCCTTTTCTAAAAACCTTATTCTTTCAATTGATAAATTTATAATTTGAAGTTTAGATGTTCCTTTTTTAGCTTTGAGTATGGTTCTCAATACCTCAAATGTTTCATTTAGCTTCATCACCCTCCTTCTTTCTCTTTCATTATGTCTAATCTTTTGTTTATCCATCTTGACTAAGCTTGCGTTTGCGAGTTCCAAAAATAAGAATGTTTAATGCAGGATGTCAAACCTCTTTTATACCTCCATATAGTGGTGGGGGGTAGACCACTCCCCACTTTACTTTATAGTAGTGGGGGAAATGGGTAACATTTTCTTTTATTGTTGAACCATGGAATTTTTAAATTCTTTAAGTAGGTCAAGGTCATTGTCAAATAATAAAAAAATGTGTGAACAATTTATTTAACCCAGCAACATGTTTTCTTAAACATGATATACCAGAATTAAACAAATTGCTCAGACATTTTTTTCAAAATTTTGAAAAAGCCGATTTACTGTGTCTTATATGATTTTATGATTATCAGGATTTAAAAGAAATTAAATATTTCAAAGATTAAAAATTTAGAAATAGAAAATTTACTGTATTTGTTTTGGAAATTGATGATTTGCAAAACAAACTCCCAACCCACCCTCTCATTTTAATTTTTGTACACTATCAGAGTCAGAGTCAGAGTCGGAGTCAGAGTCAAACAATCGTCTTCTACTTCTAAACATTGCACTAAACATTATATGACTTGTTGTAGGTGTTTCCCTTAGCTCAACAAGTTTCTCCGAGCATACCATCTCTTCAGTAGATGATGAATCTTCAACAAGTAGAAAACTTCTATCTTCTTCATCTAACTCTTCATCAGTCAATACTTCCAAATTTTCGTCACCATCCGATTCCAACTCTTCTTCGGATAAAGATTCTTCCTCCAAGTCTATGTCTTCTTCCTCTGAACCAGCTTCAAAAACAATGTTTTCCAATAAGGTTTTTAAAAAAGAAGTTGTCGGGAAAATATTGTCCACAGGAGACATAATGTACAAGAGTGGTAAATCTGAAGTAACTGATTGTACCTCAGCAAACATGTTATATAGACAAACCCCCACCATTTACCTTTACCCCCACCCTTAACCTTTACTCCATTTTGTTTTTAGTTATTGCGGTCTGGTTTTATGTAGAATGTGGCAGTCACAATATACCCTTTTTCTAACATTTCCACTAGCCTTCGAATTATTTTATTAAATCGTACATCAGTTAATTCTAGTTTCAACCCGTTTGCTTCTGAGTTCCAGATGTTTCTCTCTTCCTTCCACAAAGTAAAATGACATGTCACACTATGATTTAAATATTTTTCTAAACTTCCCCTGAATGCAAATGCTTCTTGAATGTTTTTTAAGTTTCTTTTAATTATTATTGTAGCTGGGGAATTCATAGTTAAACTTGCCTCTGCTAGCTCCAATCTAAGAATGAATCGTGTGCAATATCAAGCGTCATTTATACCTTTATGTACTGGTGGGGGTAAAGGGGGGTGGGGTTAAACAAACCACCTTAATTTTAGTAGTGGTAGAAATTGATATTATCATTATTTTAAAATTTTGCAGAAATTTCTAAGTTTAAGAAGTGGGTCAAGGTCATTGCAAGATAATAAAAAAAATGTGTGAACAATTCATTTAATTCTGCAGCATGTTTTTACACATGATGTATCAGAATTAAACAAATTGCTCACACATTTTTTTTAAGAATTTGGAAAAATTGAATTTACTGTGTTATCTTTGGTAATGTAAAATGTTAAAAGGAAAAAAATTACCGTGTCTTTTTGATCTTGGAAATTGAAGATTTCCAAGACAATCTTCCTTTAGCATCCCGGATAAGGTAGTCAGTTCTTTTCGGATGTTCAGGGTTTACAACATCTCTTGGTAATCTAATTGAAAAATGCTCTCCTGTATCGTTACGTTTTATAATGATGTTATTAAACCATACACATCTGACAAAGAAATATTTCGTACACCTTTTCATCCTTCTTACCCGGATTGCTTTGGGAAGTTCTTTAATTTTATTGGAAGACTCTGTGGTTTTATTGTGTTTTGAATGAATGGAGCACATATCACTATTCAAAACACAAACCTTTTCACAGTGTTCCCCCTTACTAGCACCCTTTTTAAAAACATATCGACACTTAGAGAGGGTGTGTGCAAATTTTCTTCTCCTGTCAGCAATTAATTGTTTACACTTATCTGAAGGAGAAGTGTGAAGGTGGTCAAAGGATTTGGAAGTGGCTGGTAGGGAGTCTTTTAGAGGAGATATGATGGGTGGTGGAATAGTGAATTGTAAAGGTGGAGTTGTCGAGGGAGAAATACATGGTGTAGAAGTTGGAGGTGGAGATGCAGTTCTAGTAGCAGTAGGTGTTGATAGAATATCAGCAACAGTGCAGTCAGAGGACGAGGAAGAGCTTGTAGATGAATCAGATGAGGTTAACTCCGAAGAAGATGAACAAGACGAACTTGATTGTGAAGATGAAGATGAAGACAATATTTCAATCAGTGGAGGAGATTGATCACCAATGGCTCGGAAGGTGTATTGTTCTTCTGCTCCAGGACTTGCACCTTCTGACTGCAGTATTTCTCGAAGAACCGATTTTGGATCTGACGCATGTGATGAAATTAAAATAGATCGAGGAAGAGACTTTGAAGATGAAGAAACTACTTTCGAGGGTCTAGTGGGAATTCTAAGGTAAGCCATGATAGCAAATGAAACAGTGAATAGTAACTGGAGCTGACTCAGCTAGCTAGGACTACTTCAGACCATTGAATGATGATTGCCTGCGAAGCAAACCTCCTTTTATAGCAAAACTCAAGTGGAGGGGAAAGCTTGTGGGTGGAGGGGAGAAGCTTGTGGTTGGAGGGGAAATGTTGTGTCCGTTGGTGTTAACTTAAAAGAACTGTTCTCGGTTCCCAATAATGTACTATAAGGAAGCTTTCTAAGTCCTGTAAGTAGGTCAAGGTCATTTAAAAATATTGCCAAAAGGAGAGATGGAGCAAAAATTGGCTCCATCTCTCCTTTTGTTGTAATAGGGGAACTTAGTGTTTGTTATGTATTTTAAGGGAAGCTTTCTAAGTCCTGTAAGTAGGTCAAGGTCATTTCAAAATAATGCCAAAAGGAGAGATGGAGCAAAAATAAGCTCCATCTCTCCTTTTGTTGTAGTGGGGGAACTTAGTGTTTGTTTTATTTTCGTGTTTGTGTGTAAGTCTGAATTGGCTAAAGACCAATGTATCAGTCTTTTTGATCAGAGGCAGCGCAGCCAAAGGACTGTCCTCATGTTATTGATCAAAGACTCATTAGCAATAGCCGGAGCAGCGCAGTCAACGAACTGTCCCCATAAAAATGTGTGAATGTCATCTATCTCATTTTGTTGTAGTGGGGGAACTTAGTGTTTGTTTTATTTTCATGTTTGTGTGTAAGTCTGAATTGGCTAAAGACCAATGTATCAGTCTTTTTGATCAGAGGCAGCGCAGCCAAAGGACTGTCCTCATGGTATTGATCAAAGACTCATTAGCAATAGCCGGAGCAGCGCAGTCAACGAACTGTCCCCATAAAAATGTGTGTATGTCAAAGAGAACTCTATGTCATGAATTTACTATTGGTTTCATGTTTTTGTTTTGTGTGAACGTTTTCAACTTACTAATGTCACTTAGAACTTTGTAACATACAATGATCAACTCAAATTGAAAATAAAATTACTAATAGGGACTTTATTATTTTGATACCTGAAATAGAACATCACATAATTAAGAAATACAACACCCTTACCAAAGATACAAATACGCAAAACACCCTCTAACTACAAGCCAACAAATACTACAATCAACATGCTTCTAATATAACTACTAAGTGACAAGAACCTTAGGTTAGAGTGGTACCAACTCTAAACTAAGGGTCTCATCTTTAGCCAGTTTGCCCATCCGGTCAGCTTCACCGGTTGTGCAAGACTGACAATCATCCGTCTGCTCGCAGCCCTTTTATACGCTCGGGTTGAGTGGTGGGGGTAGAACAACGCTGCACCTGCTTATGTAAATTAACTAGCGATAGTAGGTCCCTAGCTAGAATATATGCCCGGTCGGATTCAAACATATACAAGATCCATTACTACCGTTTTTATATTTTTTCCAAAATATTTTCAAAGTCCTGTAAGTAGGTCAAGGTCATTTAAAATAATACCAAAAGAAGAGATGGAGCAAACATGCTCTATCTCTCCTTCTGTTGTAGTGAGGAAAGAGTCTGTGTTTAGGTATAACAACAAAAGCTTAAAAGTGTTCATTGTTAGCTGACATAAGTAAACTACCAATGACAACGAAAAGTTTAAAATTTAATTTAACCAAATGCAGAATAGTATGCAGGCCGTTGGACCTCTCAACTAATTACAAAGTGGTCAACTTAAATTTTAAATATAGAATATTTACTGTCACAAGAAAGTTTTCATTGTTAGCTGACATAAGTAAACTACCAATGACAACGAAAAGTTTAAAATTTAATTTAACCAAATGCAGAATAGTATGCAGGCCGTTGGACCTCTCAACTAATTACAAAATGGTCAACTTAAATTTTAAAATATAGAATATTTACAGTCACAAGAAAGTGTTCATTGTTAGCTGACATAAGTAAACTACCAATGACAACAAAGGTTTAAAATTTAATTTAACCAAATGCAGAATAGTATGCAGGCCGTTGGACCTCTCAACTAATTACAAAATGGTCAACTTAAATTTTAAAATATAGAATATTTACAGTCACAAGAAAGTGTTCATTGTTAGCTGACATAAGTAAACTACCAATGACAACGAAAAGTTTAAAATTTAATTTAACCAAATGCAGAATAGTATGCAGGCCGTTGGACCTCTCAACTAATTACAAAATGGTCAACTTAAATTTTAAAATATAGAATATTTACAGTCACAAGAAAGTGTTCATTGTTAGCTGACATAAGTAAACTACCAATGACAACGAAAAGTTTAAAATTTAATTTAACCAAATGCAGAATAGTATGCAGGCCGTTGGACCTCTCAACTAATTACAAAATGGTCAACTTAAATTTTAAAATATAGAATATTTACAGTCACAAGAAAGTGTTCATTGTTAGCTGACATAAGTAAACTACCAATGACAACAAAGGTTTAAAATTTAATTTAACCAAATGCAGAATAGTATGCAGGCCGTTGGACCTCTCAACTAATTACAAAATGGTCAACTTAAATTTTAAAATATAGAATATTTACAGTCACAAGAAAGTGTTCATTGTTAGCTGACATAAGTAAACTACCAATGACAACGAAAAGTTTAAAATTTAATTTAACCAAATGCAGAATAGTATGCAGGCCGTTGGACCTCTCAACTAATTACAAAATGGTCAACTTAAATTTTAAAATATAGAATATTTACAGTCACAAGAAAGTGTTCATTGTTAGCTGACATAAGTAAACTACCAATGACAACGAAAAGTTTAAAATTTAATTTAACCAAATGCAGAATAGTATGCAGGCCGTTGGACCTCTCAACTAATTACAAAATGGTCAACTTAAATTTTAAAATATAGAATATTTACAGTCACAAGAAAGTGTTCATTGTTAGCTGACATAAGTAAACTACCAATGACAACGAAAAGTTTAAAATTTAATTTAACCAAATGCAGAATAGTATGCAGGCCGTTGGACCTCTCAACTAATTACAATATGGTCAACTTAAATTTTAAAATATAGAATATTTACAGTCACAAGAAAGTGTTCATTGTTAGCTGACATAAGTAAACTACCAATGACAACAAAAGTTTAAAATTTAATTTAACCAAATGCAGAATAGTATGCAGGCCGTTGGACCTCTCAACTAATTACAAAATGGTCAACTTAAATTTTAAATATAGAATATTTACAGTCACAAAAGATTGTTCATTTTAATGGGGGACTTCTTTATCCTTTGTTAGCTGAAATATCACATGATTAGAAAAATACAACACTCTGCGCAATTCAAGTACTAAAGACACGATGCACTCCATAAAGTAAAACCATCTAAGATACAAGCTAAAAAAACAACATGCAGCACATGCTATTGACTAAAACATTAAGTTAGATTGGCCAAATCTAACGAAAGGTTTTAATCAAAAGTCAGTCAGTCTACACTCAACCAGTCAGCTGTGCCAGTTGGGTGAGACTGACTACAGTCCGTTCGCTGCCGCTACTTTTATCCGCGAGCCAGTTGGGAGGGGGTCGGTTGGGAGGTTTACCCTGCTTCGCGGGTAAATTTCCCTACTGTCGGGTAATTCTACCTACCAAGTAAGGAAGTCTCCAAACCTCCAACATCACATCATTCAGTGTCGAACCTTCAACGAAGACTGTTCACATATGCTAGCTCTGTTCTGATGTTAACTATGGATAAGCCAAGTACAATCACACAAGATAAACTAAAGAGAATAAAAGAAGATTTAAAGAAATCTACTACTACTAAAACTAGCAATTTTCGCAAGTCAATGTCACTACGTCTAAAGTTTCAGAAGCAAATTAAATTACCACTACATTGGAATGCATCAGGATCAAATTATTCTAATCAATTATCACCCGAAGCCATATGTCAAGAAATGAAGCTTCCTCAACTAGTAAGTCCAATAGAAACAGAAAAAGTAACATTTAAATATGTGTTACAAAACAAACATTATCAATTAGTAGAACAAAGACAAAACGAAAATGGTAAAACGTTTATTTTCTTTTATGACAACAAGTTTTTAGAGGTTTGCTTTCCGACACGATTAAATGTGCCAAAGCCTCCTGACGTTGAAGATGGCAAACTAATTTATTTGATTCGCACAAGTCAGGACACATGGAATTGGGTATAATTCACTTAAAAAAAAAAACAGTCTTTCTAAAGACTCCATTATATAAACATATTTTGACCACAAAGTCTGATCTGTCAAACTGTTTAACAAAATATAAACGATATTTAATTTTACTTAATTTTTTACGTCACGGTCTCCAGTACCCGTAATACACCACTACTTAAGGTTTTTTTTAAGACCAACAAATATTTACTAACATGGGGAAAATATATCTACTTTTTGGAACGTATTTCTGTATAAACATCTTTTAACCACAAACAGCTAACCTGCGACTATCTAACATAAGATATAAATTAAAATTGGTTTTTACAATACCTTGTGTTGTTGAGTCAATCGAGGTGTAGTATTACGATGGCATCAACGATGCAAACGATAGACCCAGGACCGTACAACACTCCGCCGCTATGTCCGAAAGCAAACTGTAGAACTGTGGATACAAATCCACATGGAGGTTGAGTAGGGGCATTTGACCTTGTTCCACTGCCCACTCACTTTCCCTTCGCGGCCTCAGCCTAATTCACGGCGGCCGGTGACACAACGACACAACCTTGCACCACGCCGCCGCGGGCACTAGTACAATACTGTAGGCTACTGTTAAATGTTACCGTCGACAATATGATTTTAACTCAATTTATTGTCTACATATAAGCTGTGTTTTGGTTTAAAACCTTGGTGTAGCTGTTGGTTGATATTCCCAATACATTTAAGACAATTGCAAACGAACAAGTATTAGCTATTTAAACACACTACTGTACAGACAGCTGTTTCATCCCCTATCCATTACCACCAGCTCCTACCACCTGTATCCTGTTACCATTACACATCACCTATGACGTCACAAAGTGACGTAGCACCGGAAGCAACCATTTCCGCCTGATGGGCTTTAAACTCAATTAATTCACCCCACCTGCCCTGACAGGTGGTGCGATAGGAGTGACCTTAGGCTACTACTACCCCTTACTCCGACTAAGGTCAACAACCAATTGAGTATGTGAAATAAAATCCGCTCCCAGGATGCAATCCACTCCCAATTTTTCAGAGACCAGAAAAGTCCATAGCCATGAAAATCCTTCTATTTTGACATTACAAAGAATCTGAGTTTTAATAGGTAATATTGCCTTTGAAGCCGTTAAACATTGTAGATTGATGGTCTCAGTTGATTTTATTTTATTTTGATTTAATAACTGATTATAAAGTTCCAGTGATAATAGACTTCGAGCGGATCCAGAGTCCAGAAGTGCTCCACAACGGTATTCACCAAAATTAACCAGAACATAAGGACAGTGACCAGGTGACACTCTAATACCTTGCTTAGCAAGTTGAGTAACGAAACAACTGCTTTTACTTTCTCCGAGGCTTTTGCGGAGGGCGGTTTTATTTCTCCTTCTCCCCCCCGCTCTGTTCGTTTTTTGAAACTTCACGGGGTTCCTGTCGAGGCTGCATAAACCTGCTGTTTTGAGTGGCTCTACAATATCTTCGGGTGTGACCCTTCCTGCCACATCCGTAACAAGTAAAAACAGTACGTGGCCTATCTGTATTGTGTGAAGGATTTGCTTCCATACTCATAAGTGGTAAACTTTTCAAATTTTCTCGGACCCGCATATCTGAACCGCCCGGGGCACAAGAACTTCTCAACCCGTCAGTATAGGCAACGTTTCGTGATGTGATGCTCAACTCATCCAGTTCAATGAAGGATGACGGTCGCCTCGAAAAAACCAAACGAGAACGTTCTTCGGCTGTTAAACCTCCCAGAATGACTTCAACTATTCCCGTCTCTCCCAATTTAACCCGAAGCAGTCGAGCAACATGTTTAAGATCAGCAGCAAAACTAGCCAGACTCTCCCTTGGACGTTGTAATCGGTAAAATTTCTCCTGTATCAATTGTTGAAGTAGCCTACCCGGCACAAAATAATCCAAAACTTCTTGGTGGAAATCATCAAACGATCGGGTAGCTTCGATACATGACAGTACTCTCTCAGTCAAAGGGCTGCGACAATAGGGGTACACCAGTTTTAGCAGTGTGGAGTCATCCACACCAGGGAATTCTCTCAGACGGAGTAGGGAACTAAGGAAATTCAACAGTTGCGGTACTTCGAGTCCATCGGTAACGGGGAGCTTCTCCATAACCTGGCTGACTGGGTTCGGAAGCCTAGAATATTGTGGCGCTATCATGGTTCCAGGGAGTTTGGAAGTAGCCTGCACAGTTTGTGATGATGGCTGTGAATTTCCAGATACAGCACTGTGAATTTTATTACAAGGACTGGAAGTATTAGTTACATTCGTAGCAGGAGTTTGCGACTCATCCTTCTCGTTAATCACTATTTCGTCTGGAGTCTGGATCTCCTGACTACCGCCACTAGCAACATTGACAGTAGGTTGTTCCAACTCCTTGTTCCCGGTGGCAGTTCTGGGCTTGGGATTTAATAAAAAGCACAAGTGCTCACGGACTTGTTGAAGCACAAGAGTTACAGTAACTTCGCTATCCTCTCCAACAGCCTGAACAGGATCTATTGCATTTAGCCGTCTTTCAAGATGTTCAAGACGAACTCTCAAGCGCTGAACAGCATTGGAACCCAGATCAGGATAATCGCCCAAGTCCTTCACACCTAAAGTTAATTCCTCAGCAAGCTCCTTACAAAATTCCCATTCTTCACCGGGATCATTCTTCACAGCAGAGGTAGGGGGCTTGTTGGCTTTTATGAGTCCCCTGAGTTGACGTCTCAAATCAGCTACCTTCAAAGCTGGGGTCTCACCTCGCAAGGCAACTTCAAACTGGAGTTCCTTTTTCAGCAGAAAATCGGGGTTTAAATTACTCATCTCGACAAAATTTGAATACAAACAACAAACACGACAGCAAATTTTTTTTTTTTTTTACAATTAACAATTCACCAAAAAACACCATTGCCAGGGCTCCTAACCAAAACGCGAACAAAACGGGACAATCAATGACGGGCCTACGTGAAAACAACTCGAAACATTTTTTTTTAATCTACACAAGGAAATACAAAACACAATGAAATGACAAAACAACAAATGAGACAAATTCCAACAAGTTTTTCATGTTGATACCCAGGAACACACAGTTCAGAAAATTTCAAAATCCAACGGCCATGACCTGAAAACAATTTGAATCACCTTCAGACCCCCAAGAACACAGAAATATTAAAATGCTAACAAACACTCTAAATTACTGAGCCATTTGAAAAAAAAAAACACCGCTCTGCTACCAAATGAAACATGACTGAGTTCCCAGACCCCAAAATGGTACGTGGAACTTTTACCAAGATTCTGTGCTCATGAGAGATCTGCAGGTGTTCAAAAAATACAACTGAAAAGTGATTAACATCTTTTATTACCAACTCAATTAAAATATTAACAAATATGCGCCCTTAAACAACAGCGAAATAATATATACAAATTGGTACAAGGCTTAGAATGTAAATCAATACCAGTGTTAGGCCTAAATCATTTACCAAAACATTTAAAACATTTATGTATATATAAACTTTACCAAAAGTTGAAGTTCAAGTTTAAGTTTAAGGACCAAGCTGGTAACTAGAAGAAAATCCTTACTTTAAGTTAGGTTAGGCCTACTCGGAAAAGGTTTAGGACAATGATAAATTTAAAAATATGAATCTTAAAAGGCAAGAAATTGAAAATATTACATAAAACAGACGTTGAATTGAAATGACCTTACAATGAAATCATTTAAAAATAGTATTTGACCAAAATATCAATAACAAGTTGCGTTTAAAGAAAAACGTTCGAACAACCTTACAGTTCAAAATTACACTCAACATTGACATGAAAATATTTAAATAGCAACATAAGACAATTATACACAAATATACACTAACATCAGAATAGAATTTTAATTTAAACAGTAAGAAATAGAATTTTTAAAATGGCAAAAATTGTGGGGAAGAATTTAGTACTGGCGTGAACCGAAATGAAATTTAGAACAATTGGGCCGAAAGTTTCCCCGTTAGAACAGAAATTTTTAGCCTATTACTAACATAACATGGTACATACACAAAATAATGAAATAACAAGGAAATGTGACACCCTACTAAATACATGAATTCTTGTAGCTTTTAAAAAAAAAACTCGTAGACCCGTGATATAAATAATGTATTCTTGTTGACTTTTGTTAGTTCCAGTTCCACAACTCAACTCGCAGCGATAGAGAAATAAAATCATTTAATTTGAAACAGTAAAAAACACAAGGGGATTTATAGTCTGTAGTTTAGTCCAGAAATAAGAAGTAGGCCTAGTTAGGGAAACACTAAGCTCAATTTGCTAGGCTACAGAGTTTAAGAAATTGAAACGGTAAAAGTTTAAATTGGGGAAAAACTTGATATAAATGAACTGTTCTTGAAGGTAGGCTGAATGCAAACGTTGGAATAATAATGATAACATGGAGTAGATAGCACCTGGTTTGTAGAGGTGAAGAAGGCCAAAGTTCTCGTAGAATGTTTCTGGGTGAAGTCCTTCCGCTGCGAGTTGGTTGTGGTTAGGCCTGGTTTAGTCCGGGGGCGAAGCCCTCGTCTTGCTCCGAACTAGGTCAGGATCAGGAGGCATGATGTGTCCGCTGCTGTCGGTCCAGTACAGGAGCCCTTTAAAATTACACAGGCCTACTTAAAAGTTGAAAATAATCAGTATTTCAGAATATTATCAAACCTAACCCTTTCAAGGAATATAGACTTGGTCTTTCGGGAGTTTACGGCAGAGCTAAATTTACATAACACTTTAAGTAAAAATTTAAATCTCTGTTAGTCATGGTTAAACAAATAATCTCTATTGCTTTTCTTGGCTTAACAAAACAATACATATTTTCATTCAGTTTTCTGTTACTAATACTAATACAATTTCCAGCCTAGGCCTAGCCTGTGGATTTTGTTAAAAGGAAAAACTAACTCTTTCACTTTACTTTAGTTTGGAAAACCTGTAAACACAAACAAATGACGACTCAGAACAACACAAATAATTAAAAACAACAAATTTACCAAAGTCGAACACGTGTGTCCTGAACACCAACATGAAATTTTCCTGTCTGTGACCAGACAAAAACTAACTTTAAGCACAAAATTTTTGACAACTACAATTTTAAACATTTGACAAAACAAGTTAAACAATTTAAACAACTTTAAAAGACCTTATAAACATCATTTTACACAAATATAGAGAAAAAGGACAAATCTCTTGTGAACGCTTTCAAGAACAGACAAAATGTTTGAGGGAAAAAATGGCTAAGTTTAAAAATGAAAAAACGGACAATTAATCTAATACAATGATTTGACATACCTGGCTTGGTGTCAAAAAACAAATTTAAAATTGCATTTTATGAAGGTCGAACAAAATGAACTTGGAAAATCTTCTTTCTTGAGTCTCCATAGTGCCGGTAAAATTTGGAACGTCAATCTTGGTGGACGATTTCAAAGAGAGAGAACGTCTCCAAGCAAATCGGAGAAGAAGGGGAGTAAAGACAAAGTGGACTCGCCCACGGCCTTTGGCGAGCGTCGGCGTACAGTGCTTCTGCCGCAATATGTACTATAAGAAATACTCTCCTTTCTCAAACTGAGCCGACTGACACGGCTCACACCACTCAAATTGTTGTCTATTTTTACTACCTGCATCCTGTCTTTGCAAAATGGCATAAGCCATTCCAAAGCTTTCCCACCTATACCATACTTGCTAAACTTATGAAATAAAATGTTAAGATCTAGAACATCAAATGTCCAAACAAATAATAAGTCCAAATACAGTGACAGTGTGTACTTATTTCTATCCATTGATTCGGTGATGCAGCTAATGTGCCTCTCTATAGCCAAGTCCGTTCCCTTGCCTGGTAAAATTCCATATTGATGATTCGAAAATAATGATTTTCTTTCAAAGTATTCAAATATTTTTTTCTTAATGAGAGATTCAAAGATTTTAGCTATTGTATTTATAACTGAGATTGGACGATATGAAACGATTTCAGAGGGGTCACCTGACTTGTAAATGGGGACAACAGTGGCTACTTTAAGTTTGTCAGGAAAAACACCCTGTGTCAACGACAACTGATAAATTTTACACAGGAGAGGGGCAAAAATATCTAAGTTTTCCTTGATTACAAAAATATTAATTCCATCAATAACTACACTAAACTTTTTTTTCATGCACTTAATAGTATTAACCACTCCTCATCTCTAAAAGTAAAATCACTAAGAAACACTTCATACTCATCTACATCTTCCATAAACGTATCATTCCCAAAGTTTTCCTGTTTTAACCTAGAGACAACATTAGCAAAAAATTTATTAAACTCATTTGCAATATTATCCTCATTTCCTTTACGCTGTAACAGCACATTGTTCACTCTTATGTTGTTAAAAGACTTTTTGCTTTTTTTAATAATTTTTCTGATAACTTTCCAATACTCTCTTGAGTCACCATTTGATCTCTCTATAAGATTTTAATAGTAATTCAATTTAGCTTGTTTGATGCGTTTCGTTACATTTTTCGAAAAAGCTTTATATTCTAACTTTAACTTACCATTGTCTCTATTCTTTGAGTACAATTTATACAGATTATTTTTACGGTTGTTGTTGGCTGTGCAGGTTGTTGTTTTGTGTCCATACAGTGCACACACAGTGCCGCCTTACACAGCTCACTAACCCCTGCCCCTGCTGTGCAGGTTGTTGTTTTGTGTCCATACAGAGCACACACAGTGCCGCCTTACACAACACACTAACCCCTGCCCCTGCTATGCAGGATGTTGTTTTGTGTCCATACAGTGCACACACAGTGCCACCTTACACAGCACACCAACCCCTGCCCCTGCTGTGCAGGTTGTTGTTTTGTGTCCATACAGTGCACACACAGTGCCGCCTTACACAGCACACTTACCCCTGCCCCTGCTGTGCAGGTTGTTGTTTTGTGTCCATACAGTGCACACACAGTGCCACCTTACACAGCACACTAACCCCTACCCTGCTGTGCAGGTTGTTGTTTTGTGTCCATACAGTGCACACACAGTGCCACCTTACACAGCACACTAACCCCTGCCCCTGCTGTGCAGGATGTTGTTTTGTGTCCATCAGTGCACCCACAGTGCCACCTTACACAGCACACTAACCCCTGCCCCTGCTGTGCAGGATGTTGTTTTGTGTCCATACAGTGCACACTTAGTGCCACCTTACATAGCACACTAACCCCTGCCCCTGCTGTGCAGGATGTTGTTTTGTGTCCATACAGTGCACACTATGTAAATCGTAAGTTTTAAATCAAAATAATTTCAAGTGTTAATCAAAATAATCATTATCACTGCTAATAACATAGCAAATATACTAACCAAGCAAACATTCCTTGCAATTAATATGATAAGTGTCATATTTAGGTGCACGAAAGTTTATCTGCAATAGAAAATAATAATATGATGGTTTTAGTGGTAATTAGTTGAAAAGTAAAACGATGACCACATTCGGACTATGTATAACAAGATTTGTGAAATAAGGGGCTGGATTTCAATAAAAAGTCCAATAACTCTATTCCCCCCTCCTCCCGTTTAGCACTGTTTGCAAAAAATGAAGTAATATGTTTGTGATATGTTTGAGACTGTATCTCCAGGATCCGGAAATGCCGGGAGGAGTGTCGCTGACAAGCCGCAATATTGGAGTTGTACTTGGTCTTAACATTGATCAATATTTCTAAAATAATAGTTATATAAATTGGATTACGAGCAACTTACATTTTCCTCATACATACATATTTTGATTACATCGACGAAAACTGAACAGTGGCAAATAATTTTTTGTATTAAACTCTTAATGGTTTACTGATAAAGATTTAACAATCTAATATAGGGATGTTTCTTGTTGTATTTTTACATGTTATTTAGTTATTTATGTAAATTAAGTAGTTTTTAAAATGTTTTAATTTACAGCACCCAGTACAATACTTAAAATGTCACATAATAGTGATGCTTGCATATATTATTACAAGGATATTTTATTTAGTGTATCTAAAGTCCAACCTATTTTTAATAACAAATTAAAATTACACCATTAAGGACAATTAACGGTACAGATTCAATACAATTTCTCACCAACCGTTTGTTGTTAAACGTAAAAAATAGTGTTAAGGTTTAACATATTCTCAAACATATTCTCAAGTTGACTTAAAAAATATTTTTACAATAATCATTATTATCAACACATTCTAGATCATTAATGAGAAAAAAATGTCGTACAACTCATATTAAATAGCCTGTATGATATGTTTAATCAAACCTAGTGCTTGATCAACGATTATTTGAGAAATATGTGCTTGTTATAATTACAACGTACTGTAGTAATATTGACGCATTTTATATGCTTTTTGTTTCATAAAAATCACTCTATATAATGCTCTATAACAGTATTTGGTAAAATGTTTGAAACAACAATATTGATTCAATATAATATAATGTTTGTGTAAATGTGAATGTGTACAAAACATGATACTATACTTGTGAAACACTAGTAACCAACAACTATTTTTAATCCCTTAAGAGTAGAGGAAGGGAGAGATGACGGCTAGATTACCTATGAGTGTTGTCTTTGAAGTTTTCTTAAAAGCATTTGTTTGTACTGCATACCACAATAGTTTGTTGTACATAGAAAAACTTAATATAAAATGAAACTCTTGTGTTTTACCCTTTTCAAAAAATTATTTTATGGTGAAAGAAAAACATGAATGTCTTACACATCCACTTTAGTCCTTTTAATGTGTATTTGAAACTGAATGTTCTGATTCCCTCACTAGTTACATTATCAAACAATGAGCTGTAATGGTGAATTGCATATGTGTCTCTCGTGTAACGAATGCCAGTTCCAAAGCCACGGATTACTGGATATTGCTGATTTATTAGATTTATATAGCTTATTTAATTGTTATTTTTATAAGATTAGCCTGTGTATATACATATATATTTTATATATTTCACCATTGTGTAACAGGTAGTAATTCACTTTAGAATCACTGAAACAATTTTTATCATTCTCAGGATCAAAAGGGCATCCTACTGCCTACCAAGTGGGGTCTGTATCCCACTCAACTACCTGGCTATCATGATTATGAAACAATGACATTGTTAGGATTTAAAATAATCTATAAGTTTTGGTTTGTTAGTCCGGTGGTAACCCTGTTGTCACTTCAACCAAACCCCCTATCTCATACAAAAGCCCTGGAGTAAATCAATTCCCATGGAAATCTACAAATTACTGATAACATGGTTAAACTGCCCTTCATAGTTTACACGGTTTAGCTTTTTACAATTGGAAGCTTTATCATTATATAACTTAAGAAAACTACGAACGTTAATCACTCATTTTATTTAAATTCTGTTCAAAGAAAGAAACGAATGTATCTTAGAAAATCCCAAAAAGATTTAACACCTGGTATTTAGCTATTAAAGTTTAAATAAGTGGTTCACAACTCTTTAGAGTTCGTGTGCTGCAATGTAAAGTTTAATAATAAACTTGTTTGTAAGTTTCCCTCCGCGTGTTATCACCAGCTGTGCCATGGGGAGGTAAAGACTTTCTGTTATATTCTAATAGGGAAATGTACAATAATTTTGATTATAACATTTAACAATTATATTTCAAGGAAATTAAGTTTTCTGTTTGACAAGTCTTTATTTTTAAAAGTATTCAAGAATCAGATGTGTTTGGATATTTTTCCAGAGCCTGAATAATCAGACATGTAAGTTCCTTAAATAGTTTGAGTAAGTGTCTTATAATAAGGACGTGTAGCTTGTAAAATACAGAAAGAAATCCTTTAGGAGGATGATGAGGATCAAGGGTTTTACCCAACTAAACCCAATGTCATATTTTTTCATATCAACGAAAAATAAAAAATTGTCATTAACAACATTAACCCCTGACTCCAAAGAATAAATAAATAAAACAAGAAACCCCATACGGTGTTTTAACCCAACTTTTGTGTAATTATTCTATAATTTGTGTTTTCGACATTTATGATTTTAATACCTGATATATCACTGTCTGTGGTGTCGATGAATGATACAAGGGAGATTTAGAATGACAAAATTACAGTTACATTATAGGCTCTACCGCGATATCTTAATTTCACTCTACTTATACATACACAGTATATACAGAGGTAGAATCTGTTCAATATGTAAGCGTAGCCTTATTGTGCCACATAATGACCCTATGCGCACAATGAACGTAAATAATGTAATATAAATTATGTACATTAATTTTCATAACACGTGTCTGACAACGCTCTACCCTCATATTGTTGTTTGCGACTGCAAGTTTGTTTTGCAAAGTAACTATTCCAAGATTGTTTTTACTGTTTAAACATGAACGTGAATACCAATATCCGGCTGTTTCTCGATACTGTGTGTGTTTTGGTGTGTGCGTGCGTGTGTGTGTGTGTGTGTGTGTGTGTGTGTGTGTGTGTGTGTGTGTGTGTGTGTGTGTGTGTGTGTGTGTGTGTGTGTGTGTGTGTGTGTGTGTGTGTGTGTTAGAGTTAACTTGTGAGTCTCGCTTTATACCGATACAGCATTTATCAGAAACTCATACAGAATAATATTACTGCAATAATATTACTGCACCTTCATTCATAACATTTGAAAAAAACACATCTAACTAAGGCAAAGTAAAACCTTTTCGACACATTCGCCACTCGAATACTAGAATAGTATACTAAAATGAATCACATTGCGAAGCATCAATTCCTTCAAATTCAGTAAAATATCCTTCATTACGCTTTTAGATAGAACAAATAATATATAATCGCCCTTTCGGTCTTTACATTATTTTGGTATGCAACATGAGGCAAAATCTACTACTATGAAGCAAACTTCACTCTTTTATGTGTCAGTAGTTTATTGTGATTTTTGAACTGTACTGAATTTATTTCCTAATTTATGTTGCTCCGTGGCTCAGAGTATGAGTGATTGGTCTTGGAACTTAACAAGAGGAATGACTTATTCATTATTCCAGCATTGTTTTCATAGTTACATTTTGCAGTGTATATAAACGCCTTAGAAAAACACCCTTGAATATATTTTCCGCGATGATAGAGTCTTCGATGATTTATTCTATTGCGGTTATTCATCACTAACTTATTAATTTCACCTACTTTCAAACTCTCTAGAGTTTCGCTTAAGTTAGCAAATGTGATAACACAATGTTAAAACCCTCTACATGCCTGATGTGGCGAATGACTCATTTGGTCTGTGGTCAATTCATTTTACATTGAGCAAAATTATTCTTCTCTCAGAGAACAGCTCCAGCTAAGGGAAGCCCATTTAAATGATTCTGTAGCCATATATTTATTTACTTCAACAAAGTAAACAAAAATATCTCATTTTAAATGTTTTACTGCAAGAAACAATTGATTCCTCCATTAATATAAAGCTACATTGAACATTCAAAGGATAAAGTGGCATCATGAGATCGAGCCTTATGTAAATCATGTAATCTCATTACGCGATCGCGGCTAAACGTTTGTTCGCCAAACCTACCAGGGTGATTTGGAAAAAAAAAAGTTGTTTTCAAACAAACTCTAATTTGAGAATGTCTACAATTTAAAATTAAAAATGTTTAATACTAGGCTTCCTTGTCGCTATGATGGTTACGCAGTGACAACGTAACTGTAGACGAAGAATCATAGCACATGTTTATAAACAAGCCAATATGTTACCTATATACAGTACAAAGGAAAACAGAAACATTCGAGTGAAGACCATCGATCAAAGATTACTTAGAAGGTATCATTAAATAGCATCGAAAAGGTATCATCAGGGTATTTGGCAACTGCCATTGATAATATTGCAGATTATCTTTATACAATCTAAATTTGAACTAAAACAAATAATTTAAATCGGCTGTTTCAGCTTGCAAGTAAACTATAGTCATCTTGTACAAAGTCATGAATAAGGAATAATTAGAATCACGTTGTTTTACCATTGACCGATGATACTTCCTCGTTTTGAAGTATGATTGATGTTAGAAACTATATTTTATAATTTTCAGGAACCGATCGTGTTATTAATTGTTTTATACAGATGTCTTGGGCTCATGTAGGGATTATTGTCTACTTGCAGCCACATAAAATTGTCCATGCAAAACACGGAGAAGGTAATATACAATCCTTGCTATAAACTGACCTTGAGATTTTTAGCAGTCAAAGCTAACTCTGGAATTACCGACAATTTATTACTTTGAATATAAAGTTACAACACTTTGTTCTATAGATTTAAATTTACTTTGGGTATCAGAGCTCATAGTTTACTTGAGGAAACAATCAACACCTTACGGTCTTTAATATTGTAATGTAACCGTTTCAAACTTAATCTAATCACGTTCCAATGTCGTAGCAGTTCACATAACCAATAGACAATATATGAAAACCGTACAAACTATTAAACATTCCGTTAGGTCTCAGTTCTCTTCCTTCTTGTCGCCTGATACGATATCACGATTTTACGATCAACATTCAGACCATTAACTAATGAAGTTTATATTACCAAAGACAAAATCCATACCTTGTCTCTGCTATTTCAGTATCTGTGTTATACATGTGTTATTATACAGGGTGAATTTTAAATGAGTTCCCCCCCTACTATTTTCTACATTTCTTAAGATATCAACTTCGGACCAGGTCAGATCATTGTAGTGTAGTAAGTACTTCATTTTGACAGGGTAAACATTTTGGCCGCCATCTTGGATCCGCCATATTGGATACAAAACTTTTTTTTTCAAATGTAAAGGTAGGGTTGTGACCCATTGTTTCAAACTAGAATTTCACGCTGATTAGTTTTTAAAAATCTTGATCCGTTCTAAAGTTATGAGGACATTTTATAACTTTATTTTTAGCCCATTTTAACATTGTGAATTTACAAACTAAGACCATTATCTCAAAATACTACTAGATAAGATTAGTATACACCACTATTTATTGTCGACCTATTTTCACTTGGTTATGATGGATGTATTTTTTCGGCCGCCATCTGGAATCTGCCATTATGAAATGTTACAAATTAATTTAAATATGAAGGTGGTGTTGTGACCCATCATTTTAGACTACTTTTTTGTGCTGAATTCAATGCCGCAATCCGTTTTGCATTTTCATATTTGTTTTTTGAAATATTGGAAATTTAAGTAAGATAATTTTAATATTTAATCAAGAAAGCCGGAGAGACAAAAACGGATTGCGGCATTGAGTTCAGCATGAAAAGGTAGTTCAATATGATGGGTCACAACACCACATTCATATTTAAATTAATGTATCACATTTCAAAATGGCAGATCTAAGATGGCGGCCGAAAAAAAATACATCCGTCATACATAACAAAGTGATAATAGGTCGACAATGAATGGTGGTGTATACTTATCTTTATCTAGCACTATTTTGAGATTATGGCCTTAGTTTGTAAATGCACAATGTAAAAATGGGCTAAAAATAAAGTTATAAAACGTCCTCATAACTTTAGAACGGATCAAGATTTTGAAAAACTAATTGCGGCATTGTAATCAGCGTGAAAGTCTAGTTTGGAACAATGGGTCACAACCCTACCTTTACATTTGAAATAAAAGTTTTGTATTTAATATGGCGGATCCAAGATGGCGGCCAAAATGTTTACCCTGTCAAAATGAAGTACTTACTACACTACAATGATCTGACGTGGTCCGAAGTTGATATCTTAAGAAATGTAGAAAAAAGTAGGGGGGGAACTCATTTAAAATTCACCCTGTATATGTGTTCTATTATATCCGTGTTATACTGAAGGCCGAGGTGTTTAAACGTCGCCCCAGGAATCTGCCAGAACTGAAAGAGGCAATACGCCAGGAAATTCTGCGAATACCTCAAGCCATGCTGGAGAGAGTATACGACAGCTTCAGAGTTCGTCTGCAGCAGTGTATCAACAGCCATGGTCACCATTTAACAGACATTCTTTTTAAAACTAAGTAAAAGTAAACTTCCCTTGTTAGAGAATAAGTAAAAAAAATAAAACTAATTAACGTAATTTTTATTTACGTTTAAAAATAGGAGGTGTTAAAAATAGGGAGGTTATTTTGCCGCACCCTTTAACAAGGCCCCACGCATTTGTCCCATCTTCATCTCGTTTTATAAAATTAGGATATAAAAGAAAATACCATTAGCTTTCATGTTCCTATTAGGAGTTAATTGTTTCATGAATTTAATACACTTTCAAATTGAAAAAGAAGGGCATATAACAGGCAATTTTGGTAAAAAACCATCAAATAGCAATACAACAAATTGAGCTCTCAAATTCTCAGGGTCCTTTACCTCTAAATAGCCTCCCAATTTCTTCCTCAAGTTTGACAAGCTTCCTCTTATATCTTTGAGTAAATCTTTTTACTGTTTAACCTAAGAGTAAGTTTGTATATGTGTTTATAAATCAGTAATTAGAAAAACATAATACGAATGAGAATGATATGCAAATGTTGAAACCCATCGAGTTAAAAATACACTATTAGCATAGCTATTTTATTAACATTTCATAAAACTAACATGGTAACCTTGAGGGTTTCTGAGGCGAAGCTTTTATGAAACACAGCTATAGGGTGAGCAGTTTATATTTATACTAATCACATAAAAACTGGTTACTAACTGTAGGAGAAGTTCTGTTCATAAAATAACCTCTTCGTTAATTGTGTATAAAATAAAAACCCCTAAAAACGTGTTGTGTTTGTATGTGGAGAAATGAAAAATGCCCGTGTTCTTAAATTGTATTACATGCTGTAAAAGTAACTCGTGGGTCATAAATAGGTTGTAAACCTTGTAAAAGGGTTCTAAAAGTACCCAAGGGCCTAAACATGTTGATGTTATTAGATAAAAATGTCTTGATTGTAATTTTCATTATGGCATTGCAATGTAATAATTACGGAATTTCTGTTTCTGCTTTATATTAAAAACATTCCTTGTAATTGACATTCCTCTCATTTAGGATTATTGTCATGTTTTAGTAAGAAAGATTCTTCTGCTTATTAAGCGACGTTTGGGATTGAGTGGCCGAGGCACTGTTTAAAAGATTAAGTTTCAAAGATCAGATTCATTAGTTATGTGTTTAAGTTTTGATTGATTATTCCTGTACACAAAATTAATACACTATTGTTCTGTATCAACTCCATTAGTTAAAATACTATTTCAAAAATATGTTTAACATTGTTGCTGTAAATATTATTTACTTGATTTGATAGTGCATGTTTTTGTAAAAATTCTTAAACAATTTTACATAAAACATTTCTCCCTTATCTACTTATCATTTCTCCTAGATCATGCATGACAAAAATGTCGTTACAAACCAACAGCTTTCATACGATTGGAAATGGAATACACAATTACGATAATTTCAGCCCGGTAATGAGCTAACCCTGCGTAATAAGGCTAATACCTAATGTATCTATGTATTTTTGTATCAATATCTATGTACTATTGTTTGGATAACTGTTTGACGTCTTCTGCATTTGTTATCTTAACTTATTGGTAATATTTTATAAAACTAAAGGGAAACTAGATTTAACACCTAAGGCATACCAATCGTAGAATAGCTAGTAAACATAATTGTATCTGGAAATACTTTCCTCTTTTAAAATGTTAGTCTTTACCAGTAAATCAAATTAAATAAGTAGTAAATGAACTCCGATTATAATGATAATAATTATTTTCGATAAATAATTTTTGATTTTAGTGCTGTGTATTGGGAACCTGACTTCCCAAAACATATGTCCGGCACTTTATTAGGCCAGCCTGGTCCTATAATATTTATAACAAACACTGACAATGATAACGAGATCCACAATTCTATGTCACGGCAGAATCCGATCATTCATTAAACTAATCACAGCTTACCACGAAAGCATCAATAATGATGTGGGTGGGCTGTTTTGTTAATAAATATTCCAGTTGTACTAACTTGACTTTAAATAAATATCTCAAAAATTCAAATTTTAATTGCATATCTATATATTTAAAAGTTGATGAACTACATCTACCAATACGTGAACAGATTAAAGATGAGATCCGTTATTCATGTTTGAAGATAAACAGTTGATATTGTCATTTATTACAAATATTTCATCAAATTACACCTTTCAAATGCCCTTGTAAATAATCCTTTTGTTGTTTATACAACGTTTCCAATATGATAAACTGTTTTAAGGACATATTAAAGGAATACAATAGTTAAGTTTTCTACTACGAGATACTACTATTTGATTGAAATTAATGTTACAAAACATATTTCAACGTATTTGTTTAGTATATTTTGGTATAAGCCATTTTAACACAAGCCTATAAGCCAACCTCGTTAACAACATTTTGCATTTTCTATATATTGCGGTAAAATACTAATTATTCCTTCCATTATTTTTTCTTAATGGCTTTAAAACGAATATACAGCTAAATTAATGTTTTGCAAAGTTATACTATGAAAATAAATGATTCTTCTCTCACAAAAAATTAAAGAAAGAAGATTGTATTAACAAAACAGACCTTAAAGAGTATTTATTAAACTTCCATTAGTTCTAACTGGAGGGGATAAAACTTATTAACAGTGAATCTTCTTTGTAAAATGTAATTGTTTTCACATTTTTCCAGCACTTGGAAACGGTAAGTTTATCATGTTACATAAACCATACTAAAGCTAAGATTTCAAATAACTCAGTATTGGGTTTTGAGATCTCAAAACTATTATTAAATATATACTTTCATGTATATTACAAGCTTTTATATTTATTAGTTACCCTAGTGAGCTTTGTTTGACAAAATATCAATCCACACGCTAACCATTGAGTAAAACAAAAACATAGTAACAGACATTTAATTCATTTTAGAAGCAAAAGTTAATTGCGTACACCTTAATTTGATTATATTCACCTTGGTTTTATTAAAATGGTATTCCAGAAAAAAACACATCCACTCCTTTTAGCGAATTTCCCCTACAGGGAATAAGCTATTACCGTAGCACTCATGGTAAGTCCTGGACCCGGGACCGATTTACTTTTTCGTTTTGAGGTCCCTAGAGACCAAAAATACTATCCGTCCAAATTCATACATACATATATATATATATATATATATATATATATATATATATATATTTATATATGTGTCCATTGGCACGATAACTCGAGCAAAAATCATCCGATGTTGATTAAATTTGGTACAACGTGTAAACCTACGTTTTTTCGAACGAGTTCGCGAACCAGCATGATCAGACTATGGGAACAGGGGTTTATGGGGGGTTTTGTGGGGTAAAAATTGTGCAATTTCTTTCCAAACCATTTTGTAGAGCTTAAAAAAACAAATAATTTAATATATTCAAGCGTTATTATGCGTCTAATGGTTACGGAGCAAATTTAAAAAATCTGTAAATTTAAAATTCCCATGTTATTCTTATGGAGAATAAGAAAAACAGATGTAGTTTGCTTGTTTATGAACATATTTTGATCAAATTTGGAAAATGCATTCATTTCATGCTAGACTATCACATTTTACAAAAAAAAATATATATCTTTTTACCCTCCATGTTGCAGCAAACCTAAGTACTCGTTAAAACAATCCTATCTATACTATTATATAAAAATCTAATGGTGTCTGTATGTGTATTACTAATAGGTGCAAAAACTACTGAACCAACTAAGCTTAAATTTTACAGAAATATAGCTAACATACCAAGGACCATTATAGGACTATTCACATTTCGACACTGACCGTAGGCTTTGCCCCTTTGGCTTTTACAGTTCTGAGGTGAGGATTTTAAAAGTAAATATTGATTGGTCTCCATGACTGCGATTAGAACACTAACAATGTTTGTTTACATTTGCTTCAATTCAATGTAAACAAGAAGAACTGCTAAATTGCATATTTCACAATTTCAGACAGCTGATACAAAGAAGTTAAATATAATATTTTCCATAACTATGAGGTAGTTTTATTTTAATCTAACCTTTTATCATGGATTATTTATTCTAAAACTGTCAATGATTATAGAAAAAAAAAATTTTATAACCGTTGCTGTATCAACTCCGGCTCTGCTTTGGATTTTTCGTCTCAGTTATGAAAATAATGTTATTGATATGTTTTCATGGAAACAGTATGAAAATTACAATCCTTATAGATGTTTTGTATGAATTTGGAGGCTATTTTAAATAAATTTGAACTGCTTAACATGTGTTAGATTAACTTAACATAACTTGCACATCACATTGTTTTTTATAAGTATATTTAGGTAAATTTAGTTATTGTGTTTTGCTAAAACTATGCTTAAATTAAACTAAAGAATATCATCAATAACAAAATTGTACGTCATTGATTTTGTGTTCTAAAATCTGTTGTATATGTGTAACTATATTAAATTATCAAATGGTAATAAAAAATACTCTTATTTATCTTAACATAGCTTTCAGTTCACATTAAATTTATTATTTGTGTTTTGCCACACCACTGATTAAATTAAACCAAGGAAAGTATCATAAAACTAAGCAGTACACAGTGTTCTTTTGTTTATAAAATCAATAAAATATTTGTTACTACCTATGTTTACTTAATGGTAAGTTTGAAAATTTAAAGGCAATGGATGATGGAACTGGTTAAAAGAACTGGTTTGTATATTAAGTTGTTTGTTGATATTTTTGTAGAGTAGAATCAGAGATGCAATGAAACATATACTGTATTTGCTATTACATTTTTAGTCCTCGACACTTTGATAATCATATTAGTTTTGTATGCTGTCTTTTGTGCTAAATTATTTGTTTAACATTTTTTATAGTAGGCCTATAGAAATAGTTTCTTTAATATTTCAAAAGACTGTATTTATAAGGCACAAGAATACTTCTAAAGTTTATAACAGCTGACTTAGTTTTGCTAATGATTTATTGTGATTGAAGAAATTGAAGATTGAAGGATTTGTTATTTAATATGAAGAAGAGTGAAATTTTAAAAAAATATCCATTTAAATTTAATAATAAGTATTTTTGCAACTTCAAAATTGAAAATTAAAATGCCAATTATAAATAAAAAGATATGTAATTAAGGGAGATGAAGGTAAATCGTATAGTTTAATTCGAAAATTTGGTCAGTTTTTCTCATATCAGCCTACACAAGATTCAAAATTAATCAAAACCAAAATGGTGGTATCCACTACTTACGAGATTTAAAAATCATAGCTTAAACCTTTCTATTAAGGCCATAAAAGTTTAATTTTGTTTCTAAAAGCTTTGGCGGATGTGTAATTACTGTACTATATGCAACTGATGTAAAGATTAAAATGTTTCTACTTTGTGTCCTCTTCCCGTTGCAAAGCACGGGTACAACAGCTAGTACTCTAATACGAGCAATGTTTGCTTGTATGTATGTATGTATGCTTGCTTGCTTGCTTGCTTGCAAAAAAGATCTCGAATACTGCTCCGACGATTTTCTTCAAATGTTGTAAATAGTTTATTTCTGGCCTAAAAACGAGTTTACTGCAGTTAGAACTGCCAACAAAAATCTAATTACGTAGGAAAATGAAACTGAAAATCACATTTTTTTAACATAAGTCTTATGGGTTGCTAGGTAACCATGTTGGCTGAATTAAATAACAAGGAAAAAGTAAACAAAAGACTTGAAGTTGTGGCATGTGTTCGTAATAAGCCAACTACCCACAGTATACTAGCAAATTATAAATACAGTACAAAAGGAAAAAAATCCCTTGTTAATATTTAGCAAAGATTATACTGAAGATTACTCGATATTATTGTAGTCAAGGGTAGCAGTGCGAAGTCTGGGATCTGTTTATGACGATTAGATTATGGTATCTGCAATCCTAAATTGCTATGGGAAGGGAAGGAAACAGGTCCGCGACGTAGGGAGAGGTGAAGGAAGTAGTAAAGGCAATCATAAAATGCTATGGAAATAGAGGGAAACAGGTCCGTGACGTAGGAAGTGATAAGGAAGTAATAAAGGCGAGCGGTCCGGAGTGTGGGGACTGTTTATGACGATAAGATTAGGGTATGGGCAATCCTAAAATGCTATTAGAAGGGAGGGAAAGAGGTCCGCGACGTAGGAAGTGGTGAAGGAAGTAGTCAAGGCGAGTAGTCCGGAGTGTGGGAACTGATTATGACGATTAGATTAAGGTATCTGCAATCCTAAAATGCTATTAGAAGGGAGGGAAACAGGTCCGCGACGTAGGAAGTGGTGAAGGAAGTAGTCAAGGCGAGTAGTCCGGAGTGTGGGAACTGTTTATGACGATAAGATTAAGGTGTCTGCAGTTCTGAAATGCTATGGGAAGGGAGGAAAACAGGTCTGCGACGTAGGAAGTGTTGAAGGAAGTAGTCAATGTGAGCTGCCTGGAGTGTGGGAACTGTTTATGACGATTAGATTAAGATATTTGCAATCCTAAAATGCTATGGGAAGGGAGGGAAACAGGTCCGCGACGTAGGAAGTGGTAAAGGAAGTAGTCAAGGCGAGTAGTCCGGAGTGTGGGAACTGATTATGACGATTAGATTATGGTATCTGCAATCTTTAAATATAATGGGAAGGGAGGGAAACAGGTTTGCGACGTAGGAAGTGGTGAAGGAAGTAGTCAAGGCGAGCTGTCCGGAGTGTGGGAACTGTTTATGACAATTAGATAAGGGTATGGACAATCCTAAAATGCTATGGGAAGGGAGGGAAACAGGTCCGCGACGTAGGAAGTGGTGAAGGAAGTAGTCAAGGCGAGCTGTCCGGAGTGTGGAAACTGTTTATGACGATTAGATTAAGGTATCTGCAATCCTAAAATGCTATGGGAATGAAGGAAAACAGGTCCGCGACGTAGGAAGTGGTGAAGGAAGTAGTAAAGGCGAGCTGTCCGTAATGTGGGAACCTTTTATGATGATTAGATAAGGGTAAGGGAAAACCTAAAATGCTATGGGAAGAGAGGGAAACAGGTCCGTGACGTAGGAAGTGGTGAAGGAAGTAGTCAAGGCGAGCTGTCCGGAGTGTGGGAACTGTTTTTGATGATTAGATTAAGGTATTTGCAATCCTAAAATGCTATGGAAAGGGAGGAAAACAGGTCCGCGACGTAGGAAGTGGTGATGGAAGTAGTCAAGGCGAGTGGTCCGGAGTGTGGGAACTGTTTATGACGATTAGATTAAGGTGTCTGCAATTCTGAAATGCTATGGGAAGGGAGGAAAACAGGTCCGCTATGTTGGAAGTGGTGAAGGAAGTAGTCAATGCGAGCTGTCCAGAGTGTGGGAACTGTTTATGACGATTAGATTAAGGTATTTGCAATCCTGAAATGCTATGGGAAGGGAGGAAAACAGGTCCGCGACGTAGGAAGTGGTGAAGAACGTAGTCAAGGCGAGCTGTCCGGAGTTTGGGAACTGTTTATGACGATTAGATTAAGGTATTTGCAATCCTAAAATTCTATGGGAAAGGAGGGAAACAAGGTCCGCGACTTAGGAAGTGGTGAAGGAAGTAGTCAAGGCGAGTAGTCCGGAGTGTGGGAACTGTTTATGACGATTAGATTATAAGGTATCTGCAATCTTTAAATGCAATGGGAAGGGAGGGAAACAGGTTTGCGACGTAGGAAGTGGTGAAGGAAGTTGTAAAGGCGAGTAGTATGGAGCGTGGGAACTGTTTATGACGATTAGATTAAGGTGTCTGCATTTCTGAAATGCTATGGGAAGGGAGGAAAACAGGTTCGCTACGTTGGAAGTGGTGAAGGAAGTAGTCAATGCGAGCTGTCCAGAGTGTGGGAACTGTTAATAACGATTAGATTAAGGTATCTACAATCCTAAAGTGCTATAGGAATGGAGGGAAACAGGTCCATGACGTAGGAAATGGTGTAGGACGTAGTAAAGGCGAGCCGTGTGGAGGTTGGGAATGGATTTATGTATCTCCAATACTAAGACTGCTTTCAGAGTGAACTAATGATTTTCCCCGAGCAAAGCTCGGTCCCCAGGTACTGTTATTTAAATAAGGAATAAAATTAATTCCCTATTTAAATAACATGGTTTTAACATTGTTTTTCTGGATTTACACTAAAATGTCTCCTTAAAAATATCACATTTAATGCGATATTTTTAAGGAGACATTTTAGTGTAAATCCAGTCAGGCAAATGGAAAGTCGCTTAGTCTGCAGGTTTGCTGCGGCGGGAGTATTTAATAAGTTAATGTGAAAACCTAGTTATGTTAAGTGAAATAAAACTATTTTACCATCATCCGGGTGTTTAATTTTATAAAAAGTAAAAAGTATTTTTTTAACATTCAAGTTGTTTCTCTTTATTTCATGACTGTTTACAATTCAATCTCATTGCTTAATTATTATTGACAACATCTGTTAAACAAATTATTTAAAACAAAGACTTGTTAGTTAATATGTAAGTAAGTAATATACAAACATCTCCCTTTTTTAGCCGTCTTGACTGTCCTTCTTTTTTAACATAGATTTAATTTTTCTTATATGGTGTGTGTTTCTTCTTAAAACAATATTACTTTCTAATTTTACCAAATAAGAACGAGGTTCCGGTAATTTTTAAAAAATCACACCAGGATTCCAAAATTAGGTTTTAATATCCCGTACTAAAACCTCTTCTCCCACTTAAAATTCATCTTCTTTCTTCAAGGCTGATCTGTTATACATTTGTTCTTGATACCTTTTGCTTTCATTTATGCTTTCATGTACCTCAAAAGAAACTGTTTTAGGCTGTAAATAACTGTTTGGTATAGGTAGTTTTGATCTTATGTGTCTGCTGTTTAAAAGCTGAGAAGGTGAATAATCCAATTTTGCAAAAGGTGAGTTTCTATAATTTAATAAGAAGAGTTCAAAATCGTGTTTACTTTCAGCACTCTTCCGTAACATTTGCTTTACAATTCCTACAGCCTTTTCTGCTAGTCCATTACTTTTTGGATAGTGAGGACTTGATGTGATTATTGTAAAATTCCACTTTATAGAAAACTGTTTCATTTCATAGCTATTAAATGGTTGATTATCAGCCACCAAATACATAGGGATCCCATTTCGACTAAATAGCTCTTTGAATTTACCAATTATTGTATTACTGTTTTTACTGTTCAACTGAAATACATCAATCCAACGTGAATAAAAGTCAACAGTTACAAGATAGTATTTACCTGCATATTCAGCAATATCAGCTCCAATCTTGATGAAGGGTATTTGAGGAACACTGTGAGCTTTTAAAGGTTCATTCAATTTTGAACGTTGGTGTTTCATACATATAGAACATTGAGATACTGTATTTCTTATGTCTGATGACATTCCTGGCCAGTAAAAAAATAAATTGGCAGTTTTCAATATTTTAGTTGTTCCCAGATGAGTCTCATGCAGGTGTGACAGCATAAATTTCCTCAGTTTACTTGGTATTATAAGTTTGTCATTCAAATAGAGTAATCCATCTTGATGAGTTACATCATTTCTCATATTGAAATAAGTCTTTAGATCACCATCATTAACAGATTTTGGCCATTGGGTTTTACTAAATTGTATAACTTTGTTTAAAACATCATAATATCTTGTTTCCTCTTTAAATTCCTCGGTTCTTCTATCACTGAACTTCACTTCAGAAGATTCAATACAATGCACAATACCATCTAAGGGTTCATGCCATTCAACCTCATCTTTAATACCATTCCGAGATAAAAAATGTGCAATATGCATGTTTTTTCCTGGCAAATATTTTAGTTTAAAACTGTATATCATTAATTTAAGTCTAAGTCTTCTTATTCTGTTATTGACAATTTTATATTACAAATTGACAAAAGAAGTAAATGGTCAGTAAAAATTGTTACATTTTCATTTCCATATATATAGTTGTGGTATTTCTTGCACGAAAAACAAATAGCTAATAATTCTTTTTCAATTTGAGCATAATTAACTTCTGCTGTGGTCAGACTTCTAGAAAAGTAGCTAACAGGCCTGCCATTTTGCATGCAACAACACCCTACAGAATCCTGTGAAGCATCACATTGTATTTCAATAGGAAGAGATGGATCAAAATTCCCTAAGACCTGATTACTACAGAGTGATTGTTTGATTTTTTCAAGAGCATTATTAGAATGATGTTCATACCATTGCCAGGGAACATTCTTTTTTAGTAAATCTCTAAGAGTTGATGCTATTGAAGCCAAATTAGGGACGAAATTTCTGATGTAATTTACCATACCTAAAAATCTTTGTAATTCTACCTTAGATGTAGGAGTTTTAAAATTCTTTATTGCTTCTATTTTTGAAGGATCCGGTTGCATCCCTTGTTCACTGAATATAGCACCAATATACTTTACCTTATTAACACAGTATTGCATTTTACTATAGTTAAATCTAATATTATACTGTTTTACTCTTTCCATTACCTGCTTTATAATTTTATAATTTTCCTCTTTAGTATCAGTAGCAATGCACAAATCATCGAAACAGATTGAAAGACCTTTAATATCTTTGAAATATTTGTGTACCAATCTTTGAAATATTTCAGGTACACAAGAGAGGCCAAAAGCTGCCCTCAAAAATCTGTAAGTTCCAAAGATTGTGCTGAATGAACACATTTTACTGGATTCTTCATCTAGTTTTATATGATAAAACCCGTCTTTCAAATATAAAATTGTAAAATACTTCTTATTACTTAAGTTTGGCGCCCAAGTCCTCTAGCAAAGGAATTGCATACCACTCTCTTATGATATATTTATTAAGTTGTGTAGGATCAATACAGATTCTTAAAGATCCATTTGGCTTTTCTAGTACTACAATATTGTTGACCCATTCAACCGGCTCTTCAACTAGCTTAATAATTTCATTGTCAATCAGCGAATTTAATGCCTTTTCAAATTTATCTTTAATTTTGTATGGTATTCTTCTAGCAGAACTTACTTGTGGTACTGCATCTTCCTTTAATTTTAACTTACAAATGTCAGGGAAACAACCCACACCATCAAACACATCTTTATAATTGTTATAAATTTTAAATTTTTCTTCATCTTCTATTACTGATAAACCTTTAGCAACAGTATCTACCTTCTTTATTAAATTTAAACTTAGACAAGATTTCAGCCCTAGGATTGGAGTACATTCTCCACTGACCACTACTAGCTTTACAACATCCATTTTATTTTCTGTCTCAATCTGTGCATCTATGTATCCTACTGGATTTATTTGAAACCCCCCGAATGAACTTAGTTTGCTTAGGTTTTTCTTCATCGTATTTTGTAGTTTATTTAGTTTTACAAAGGAATATGGGACAATGTCTACTTCAGACCCAGTATCAAGTTTCATTCTTACATTGAACCCTTCAACTTTAACACTTTTATACCAAGCTTTTTCTTGATTACCAATGGAATCAACTTCACAAACTGTGTTAATCTCATAGCCTTGGCAATTAGGCACAAAAGAACTACTACTTTGATCAGTTACTTCGTTACATTTCTCATTAGAAAGAATATTTAAGTTTGTCCCACACATACTTGCAAAATGATTTGACTTTTTGCATTTACTACAGATCTTACCCCAAGCTGGACATTGTTGTTTTCCATGACTACCACTACATCTGTAACATTTAAAACATCTTTTACCTGTTTGGTCCATTTGATTTCTCTCCTCCAACTTACGTGTTCCAGCAAAGGTTTTAGTTACTTGATGAACTTCTTTCTTCTCATCATGAATATTTGTAATTTGAAGTACTTCTTTCTTCTCATTGATTTCATTCATATTTTGTTCGGTTAACTCCATTGTTTTGCAGGTTTCTATTACCTTTTCCAATTTTAAATCTTCTCTCAAAAGTTTTTCTTGGACATTTTTTGAACTTAATCCCAGTATTATCTGAGCTCTCAACAGTTTTTCCTCCTGTTCTTCAAATTTACATGGTTTGACTAAATTTTTTAGGTCCGAATAGAATTTATTAAATGATTCATCTTGTTGCTGCTTTCTTTTGAAAAACTTATAAATATCCATGTTTTTATTCCTTCTTGGCGTGCAATACTTCTCTAGTGTCTCTAATATCGTTTTTACTGTTTTTGGTTCATTTTGTTTGAAATCTTTATAAATTTTCAATGCTTCCTTTCCTAGTAGGTTTTTAAGCCTTGCTGCTTGTATAGAGTTAGGTTTCTTTTCGGTTTCAGTGGCTATAAAATATATCTCCACTTCTTCTTTAAATGTCCTAAATTTTCCTCCAAGTTGCCTTCAAGGCTTAGGATATCCGGTTTGTTTAATTCCATTTCCGTGTATATTCTTCTGATATTATTCTCAATCAAATCTTTACCGACTGCGCCATGTTTAATTTTATAAAAAGTAAAAAGTATTTTTTTAACATTCAAGTTGTTTCTCTTTATTTCATGACTGTTGTATGAAACAATTCAATCTCATTGCGTAATTATTATTGACAACATATGTTAAACAAATTATTTAAAACAAAGACTTGTAAGTTAATATGTAAGTAAGTAATATACAAACACCGGGCACTCAAAAGTAACCACGCATGAAATAAAGCTTAAAAGGCTTTTAGATTATACTGTAGGATGCAAAGCGTAGACTCCAATAAATTTAAAAAGTTTGCAGTAACCTAAACGACAAGTAAAAAAAAATTAAAATAAGTAATTCAGAGGTGGTAAAATGTAAACTGTAATAATTAGGGGAAATTAGTTTAACGTATAAGAAAGTTAGACTTGCTATAACATAGATGGTACTAACTGATTGTTATGCTAGTTGTACTGTAATAAGTATGGTTACTAGGCTAGGCGTTGCATATACATTCTTTGTTTTATAATAATGGCTTATCTATTGAAACCATTTTAATGTTTTGTTGAAATTCTTGTAAACCAAAGTTGCCGACCTCACAGGTAGCAAAGGCCTGGCTGCAATTGATCATTTCTACAAGTACTTGAGGCGCTATGGCGTTTTAACACCGAAACATGTCCTAGCTTGACCAAATCTGTTGAGCCGTGACGGGATTACGTCAGTAATCTAGCCTTACATTATGTCCAACAGCTTCGGGACCACAAACTTTCATTTTTATTTTCTTTGTAGGTCACGTAAAGATAGCTACAAACCGAGGAGTGATATTTTTGATATCAGTGCCGTAGAATTGAGCGTACGGGTTCGGACAGATTGATTAGTAATTCAAAGATATTACGAATTGACTTCTGTGTATTTACTCTTTATTCGTTTAGAAATTTCTGTGGTATTGTTCATAGTATATTTTGGTGTTAATAAGAAACAGTTTAACATTAGTATAGAATATGCTCTAGGGATTACATTTCAATGGTACTATTCGTTACATTATTTTTGAATGCATATGTCACACAACATGTCTTGCTGTTCGTTATAGCTGGTAAACATTATTCTATTTTGTAATTAATTACTTAAAACCATTGCATTAATGATATGTTTCCAATTATTGTATAATATACCTTTTAACATATTTATGCAAACTTTTGTTAAATAGGCCTATATCGATTATTTGTTGACATGCCGTAATCATATACTTGGAACCTAAGGTAATATTGCACCATAACTATTAAACATTTTACTATGGAGTTTTATGGACAATAAAATGGTGATTAGCGTTTTTTTATATTTCATTTCGATCCAATGACCTTTCTTTTAGGGTTTATGACTCCAATTTGTAAATCTGATGTTAACTTAAAGGGTCAACAGAAAATTCGGATATTAACTAAAAGGGTCAACAAAATAAAATAATTAATACAATTAAATAAAACGCTAACAGAAATTCCCTTATACTACAAAGCGAGACGTGAATAAATTGATATGCGTTACTTACAATGCAGACTATCTAGCCTAGATAGCTGTGATAGTTGCAGACAGTCAGGCTATCACTTCTAAAGGATTTCATGGAATTTATTCCACTCAACACCCAAGATGGTTTTAACATTTGTAGGTTGCTCCCCTAAGACACTACATTTTAGTTGGGGGAGAAAGCTGGTCTAGTGGTTAGAGGGCGGGACTCCGGTTCCTGGGGTCCCGGGTTCAAATCCCGCCAAATCACCAATTTATTTGGCCGAATCATCAAGTGATAATGCCGTAACCCCTAGGTCTAGCCTGAAGTAATGCGGAAAAAATTCCGGCTCGTGCCTGGCGTCCTTGGGGAATATCTTGATAGGGGATTATATTGAAAGTTTATTTAATAATCACTTAAAACACCTTGTATTTTTCAAAAGATGGCATGTTTGTGCCTTTTTGAGCAGGTCGTAATACCATTTCAGTCTAACGTTTCCCTCTACTAAAATATTGTTATATTCATATCCTTAATGCATAATAGGTTTGATGTTTATGGATTTAGGGATTTCTCCATTTAACTACCTTAAGTACAGAAGAAGCTTAGTAACTATCGCTGGGGGGTTACAACACTTACCTGGGACCTCAGACATGGTCAAGACATGGACGTAATCCTCTGACAAGATACTCTCGCTACCTTTATTGGCAAAGATTATAAAAAAAAACTTTTGAAATAAAGTAAACGAATGTTTGTGCTCGTACACAATTATACAATAAATGAATGGTAAAACACGTACAGAACAGTTTTACCCAATAAGTTCAAAAGTGAGTCCCTTTAGGAGTTTATTATCAGAGCCAAACGTATACAAATTCTGGTCTTTCACATCCATAGTTGCTTGCATATTTAAATGTAACTAATTAACATAAGCTACCATGAGCTACAAGTGTAAGAGATATTTGCTAAATTTGTATTTTAACCAATAAAATAAAGTTGTCTTTTTGTAGTCTCAGTATCAGGTCTCAACCAAAACATTTACTAATAAATTTAGTTACTTTTAAATTATAAATTTAATAATCGTAATTACTCATTTGTTTCTTCAAACTATCTATCTATCTGCCTGTTTATATCCTTAATAAAAAAAGGGGTTTCCACAATATAAGGTGTTATATCCCTTTTTTAGCCCTCTTTCTTAACCTATTTCTACGATTGGTGTACAATTGTAAAACTTATAATCTAGATAATGGTAAATAAAAAGTGAGATTTACTTTAGAACTTCGCCCCCTAGCATTTGAATTTTTTCCCAATTTGTTCTCAAAGATTCAGCGATGCTGACCAACCTTCTAATAATTTAAATTTGACCTAATTTTATGTCAGTTGAATGTTTAACAACAGTCAAATTGTAATTAAGCAAAAGTTTTTTGAAAATGGATTTTAAAGAGGCAATTTTTGTTTACTGTAACCTGATTGAAGCAGGTAAGTGTTGTAGATCTAAAAGCACCAAATTTAATTGATTTATTATAAGTAGTTTTATTCACTCAATCTGTCTCCAACAAACATAATCATAGAGGTAAAAGGGTATTGCATTATGTTCTTGCCTTGGAATCCAACCAAATTAAAATGCTCAAACTGCGCACGGGTCTAATCGTTCGTTTATATTACTATTATCATTATCGATTGAGATGGAAACGCTCCCCAGGAGCGGATTTTAGCCTAAATACGAGTGAACGATGAGTGTGCAGTGTAGTGAGAGGCCTTGTGTAGGTGTGTTACGGACTAATACCAGATGTTTCATTAGCCAGGACCGTTTATCAATGATCAAGGACAGTTGGCTAAAATTTTGAACCGCCAAAAAGGCTCTAACTTTTCTCAGGATCGAACCAGAGGTGTTAATACATCCAAAAGTGCCCCTTGTCGTGGTAGATGGGAAGCGCTATTTAGCATACTTAATTAGTAATTATATTGTAATTTAAACTTTTGAACAGTGAAATTATATTTCTTCCGTTTCTAATTAATTTGTTGGAAGTAGCTTAACATTTTCTATTCTAATAACTGGGTATGTTTTACTGTGTATGAGATTTATAAATGAATAGGTAAAACAAATATGTAGATAATTGTGATGCATTCGACGGTTTCTTAGTATCGTAAGGGTTACTTAGGAATGTAATATTACATAGGGAATTATACACAAGACACCCATAAGGGCAAGCATTATAGGGGAGGGTTGGTCAAAATTACCATGTTACAGAGGCGGTCTGTTCCATTCATTACAAAACCAATAAATAATATATAGCCAAGGTATAGTACCTTTTAATTATATTATTTTAAAGTCATAATGTTTTAAATCCTAAGTACACTTACTATAGTTTGTTACTATACTCTAATTGTTATTATACTTTGTGCACTTACTATAGTTTTATACTTGGTAACGTGAAATGAAAACAATATTCAGACTTCTTAAAAACGTAAGCTGTTAATGTTTTTATGTACCAGGTTTCAGTTTTATATTACCGTTTCCATCCTCTGATAAACTCAAATTGGAGTTTGGTATCAACACTTCCTTGGGTAGGGAAAGTTGTAAATCCTTAGAAATAACGTGATCTTTTACAAAAGCCTAATCTTCAGCACACTGGTTCACAAACCCAGGTTCTGCAGCATGGACGAGGGGCAACGCCAATACACTCCACCTTTTGAAACATCTTCAAAACCTCTTAAATGCTCTTTACAAATAGACGTTTTCGTGTTAAATAATAGAATTGAACGTAATTTTGTGAAACGAATCAACTAGTAAACACATTAATTTATTAAAAGATGATGGAGCATTCCTTTTACGGACTTTTAAAATACTCCAAGATTATTTAGAGGGGAAATAAAATAGAAAACTTGCTAAACATATTAGAAACTTGTTAGTGGCATCTTTCTATCCAAACCATTTGAACGTTATGTGTTCATAATAATGAAATAGGTATAATCTGGAGTGGTTAAGATAGACAAAGGCAATTTTCTTTCAAATTTCCAAATTGAATTTTGTATGTTTAATTAACTAGCCTCGTTGGTTTCAAATGTAGCCCATAGCAGGGATGTAGACAGTCATAGGATGGGCTAAAGGTTAGGTTAAATCGAAACTTTGAACGAAACTGGACACGCTGCACCAGAAGATCGTAGTCGTAGTGTGTTGCCAACCTATTTCCAAGGGATTATGTGCATAATAAAAGCACACTGTTTTGTATTGTTTGGTTAGAATACTAATTGGCGTGCGACAAAGTAAAAACTGTGTGACAAAGTAAAAAGTGTGCGGCAAAGTAAGTACCCACAAAGTAAGTACCCCACTACATTTCACTATATTTGATCGTTGTATTTCGCATGTTGTAATAAAAATACAAATTTACGGATGTATTGTATGTCCATTTTAATGGTTGAGTTTGTTTATGTTTATATACTTTTTTTACTAACTGTTTTTATTGTGTTATATAAGTAGCCCATAGTAGCTAAACAATAGTAATTTTCTATTAGTTTTTGGCGGAGAGTACGTTTTAGACGGAAACTTTTCTGAAATGGTTTTCACATAAAATGATAATGTAATCGATTTTACTCAAAGTGGTTGCTTTTCCCTTTGATTCCATCTCACAAAATATAACTCAAAGACTGACAATATTTTACGTAAAAGCTCCAGACAGAATTTCGTTTGAAGTCGCTCCTTTATATAATCATAGAATCTGCATCGTCGTCTTCAATACGAGAACTGCATCTAGTTGTAAATCTTATATCAGTAAATTCAGAGGATAAATAATTTAGACCAATATTTAATACTTTCGTGCGAAAATACAGTGTACATTTCAAAATTTCAAAAACAACGAAAACATCAAATTGTTGGTTTACTTGGTAACATTTAAATATTTGAATCTGTAATTAAGGATCAGTTGTACAAATATTTCGAAGAGCACAATCTGCTCATGACCGGCCAGTGTGGCTTCAGGGCGGGTCTCTCGACCATAGATGCTCTGGATAAGCTTGAAGCAGTAGTACTGCATGGATTTGAGGCTGGAGGCTTTACTGGGGCCACCCTGTGTGATCTCAGTAAGGCTTTCGACACGGTCGACCATCGGATACTGCTGGATAAATTTAATTTTTATGGAGTAAAGGGCTCTGAACTCAGGCTCATGGAGTCATACCTGGCTGGGCGTGAGCAGAGGGTGCTCATAAATGGACATATCTCTAGCCCTTGTCAGATCACTCATGGTGTCCCACAGGGGTCTGTACTTGGCCCCCTTTTGTTCATTATCATGACCAATGACCTCATTCCAAATTTTGGAGGAAATGTCGTCTGCTATGCTGATGACACTACCCTTTTCAGTTTCTCTAAAGACCTGATAACTCTAAATGGTCAAATGTCTGAGTCCATGGGGATAGCATCAGCATGGTTCCGAGCTAACTTTTTTAAGTTAAATGAAAGTAAATCCCAAACCATTGTTTTCACTTTAAATCAGATGGATCATGAAGTTTCAAATGTTAAATTACTAGGCCTATATTTGGATCCAAAGTTAGACTGGCACTGTCATATTTCTCATGTCTGTGGTCGTTTGTCTAGGGTAATTTTTCTCCTGAGAAGACTTAGAGACTCTGTACCCAAGGAATGGTTAAAAACAGCCTATGTAGCATTTTTTCAGAGTGTACTTCTGTATGGTTTGCGCCTGTGGGGCTCCGCATCTGGGGTCGAGAGGGTCTTGCTTCTGCAAAAGAAAGCAATAAGGATTGTGAATGGTGCAGATTATCTGGACCATTGTAAACCAATCTTTGTTGCCGAGTCCTTGATGACAGTTTACAATCTCTTCATTTTGCAGTGTCTCATGTCATGTAAGAGGAAGCTTGGCACTCTCGAGCTCAGAGGAGGGGTCCACCACTACAACACTAGGAATAAGCAGGATCTAAACATACCTTATGTTAGACTAAAGAAAACCCAGGCTAGTAAGGAAATCTTAAGCTTGAAATTAATGAACAAATTGCCTTGTACAGTTCGGAACCTGCCAATCACTAAATTCCAAAAGAGGGTGAGGGAGTTCCTATTGGCTAACCCACTTTACTCAATCCATGAGTTTTTTGAACTTCCTGACAACTTGTAAGTATGTTTTTTTGTGAGTTTTGCAAGTGTGGTTTTATTTTCTATGCATGGAGTGTTGCAGGAACAAACAAATCATGTAATTTTTGCAATTTTTTAGTACTCTAACCTAGTATTAGTTTATTTGACTTTTTCCATACATGTATCATGTTCACGGAAATAAAGCATTTCATTTCATTTCATTTGGTAAGCTACATTTCCACGGCTGCAACCACATTCGTCTTCACAATTATAGCTTGAATAGTAATTTAATTAAAGGATTTGTATCTAATGAACCACAATCTTTCCAAGTTTATTTTATAACATCAAGGGTTTTATATGAGGGTTTAGGTAGTGACTTTTCAGCCACCCTGTATATTTGCAATACAAATTTTTTATTCATATATTTAACAATAATAAGACAACATATTTACATCAAAATAGAGGATTATGGTTTTTGTGTTAATACCAGCCATTTCTTAACTTTTCACAAAGGTGTCCTGTGGATAATGTTGAAAAAACCATGGATTTTATAACTTATAGTTTAGCCATAATTAAGCTACAGTTAATAGAGAACAAAACTACTGAAGTATGTTGTAAGTATGTTTTATAGTATGTTGAATTCAATACAAGAACCAGGTCCGAGAATGTCGCAGTCTTATCACTGGAATTTGCCAGTAATTAATTGTTGTTGTATACTACTTAACGTGATAAATGACGAACGTATAGTAGCCTGCGACATAACTGTCATAGCATTCGTTCAGTCATCCTCTCCTAAAAATAAATACCCTGGTGTATTGGCGTGGTATACATTTAGTCTAATCCAATATAATCACAGAGCGATGAATATGGTAATTCAATAACGTATTCACTCAATTCAGATCTTTTCTTTCCGAGAAACATTTTGAAGGTTTTTAAACGATAAAACAAATGAAGTAATTATTTTATCAATACATATAACGTATATGTCCACTCGTAATCATATTAAACCTAAATTAGTAAATTACTAAGTTCTACGGAGGTAAATATGCTCCAAGTCGTGGATATAACTAAGAAATATTACTTCCTATGAGTCAACAGAGGGTATATATCAAGTATGTAACTTTAGAGTTCATTAGAGTAAGTGAATACAAAAATATTAAATAGATAATTCATTTTAAGAGCAAAATACTTACAGACCAAAACCCTCATATCTCTACAGCAAACATTCCAACTTCCTTATAATACTTCATTGTTATTGCTCTTGCATGAACGATATAATATAGTTTTTCGTGTTTTCAAGGGATCTATACCCGCCTTTAATATTCTTTGAAACTAAAAATACAGTAACGCATATTTATAAATATATATATGTATGTATATGTATATTTTATTTATATACAGTATATATACATTCCTTGTTTCTTACATTTTCTAGCACGTGGTTATTTAAATTATATTATAACCCAACTTTTAACTGATAAATAACATTGAGAAACCCTATGTGAGAGATCCAACCAGCGTAGGCCAGGTAGGTTGGATTTGTAAGAAATATGATCCAACAAAAAACTTTATTTAACAAGTAAACTGAAAGCAGTTTATCCACAAAAACATTTTGAGACAATTCATAAACCCCAACTTTAAGTAAAATGTCGGTATTTTCATATTTTATCACGGCGGAGGGACACATTTACGTGTACTGGTGAAATTACCTGCTGTCAAGTGATCCTTTTGACCTTTAAAGGCGACCGGTTTCGATCCTCACGGGATCATCTTCACGTCGTCATCGTCTTTTCGTTCTTGCGAACACGTCGTTTTTAAAAAAAACATTGAGTAGACAGTTTTTAACATTTAAAACACAAAAACACAAAACACGAAAAATGGCCAATAACTTATTATGGTACCGATCGGTGGAGCGGCGGGTGACACGGAAGTTGAGTCTAGACTGACCGCTGCAAGCCGGTGTCATTGTTTACTTGTCCCCTCCCCTAATCTTTCTTATCAGGTGCACGCTTTTGTTTGTATCCATTTTCAACTATTTTTATTGCTGTGTCGAATATAATGTTAGATGCGAAAGAGAGCTTGTCGTTCAAAACATTTTGTGGGTCCTGTTTTACGGCTTTGTATATTTCGAACTCCTCAATTGTTGTCATAAATGGCCCTTTATTACATTTATGGAGTATTTCTAAATTATGTTCGATGTTACTGTAGCTGTGGTTGTAATCAATCAGATGGTTGGCATATGCTGAGGTGGATTTTTGTCTTGATTGCTTTGGCAGATGTTCCTTAAATCTGGTATTTAAGGAACATTTAAGGTATCTGTATACATGTATATATACAAGGACGTCAAAATAAAACTTTTAAAAACCATTGAGAACATTAATTTTAATAAGAAATGTCTAGAACAAGGTTTGGTACCAAATTATGTATCTGTAAAAGTAGGACAAAAGTCTCGAGTAGCCAAAAAAGCTAAAACAACTGCAGAAACCACTTGGATAAAAGGAGAAATTAAACGCCTTTATTCAAAGAAATGCATGCTAAATTAATTGCTATTCACTAAACACATTGATCTATTAAATTCGATACATTATTGTCAATTAAACATGGTCATAAATGAAATAGAGTCGCAAATAAGAAAGAAACTTGACAGTAAAAGAAAGATACAACACAAAAAACTCGAGAATCTAGCTAAGCGTCAGCTACACAATGAAATCATAAAATGCAACCATAAGTTCCATGCACGTGTAGTTAATAAAACTGACATAATATTCACAGACGACGAACTAGATCTTCTAAACAAAGGAATTAATTTCAATTTTCCAAACACGAAAAAATGTAACCTAATCTCAGAACTCTTACAGACTGAATCTACAATTAAATATATCCCAAATGAACAATCGAGAGACATTGCACGGGTTATGGTAGTCAACAAAGCTAACAAAACCTTGAAGAACCAATTCAATAAGCCCAAACAAAAGACCAAGTACCACACGCTAAAACAAGTAGCGACACACATAAGGAAAAAGCTAACTGATAACGAGGCCGTAATCACTAAAGCAGATAAGGGAAACGCCATCGTCATCCTCACGCTCAACGAATATTCAAATAAGGTTCGCAAATTCTTTGAGGAAAATGATATCCATAATATTGACAACGACCCTACTCAAAGGTTTGCTAAACAAATTAATAAAACCATCAATTCAAGCACACACTTACTTTTTAAAACGGAAATTAAATCAATGAAAGTAACAAACCCACAAGCTCCCATTTTCAGAGGATTACCTAAAATCCACAAACCTGAAACACCTATCCGCCCTCTAGTAAATTTTATCCCTTCACCTGCCTACAAAATAGCTAAAAAACTAGACAGACTAATAAGAAATAATGTGGTCTTAGAAAACAGTCACAATATAAAAAACACCATAGACCTTGTTGAGAACTTGACTTGACTTTCGTGGAAAGATAGACCACCTGGAAGAGAGCGTGCGCGATACCGCCGGGCACGTTGTCGTGGCGGGGGATTTCAATGCTAGGGCTGTCGAGTGGGGAATGACTCTCACTAATTCCCGGGGGAAGTACATCCTGGACTTTGCTGCCAGGGCTGGACTTGTTGTCATAAACGAGGGCAACACGCCAACTTTCCAGCGTCCCGGAATGAGGGGAACGATCCCAGACATCACGCTTGCATCTGAGTCCCTCTTGCCGAGGATACGAGCCTGGAGAGTCCTAGAGGATTATACGGCCAGTGACCACCAGTACATCATTTTTGATGTCATGGATAGTCATCAGAGACAAGCTACCGTGTCTCGGCAGGTGCCCGTTCGGTGGAACACCAAAAAGCTGGACGTGGCCAAATTCACCGAAGTCATACTACGGGGAGAGCCAGTGGTACCTGCTGCATCTGGCGTGGCTCACGCAGAGACATCAGTTACATCATTGATGAGGCTGATAGTCTCGGCCTGCGAAGAGTCAATGCCTCGCAGGAGATCCCGGTGCGATAAGCGACCTGTGTACTGGTGGACAACCGAGATCGCAGAACTACGACGGGCAGCATTGAGAGCCAGACGTCTTGCTACCAGGGCCAGAGAACCTGACGATAGACGTCTTAAGTCTGACGCTTACAAGGTGGCTAGGAAGTCTCTTCGCCGGGCCATTAACCGGAGCAAACGCAGTTGCTGGGAGAAATTAAGGGACGATGTCGATTCCGATCCGTGGGGCCTTGGTTACAAGATAGTAACCAAGAAGCTTGGCACCCGCTCTCCACCTTCCGTTATGGACGGGGCCTCTATGGAGAGGATCGTAAAGTCCCTTTTCCCGACTCACACACTGCGCCCATTGCGGGAGTTCGGAAGGGTGGACGACGTACCGCTTTTCAGTCTCGAGGAGTTGGAGGCGGCCGTTCTGTCCCTGAAGAACAACAAGGCTCCTGGACCGGATGGGGTACCTGGTGAGGCCCTGAAGAAAGTCTTTTCAATAAACCCACAAATCCTTTTGAGCACGTACAATGCCTGTCTGGCCGAGGGGAAGTTTCCCTTCTGCTGGAAAACAGCTAGGCTTGTGCTCGTGGGGAAGGGAAAAGGAAACCCAGACCTACCCTCCTCTTACAGACCTCTCTGTATGTTGGACACTGCTGGGAAAGTCTTGAAAAAGTTGATCCGTTCCCGACTGAATTCAGCCGTGGTTGCTGCAGGGAATCTATCCCCTCGTCAGTACGGTTTCAGGAAGGGACGGTCAACGGTTGACGCTATTGAGGAGGTAAAGCGAGCCGTAAAGAGAGCTGAGGAGTTTAACAACTATTCTCGTCGGGTTGTGCTGCTTGTAACACTTGATGTGCGAAACGCATTTAATTCCGCGAGGTGGTGCGATATGCTCGACGCACTGGAGAACACTTTCCACGTCCCGGCATACCTCATGCGCATGATAGAGGACTACCTCCGGTACCGCCTCATCATTTACGACACTAAAGAAGGCTCCAGGACGATGGATGTAACTTCTGGTGCTGCTCAAGGATCCATACTGGGCCCGGACCTCTGGAACGTCGCCTACGACAGCCTCTTGAGATCCGAGATGCCTGAGGAAACTGTCCTAGTTGGGTATGCAGATGACGTTGCGGCTTTAATAGCTGCACGTAGCATTGAGCTTGCCCAGCTGAAACTAAATCGAGTCATGCGAACCATTAACGCATGGATGGCAGAACATGGTCTCTCTGTGATTGTCATTCTGACTAAAAGGAGGATTGACATCATCGTTCCTTTGATGGTGGGGAACGTTGAAGTCCAAACCACTCGTGCCGCAAAGTACCTTGGGGTCATGGTGGACAGCAAGCTCAGCTGGCGAGACCAGATCACCCGTACGGCGGACAAGGCCGCTAAAATGGTTTCTTCCCTTAGTCGGTTTATGGCCAATTTCGGAGGTCCACGGTCCAGCCGCAGAAGGCTGTTGATGTCTGCGGTCCAGTCAGTGCTCCTGTACGGTGCGGAGGTCTGGGCAGACGCTCTCAATAAGGAGGTATATAGGATGCGGCTCGCCCGAGTGCAGCGTCAGGCAGCACTAAGGGTAGCATCTGCCTATCGAACAGTGTCCGAACCCGCCGTCCTGGTGGTTGCTGGAGTCATCCCCGTCAAACTTTTGGCGGCGGAGAGGAAGGCAATTTATCAGCGCCGTGGGGAGGACCAGGCAAGTATTGAGGAACGCACCCGGACCTTCCAGCTGTGGCAGGAGAGCTGGGAACAGGAGACAAGGGGGCTCTGGACCAGGCGACTGATACAACAGGTCCAACCTTGGGTTAATCGGCGGTGCGGAGAGGTGAACTTCTACCTCACCCAATTTCTGACGGGTCACGGCTTTTTCCGGTCGTACTTGTTCAGGATGGGCAAAGCCGTGTCACCCGATTGCATATACTGCCCAGGCATTCCCGATGACGTGGAACACACTTTCTTCCACTGCCAGCATTGGGAAAGGCCCCGCCTAGAGGCTCAACAGTTCGTAGGACTGCTGTCGGTGGACACGGTCATACCGATGATGATGGAGGGTGAGGACAATTGGACCTGTGTGTCACTTTACATCCAGGGTGTTCTCCGCGCCAAGAAGCTTGACCTCGACCGGGATGCGGTGTAGGTCAAAAAATAAATAATGCCAGAAACGGTGCGAGCCCTGTGGGCTTAGGTCACATGTTGGCCTGACTTGAAGTAATGTGACAAACAATTCCAGGTCTGTGTCCAACAGAGTAGAGGGGGTTTTTTAGTGAGTAGTCTGTGATAAACTCAGGAGTCTCACACTACAGGCTGGCTACCTGTGTGCGTAAAAGCATTTTCCCTCCTCAACCTAAAAAAAAAAAAAAAAAAAAAAAATTCTTTAGGCATGCGTCCACGTTTATAAATATTATCACGAATATTGATGAGAAAAATAATTACTTTAATAATGTTTTGGAAATAAAGAAGTAATGCAATTTCGAATTAGTTGAATTAATAGGATTTAATCACTGGTCACATATCTAATTCTCTAATAGTACATAGATATTATTAATAAGGTCTTACACAACGTAAAAAATGATGACACATTTGAAACTTTAACAATATTTTATTTTACAATCCCAAAAACAAGTTATCAAAAAATGTCGCAAGCTAAGACTTGATTTATTGGCAGAAAATGAAATGTAAATCAGGGATTATATAAACCCTGCTCAAGAACGAGATGGTTAAATAATCTTCAATACGATAACCACTATACTGGAAGCAGAATAAGACCCATCATTGCAATGAGACAAGTAACAAGTCCTGATGTATATCTCGTATGTAGGAAGATAATTGAATCAGCAAAGCACGACTTGTGGGTGACGTGATGTGCTGAGGAAGAGTTACCTAGCGTCAGACAAGGGCAGCATTGAGAATGTGTATACAGTGACAACTCCTGATGTATATCTCGTATGTAGGAAGATAATTGAATCAGCAAAGCACGACTTGTGGGTGACGTGATGTGCTGAGGAAGAGTTACCTAACGTCAGACAAGGGTGGCATTGAGAATGTTTATACAGTGACAACTCCTGATGTATATCTCGTATGTAGGAAGATAATTGAATCAGCAAAGCACGACTTGTGGCTGACTTGATGTGCTGAGGAAGAGTTACCTAGCGTCAGACAAGGGCAGTATTGAGAATGTGTATTCAGTGACAACTCCTGATGTATATCTCGTATGTAGGAAGATAATTGAATCAGCAAAGCACGACTTGTGGCTGACTTGATGTGCTGAGGAAGAGTTACCTAGCGTCAGACAAGGGCAGCATTGAGAATGTGTATAGAGTGACAACTCCTTATGTATATCTCGTATGTAGGAAGATAATTGAATCAGCAAAGCACGACTTGTGGGTGACGTGATGTGCTGAGGAAGAGTTACCTAGCGTCAGACAAGGGCAGCATTGAGAATGTGTATACAGTGACAACTCCTGATGTATATCTCGTATGTAGGAAGATAATTGAATCAGCAAAGCACGACTTGTGGCTGACGTGATGTGCTGAGGAAGAGTTACCTAGCGTCAGACAAGGGCAGCATTGAGAATGTGTATACAGTGACAACTCCTGATGTATATCTTGTATGTAGGAAGATAATTGAATCAGCAAAGCACGACTTGTAGCTGACGTGATGTGCTGAGGAAGAGTTACCTAGCGTCAGACAAGGGCAGCAGTGAGAATGTGTATACAGTGACAACTCCTGATGTATATCTCGTATGTAGGAAGATAATTGAATCAGCAAAGCACGACTTGTGGCTGACGTGATGTGCTGAGGAAGAGTTACCTAGCGTCAGACTAGGGCAGCATTGAGAATGTGTATACAGTGACAACTCCTGATGTATATCTCGTATTAGGAAGATAATTGAATCAGCAAAACACGACTTGTGGGTGACTTGATATGCTGAGGAAGAGTTACCTAGCGTCAGACAAGGGCAGCATTGAGAATGTGTATACAGTGACAACTCCTGATGTATATCTCGTATGTAGGAAGATAATTGAATCAGCAAAGCACGACTTGTGGGTGACGTGATGTGCTGAGGAAGAGTTACCTAGCGTCAGACAAGGGCAGCATTGAGAATGTGTATACAGTGACAACTCCTGATGTATATCTCGTATGTAGGAAGATAATTGAATCAGCAAAGCACGACTTGTGGGTGACGTGATGTGCTGAGGAAGAGTTACCTAGCGTCAGACAAGGGCAGCATTGAGAATGTGTATACAGTGACAACTCCTGATGTATATCTCGTATGTAGGAAGATAATTGAATCAGCAAAGCACGACTTGTGGGTGACGTGATGTGCTGCGGAAGAGTTACCTAGCGTCAGACAAGGGCAGCATTGAGAATGTGTTTACAGTGACAACTCCTGATGTATATCTCGTATGTAGGAAGATAATTGAATCAGCAAAGCACGACTTGTGGGTGACGTGATGTGCTGAGGAAGAGTTACCTAGCGTCAGACTAGGGCAGCATTGAGAATGTGTATACAGTGACAACTCCTGATGTATATCTCGTATGTAGGAAGATAATTGAATCAGCAAAGCACGACTTGTGGGTGACTTGATATGCTGAGGAAGAGTTACCTAGCGTCAGACAAGGGCAGCATTGAGAATGTGTATACAGTGACAACTCCTGATGTATATCTCGTATGTAGGAAGATAATTGAATCAGCAAAGCACGACTTGTGGGTGACGTGATGTGCTGAGGAAGAGTTACCTAGCGTCAGACAAGGGCAGCATTGAGAATGTGTATACAGTGACAACTCCTGATGTATATCTCGTATGTAGGAAGATAATTGAATCAGCAAAGCACGACTTGTGGCTGACGTGATGTGCTGAGGAAGAGTTACCTAGCGTCAGACAAGGGCAGCATTGAGAATGTGTATACAGTGACAACTCCTGATGTATATCTCGTATGTAGGAAGATAATTGAATCAGCAAAGCACGACTTGTGGGTGACGTGATGTGCTGAGGAAGAGTTACCTAGCGTCAGACAAGGGCAGCATTGAGAATGTGTATACAGTGACAACTCCTGATGTTTATCTCGTATGTAGGAAGATAATTGAATCAGCAAAGCACGACTTGTGGGTGACGTGATGTGCTGAGGAAGAGTTACCTAGCGTCAGACAAGGGCAGCATTGAGAATGTGTATACAGTGACAACTCCTGATGTATATCTCGTATGTAGGAAGATAATTGAATCAGCAAAGCACGACTTGTGGCTGACGTGATGTGCTGAGGAAGAGTTACCTAGCGTCAGACAAGGGCAGCATTGAGAATGTGTATACAGTGACAACTCCTGATGTATATCTCGTATGTAGGAAGATAATTGAATCAGCAAAGCACGATTTGTGGCTGACGTGATGTGCTGAGGAAGAGTTGTCTGACGCTAGCAAGGGCAGCAAACAACATGGGACGTTAGGTAAACTCGTCACCCTTGGTACAGCCAATCATCTCTTACATCCTTCCCTGATAATGGACTACGATGAAAACATCTTTGTTTGTAAAAGCAATAGTTTATTTCAACTATTATAATTAACTGTTTAAATAATGTATGTAAAAATACATAAATTAGTTTTATGAATTCATTGAGATTACTTAAGTTAAAAGAAGTGGCTGTAAGATCCATATTCACTGAATAAGGATGTTGTTTCAAAACAGACATGGCAGTTATAACTTCATTTAACTGTATCCTTTAAACCAAATTTTTTTTATAATTCATTTTTTAGTCAGCTGCTTTAAAATAGTATACTATGCAACTCTAAATGTTTGTCTTTAAAATAACAATACACAAAAGAACGTGAAACCACAGATAAAAGACCATTTATTTAGGGGTGTTCTATTGTGTGTAGTGAAACAAAGATAATTGTAGTGAATATTGCTCACTTATTATCATACACACGTGATGAAAGTCATATAACCGTGGAAAATTCAAAGATATCATCGTATTTTCAAACTTTTTGTGGCCAGCTGGTCGTAAGAAAATCAAACGTAATAATGTCGATATGCACATTAAATTAAAGATACCTAATGGTAGAATACAATACCACTAAACATTAGTATTATTAACATTTTTGTCAACATTATTAGCATTTTTATCATTATCATCATGAGCATTGTTATCATCTATATTATTAAATTATTTGTTGGATTTTTGTGCAGCAAATTGACCGCTAAATATTTTGTTTTATAGGAATATTGGGTATCAATTTAAAGTTCATATCCTCTAGATCTGCCTTTTGCGGGTTTAAATGATATCCCGTGAAAGCCCTCCGGTCTAGATGCTTTTAAAGTATTAGAGTTTGTGCTGAATTCTGCTGTCAATCATTCGATCTTTTTCAAGTTTACATTTGTTTACATAAAAACAGATAATCATGAAACAACTAGAGAACCCGTGCGGCTCAATGAGCCGCATAGTATGAAACATGACACCAAGGAAAATGTATGCTTAAATTCAAGTAATTCTAGTTACATCTTAGAGCTGTTTAAACACTTGTTAGAAACTAATTTTAAATATCTATATTTGCGTTGTCAAGGCTCACCTACATTATTTATGCTCTCAGTTTTAACTGATAACTTCTAATGAATGCTAAACGATCTGCTTCAATTCGAGTTAACATGTTGCAACAAAGTTTTTTAGCATTGAGAATTAAAGAAAACTGTTACCTTACTGATAACCTGTGTTAAGTCATTTAAGCTGGATCATTTTATTTCTTTGATTTGAGACATCCCCCTAATCAAACAAATTTTCTCCGTAGAGAATCCTGAAAAGTGGGGTGATATCAACCATTTCATATGCTCCATTTTTTACCCAAAAACTCTAGGTTACCAACTGGACAGCCATAATCTGCTTTGAATAGGCTAAAGAAGCAACACCCTTAAAAGTTGGTTAACGTATCTTAACGTGTTGTCTGTCAGTCACAGTATATGCCCCGCATCAGAAAATTCTCACGTTGTTTAGTGGAGTTTCTCTTAATACCTGTCCCAAAGTTTGAAAGTATGGATTCATTTGTCCAAATAGGTTGGATAACTCTTCTAGCTATAAGATTTGGATAGCAATTTTCATTTTCTCTTTTTGAACATCGTATATTTGACCCTCCTGAATCATAAAAATAAACTTGACCGTAACCACTCGATCGTTGAATACATAAACCCTAATTCCTTCACTTATGTTAGGTCTAATATTGCCACTAAAACTTTCAATAGTAAATGAGTTTTTGAAACTTCTTATTTTTGACTTCAAATGTCTGGATTGTGTTGGTGAATTCAGTCAAAAACTTTGTATAAGTTTGTCAGAGCAACTGGCAACATAACCTAGAAGTAAACAATCCATTTGCGTTTTTTCTCAATTGAAGTAGAGCGAGCAATACAAAAGTTTACAATAAAAACATAAGGTCCGCCAAGATTTGGTATAATCTTACTACTTCAACTTATCATAGTCAAGGCATTAATAAAGTTTGTACTAAATGTTTTGAAATGTCTCGATCTGTCAGTGTCAGAAGTAAACATTTCTCGTATATGCATTCGTTTGATCTGAAATTAGGCAAGTTTACTTTACAGCTGTGACAACACTATGTGCTTCGATTATTTTTTCAATTCAAAAGTAAGTTGGCTGCAGAACTGGCAAATATTATTCATGTCACCTAGTGAATGTGTATCTGGATGGGTATCTGTTAAACCAGACCTCTCTTTTTCTACTCTCCTCATACGCATAAGATATCTTATTATTAATTGTCTCCTCCTCCCGTTTTCAACATTTCTTCTTTGAACTTGAGCATTTTCTGTTCTTCCAACAAAACTGATTAACTGTTTGACTTGGTCTTAACCTACTGAATATTACAAACATTAATATTTACTCTCAAAAAGCTAATGAGTTTCTTTTTATAAACAGCTGTTTTTTGTTTTTAAATTTGTTCTATGTATTTCTTATGGGGAAAACCCGACCTTTGAGAAGGTCTCACGCCCTTAAGAGTAGAAATTTTAAAATTCTAAAACCTTATTGCAAAACTACATATTGAGACGAATCTTTTGACACCCTAAACGTTAAAATTGGTCTAAAAATAAGGGAGGAGTTGCGTTAACAAAAAACGGCTTCAAGTATTATATATATAGATTTGGGTTACGTCCATACGAAAATGGGGTTATTGTTACAATTGGTGAAGTTTTAGTGAATTCAAGTAAATATCGTAATGTTATTTGTATGAAATTAGTTAAAAAGATTAACAGGGTACTTTGTAAGGTCAGTGATATTTAGTAAATTAATATTTTTTTTATGTTAAAATAGTTTAGAGGTTTTGATATTTTATTTAATATATTTAGATATTTTTTGTGAATTTTGTGTATCATTTTGTCAAGTTACTGTTACTTTAGAGAATGTGGGGAGCAAGATGGTCTATATTATAATAACTTATATTATAATTGTAATGTATGGTAACTTTGTGGCTTTCCGATAGCTCTTGGGAACCATACAATATATTTTATGTATAATTAATAGCAATTTCATATTTTTATAATTTAAGCATGCTTGCTGCACTATACTACCTAATTTTCAAAGCATACATCAGGCAACATTAAGCGGTTAATTCATTTTATATTTCATTATATCTTCTGTCTATAATCAGAATGTATTTGTAAATTTAAAAACGTACTCTTTTTTACATGCAGAGCTAACAAATGCTCTGTTTCAGATAAAAAAAAAACCAATGCAATGATTACCTCATGGACAATTCAGTAAATCCTCCTATTTTTGAACTTGAACTAATGAATGAAGTAGGCTATGCAGTGTTGTGATGCTTTATATTTTAGACGTGAAAGAAACAGCTACATGTGTTTTTAGCAATGTTGCCATAACGGAAAAGCAAGATTGACAATCCCAAAAACATCTAACCAAATCATGGCACTTTTAACTGAACAAGACCGAACTTAAAAAACCCATTTGGTCTCATAATGCAGCTACGGACATGGTGAGTGATTAATTTCCGGATTGAAGGTTGTTATTAAAGTTGCAAAAGGGCAGTGTGTTACTTGTGACCAAGAAATAATTAGACCTACTAACAATGTTGTCTGGCCAGAAGTTCTGTGAATTTCTTTACAATCATCTGAGTGAATTATTTTGGAAGGAAATTAAGAACTTTGGCTGAAATAACGTACTTACTTAAAGAAGTTTTTTTTAAATTAAATTTCGTTTCACTTTTTTATACGTGATTTCATATTGTATTTGAAAAAAATAATTACAAAGCTATGTTCAGGGTTTGCTTAAAAAATTACATGTTAATTATTATCATGTTAGAAATAGATAATTATCAACTTAACTCAAAGCAATATGAGATGTTTGTAAATTAATTCGAATATATCACGGATTATGAAGTCACGAAGTGACGCTGATTCCTAACTAACATTATTTTTTATATAACGACATACTAAGATTTAAGTATAAAAACATCAGAAATCTAGCAAATACAATCACTCCAAGACTACTAGACAAGACTTGTTGTCCTCTCTCATTCTGTTTGTCAAATGCTTGTTATTGTTCTTTATTGTACTCGTTGTTTTTTTTTTATTCTAACTGTTATTGTTATTACTGTTGTTGTTATTATTGTTGATATTAAATCATTATTGAAGCCAAAAGTTACATTTATGAAATTTGTATTTATGATCTTGTTATGTAATGGTTTGTCCGTCAAAAAAATAAATACCACAAATGTAAGATCAAAATAACAACCGAGTAAAAAATGGCAGCCATTTAAAGATGCAAAATTGAAGATTCGAGAAATCTTTGAACGGCTCCCATTATTGACTCGGTCGTCTTCTGAGTTCAAATTTGCGTTATCGTATTTTAATTGTTACCTTTTTTTATATGGATACTGACCGATGCTTACATTTAAGGTTTTCTAATGACTCCTGGTGGCCTTCTTTTCGAGGAAGTAGCTTATCACTGAATAATGTGTTAACACAACTTTGTACCAAGTTTTGATGCTCTATCTTTATATTTTTTTGAAATATTCAACTGGCCCAGTCTTCCTGCTCTCTGTATATATATGTTAAATATTTAGAGTCTATATGTATGTATATATGTATATATCTATACAGGGTGGTAAAACAGTCCCAGGACAGTTAAATATTTTAAAATATAATGCAGCTAGAGCTATAATACTTGGTACAAAGTTACAGGGCATAAAACTCTATTTTAACACATATTCAGTGATCCAATAACTCTTCAGGGGGACGGCCCACAAGGAGTCGGAAGAAAATCTTAAATGGAAGCATAGGTCAATATGCACATGAAATTAAACGTATTTTCAGTAGAATACAATGCCGCAAACCGTACTTCAAAAGGTTGATCCTGCGCAAAATGGCAGATGTTCAAAGATTTCTTGAATCCGCCATTTTGAATCTTTGAACGACTGCCATTTTTTACTCAGGCATTCTTTTGAGCTTGAATTTTCGACATCGTAATCTACTAGTGAAGACCTTTAATTTGATGAGCATATCGACCTATGCTTACGTTAACAATTTTCTTCTGATTCCTAGGGCTGTGCCCCCTGAGGAGTAAGCGTATAATAGCGATGTAAATTAAATGAATCTTTGAACAACTGTCATGCTGTCATGCTTGAACAACTATGCTTCCTTTTAAGATTTTCTTCCGACTCCTTGTGGGCCGTCCCCCTGAAGAGTTACTGGATCACTGAATATGTGTTAAAATAGAGTTTTATGCCCTGTAACTTTGTACCAAGTATTGTAGCTCTATCTACATTATTTATTAAAATATTTAACTGTTTAGGGACTTTTTTACCACCCTGTATATGTTTATATGTATATTTGTATGTATAGATATAAATGATGCTAGATATTTAGCAAAGGGGAATTTGTATCGCGAAAAACAAATTCTTTTCTATAAGAATTATGTTATAGTTTGTTTATGTCAGTTGAAACTTCTACTCAAGTGCATATCTAAAAATTTCAATCCTTGAAGATAGTTATTATATCCATGTCCTAAAGAAAATAAGTTTTTAAGAAATAATCTTTTGCATAAGCTTGAGTATCACCTTTTTAGGATTCCACTATATTATACCACAAAAAAGTGAATGTGTGGCAAAACAAAATAATACAGATCCGATCACCGTAACTAAGCTGTAATCATTTTTATAAACCCGGATCTTCTCCCACTGTCAGCGCCGCTCTCAAATACAGTACAGGTTTCTGTCTTATGCAACTACACTTATATCATGCCGAACTAAAAGCAGAACTTACAGTGAGATATAGCACTTGGTAACTCATTCTTACAAATAATTGCAAAAACCTCTATTTTGTCATATTGATGGACAAATAGTTATAAATATTTTTTGTTTCTTTACCTTGTTAGGTATATTTTCTTTGTCTTACAAGACACTGTCAAAATGTCATAATTGATCCTGGTTTAACTAGTAATAAAACTAACGTACTAATTGCAACTAATATATAATTTACATTTAGTTTGATTTGAAGGGGAATTACTTTCGGTTTATCTAAAAAGGGCAATGACTATGACATTGAATAATATAGCAGGTTTGGTTGAACAGTAGTACTTATTTAAAAACTAGAGGAATAACATTAAAAGATAAGCCGTTAAGATATGAAAAATAAGGTTATTAGTAACTTACAAGTAAATAGTGCTGAAACTTGTATAGTTGCAGCGTTGTTCAAGAGAATTTCACATTTGTAAATAACAACCGTTTAAATGCACAATTAAACATAAGTTTTATTTTGGTTTAGTTTTTATATAATAATAAAGGCTACATAAATTATTATTAAATAATATTATAATACAAAAATATAAAAAAATAATAAAAGAAAATAAACTAATCTATAACAGTAAATATACCGGATATTTTGGCTAAGATGTCTGTACACATATCATTTACAATTCCCTTTTAAAATATACTCTCCTACTTTAATTACAATTTCCAGTTGTTTTCAAATGCCAGAAAATTGATAAATCATCACATTTTGACCAGTTTTTTAGAACAGTTGCTTGTGCAGTGCGACGGGTCACTTTCCATACTCAACATGGAAGAAATGGGTTGGCGTTGATGGTGATAAAATTCCACATCTCCTGTAACCCTACATCGCTTTCAGTGGGATGATATTTTTAATCCTGAATAATATGATGACAATATGGTCTTATGCACTGTGAGGTCGACCTTGAATAATCAATAGTATCTTATAGTGATGAATAGTATCTTGATCTCCAAATCAAAAAGTCCAACATGTGCCGAGGCCTTTATAACGTAGAATTATATATGATCCTAATCATAATTTAGAGTACTGCAGGCTTGGCGACAAATGCCCTTCTGTCTCCCGACGACCTGCAGTATACAAAACGTGACAGGTCAATCTGAAATAGTCAACATAAAATAAGAATACATGACTACTGTGAAGTTATCTCCTTCTTCAACTTTCATTGGTAGTAAACTGATACATACTAGGACTGCTTTCAGAGCGGTGAAAATCAGTTTAGCGGAGCAATTACGATTTAAGATACTAATTTATTTACCTATATGAGTAGGGAAATAACAATTTTAAATTCAAACTTAATACTGTTTTATTCGACAAAATTATTAATTTGACTCTGAACTATTGATATACATAACGAGTATTTTAGTTTATATGAAAGAAATAGGAGGGAATTTTACATTTAAATTTAACTGTGGACTGTGGACAATTTTTAACCGAAACATTTTACATTATTTTAACACTTGCATACGTAGAACTCACCTAAATTTACAGGAAATAATTGATTGTTTGTACCGACTAGTCTAGATTTAGAAAACGGCTCTTGATAAGGTAACTTCGGTTGGTCTAAGTGAAAAGTATAATATATTATACATATATATATGCATGATGTTAACCATCGATGTATACGGAAGTAGCGGATTACTGATTACGTGATGAATAGTTATTTGTGTAACTAGTGAGCAAAGGCCTTTTGCACTCGTGTTACACATTATATTTTTCCTACAGTCACTATAAAGCATAATTAGTCTTTCAAAGACTATACAACACGTTTTTTAGGTTAGGTTAAACCCAAGCCATGAACGGAATGGGAAATACTGCACCAGCTGATTGTAGTCGTAGTACCTTTAAGTGTTACTTATTTTCAAGAGTACAGGTATAAACAGTAATAATCAGTATAAAAACACATAATAAACAAGTAGATTGTTCTTTAAAATATGCCAATCAAACATTTTCTGACAGTTTTGTAATTTTCTTACTTACGCACTAAGAGGAAAAGAGTTCGTATGCTAATTCATTTTCTTTCTTAATTTTTGAGGTAATAGGTTTAATGAAACATGTTTTCAGTTTCTGCTATTTCTTGTCTACAATTATATTCACAATCATTTTCACCGAGTTCATTATTTTTAAACATATTAGGCCCACTTATATAATTCATCTTTCAAATACTTTACTTCAGGTTATGTTCAAACCAAGCGTTGAACGAAAATATAATATAAAATATAAACACGAAATTACAGGTTTAAATTGTAGTTATAATAGTCAATCAGCTGATCATAGTATTATTATCTTTAAGTGTTGCCAACCTATTTCCAAGGGTACACGGATTACGTGCATTATAAAACCACGCTGTTTTGTAATGTTTGGTTGGCATCCTGATGTGCGCCAGAGTATAAACCGTACAACAAAGTAAACCGTGCGACAAAGTAAGTAAATTAGCAATTAGCATCTCTTTCTGTAGTATAAACAGTGCAAGGAAGCCAACTTTGTCGCGTGACTGTAGGAAAATAGATGTTTATGTCTAGTTCTATTTTAAATATTTAGAAAAATATCCAACAGCCTGGGATTTTGGCGCACCCACATGTGGTACATCAATGATTTCAACAACACACTTGTTCAACATGCCTTGACTTAGGTGGACGCTGATCAAGGTAGTCTGTGAGTTAGAGTATGGAATATACAAATGCTGATAGAAAATAAGCAACAAAATGCATCAGCCAATAAGGCAGATAATTTTAACCACATATTTAAGAGTCTTAAGTTAAAGTTTTACCACGATTTTTGTCTGTTTTCAATAATTAAATAAAAAAATAATTAAATTATGTTACCTTATATTTTAACATTCGTTAGGTAAAAAAATAACAATTAGACTGTGTATTATTTATCAATACTAGAGGTCGTCCAGTGTTCGAAAAATCGACCAAAAAAAACTACAGTTTACAGACTTCTCTATTTTCACCCCGCGATGTAAATAAAACTTATAATTAGAATTTCTTCAATTTGTTTTGACTTTCTGTATATATTTGGTTGTTATTTCGTCACCATCATGGCAACCTATAAGGCCCGTGATAATGTTTTTATTTAAAAGCTAATTTTTTGTGCTTATTTTTTACCTATTTCAATTTATAAAGGGATTCTGCACATCTGCAGAAAAATGTCTTTCTAACAGTATCGTTTAAATTTGTAAGAGTTTATTTTCGACAATATAATATCCCAATGCATCCTCAGTAAAATTATACTATATCAAACCGAATACAACAGTATATAATTGTTTATTTACTACAATAATTGTAGAATCATTAGAAGGAGTTAGCTAAACATTTACGTTAATTAAATAGAGATTCACCAGCTCTTAAACTTTAATTGTCTTTGTGTGCGCTGCCAAAGTTTTAATTATGTTCTGTTTCAATGTTGTAAATGTTTGTGGCTCTTTTAGCATTTTATTATTTAAAACGAAATAATTTTAAGCAGTTTATCTCATGTTATACAGTGAAGATGGGTTAAAAACCGAGTTTCAAAGCTATATCTATTAATAGAAAATATACGTTTCTCCAAATAAAGTGATCATATTTACATAATGGAAGTTGGGAAATATACAAACGCTTTTACTAATATGAAAACAAATTATTAGTTATGAGATTTCCAACTACAGTAAATGCTATGTTAGTTAAATGCATTACCTTTAAGTCGATTTAACGTGTGATTCATATACCATGCATCTTTGGCTTGTGATTGACGGATCGTGTTAACTGTTTGGTCATGAGATTACCAATTGGTTTTGGGATTACTGTCAATCACAAAACAAGCTCCAACCTCCCTTCTCTACATGGCAAGTAAAGACTAGTGTCTTTACATCTCATCTCATATATTGTGACGTAATACGTGACGTAAATCATAAAATGATTAAATGAATTATCTTAGGACTTACGGTCAGTATTACGTCACAATATATGATATGAGAAATAAAGACAGTAGACTTTACTTGCTATGTAGAGGGGGAGGCATTTAATCAACATTTATTAAATTGTTAAGTAAACTACTTTTTAAGCTGCGAGTATCAACTTAAGTAAACAAAAATTTGGAAACCTTCAAGTATCCAGTTGTCTCGCCTGTTTCGACTTTATGATTGTAATACTCTGTATATTTCTTATGCCGTATGATGATGGTTCATCGCAGGCGAAGCCGCGGGTACAAGGTAGTTCTATATAATATCGAACCAATTTAAATGTTGCTCTGAAAAGGGTTGAATGTATTTATTGAATTGCATTCAGTTGTTAATCAAACATATGTATTATATTTGAAGTGCGTATGAAATTAACCAAAAAGTAAGACTCTCTGAAGGGTTTATAATGGTGGTGGAGGTTGAGTTAAAACCCAGGATTTTATTGTTGAAATAGCCACAGAGTGTCATTAGGGATATGTTTACTCACTTCACGTTTAATCCATTATGAGTATTAGAGCATGTTTATTCTTACTCACTTACGTTTAATCCATTGTGAGTATTAGAGCCATTGCGGTGAAAAATGCTCAACAACCAATTCCACCTGTGTTCATAGTATATGCAAGTGAGCGTGTTTGTGTAGGGACGCAGTTGAGTATTAATCAGGTGCAATATGTACAGTAGATTGTGTGTAGAAGAAATGATGTACACAGTCAAAGCTGTAGGCCCCAACATGATCGTTTGAACCAATGTCACAAGACCGTTTTTTTAATGCAAAGCTTGGCTGATTTGTATTTAAATATTGAGAAAGAATAGGTTTAGGCTTTTTGCACCTACTCATGCAAATCGTGTAATTTTATGAGCTCGGGGTTATTTGGAGCAATGGTTGTTCCAGACATTTAGGTCTGGTCGGAAAAAGTGTTTATCGAAAAATCTGAATAGAAGAAAAGATTTTTTAGTTAATTTTAATGAACCTTAACGCTTATTTTATGGTACTCATATTTAACTATATAATGTCTAGTATAAGATGTGCACAATACACAGTATCGTAATAACAAAAATAGAACGCAATTAATAACTGTCTCATTTCAACTAAAATTATTTCAGTCGCTCCCGTGTGTGGATTTAACCAACGCAACTTCAATCGTCACAAAGCAGTTGGTTAACTTAAGTTTGGTTCAGTCTTCCCGTGTATCGAGTGCCCTCCGTTAGTTGCATCTCACAACTACAAAACCCTACTCCCACCCCTAACTGCTGTGACTCACACTAAGCACATGTACATGCTCCCTCCCTAGCCTATGTACGGTTGGAGATACTATTCCCTATCTAGAGCAGTTTCATTGTCTCCGTTTTCATTAATTTGACAATTACGTTTCGGAAGCGAGCAGACTTTATTCTCCAGGCTACACAGATTATACTCTTAGGCCTACTGGGTTAAATCCAACCGAGGAAACGCTTGCCTAAGTTGTGCATCGTAGTATAGTTCATAACTTGTTTCCGAGGCAAAGCTAATAAAATAATATGCTTACCCTCAAAGATAATTTTTGTTTAAGACAGTTATTAAGTCAATAAAACTACTAATATACAATGCATTGAATTTCTTGGCATTCTATTTACTGTGACCCCCTTTACTTGATCACAGGTTATAAAATGACACATTAATCATAAAAATTGGTTAAGGAAAACTGCTGAAAAAGGAGTGATACAGATAAAGAGTGTTATCTGTATCTAATGTATTTAATGTATATGTAAATGTACAGACAGTTAAAATTGTATATTGGTTTAACATTTTAAGGATCCAATAAAACAATTTTAATACACAGTATAGTAAGGAGCAATTTCATAATTTAAAATGAATTACTGAAGGATGACTCTTAGGAAGAAATTATAGCAACTAAAAAATATCGATGCGTACTTACTTTTTGTTTTATTATTTATGAACATTTTGCCCTAGAAACATGAATGTATAAAATTGGTTCATGTATTGATTTGTATTATATATATATACAGGGTGTCCCGGAACTCTCTACCAATATTTTAGGGCATTGCACCTAGTTAAGAAACATACCTAAATATCATATTTAAATTGTCCGAAAGTCCTTAGTAATTCACACTGCCGCCATTTTGTTTTTTTCAGTTATTAATTTTTTTCTAAAGAATGGTTTAACATACGAAATGGAAACTTTGCACAAACATTTATGTCAACTAGACAAAGCTACCAAAAAATTATGAAGATATTTTAAATTCATAAAACAAAATGGCGGCTATTTAAAATTTTTGTAAAATCAATGGTTTTCAAGTTATTTAAGAAACAAAATTTTAAATAGCCGCCATTTTGTTTTATGAATTTGAAAAATCTTCATAGTTTTTTAGTAGCTTTATCTAGTTGATATAAATGTTTGTGCAAAGTTTCCATTTCGTATGTTTAACCATTCTTTAGAAAAAAAATAATAACTGAAAAAAAACAAAATGGCGGCTGTGTGAGTTACTAAGGACTTTCGGACAATTTAAATATTATATTTAGGTATGTTTCTTACCCAGGAGCAATTCCCTAAAATATTGGTAGAGAGTTCCGGGACACCCTGTATATATATATATATATATATATAACTTATATCAGCCTTACTACTTTGGATCAATTATAGTTTCTCCTCTATCCTCAACTATTTTTGGTCCGTCATTGCTTGTTGCTTTTCCTTACAACTTGGCTCATGGACAAATTTGTTTTCCGAAGGTTTCCATTCAACAATGTTATAAGTAGCTGAGCATTCCCCATTCTCCTTTCTATTCATGTTACCACAATTCACCTGCAAAACCAATCAGAATTTCTTTACATAAGCTTCCCATGTTTACTAATTACATAGTTTTTAATATCTTTTTAATAAGTATTTTGAGCTATTTAAGCCTAAATTACCCAACTCAATTACAAAATAATATTAGGTAGGCACACTACAATGTAAAACATATATATATTTCATTGGAACGTGGGTCATAATAGGTTGAAGGATGATAATATTATTTTCCAATTCACCATTGCTCATCGTAACAAATGTGTATCATTCTTCATTCATTTTGTAAAGGGATAAACATTACCAAACAACATTCATTGCAAGGGTGTGATACTAACCTCTGATATCTAGCCTGAAGGGTGTGATACTAACCTCTGATATCTAGCCTGTAAGGGTGTGATACTAGCCTATGATATCTAGCCTGTAAGGGTGTGATACTAGCCTGTGATATCTAGCCTGCAAGGGTGTGATACTAGCCTGTGATATCTACCCTGCAAGGGGGTGATACTAGCCTGTGATATCTAGCCTGAAGGGTGTGATACTAACCTCTGATATCTAGCCTGTAAGGGTGTGATACTAGCCTGTGATATCTAGCCTGTAAGGGTGTGATACTAGCCTGTGATATCTAGCCTGCAAGGGTGTGATACTAGCCTGTGATATCTACCCTGCAAGGGGGTGATACTAGCCTGTGATATCTAGCCTGTAAGGGTGTGATACTAGCCTGTGATATCTAGCCTGCAAGGGTGTGATACTAGCCTGTGATATCTACCCTGCAAGGGGGTGATACTAGCCTGTGATATCTAGCCTGCAAGGGTGTGATACTAGCCTAGTGGTTAGCGTACTCCAGCAGAGGGTCGGATTCAGCCCAGTGTTTCCATGAAGAATTGGAGGAGTCAGGCCAATTTCTTAAAATAATACTTATGGTCCTTTTAATAATACTAGCCTAGTGCTACGCTAAATCAGTTCAGTACTTTTGTAGTATGTTTTTGATTTATTATAACTCTTTAAAATGATATTAGTTAATTACATGTATTCTACCTCAAACTAAGGCTTGAACTAAACTAGTTTTCATTTAAACTTTTATGCCGTATAAGATAAACGTAGTTTGATTTATCCTCCAACAACGTTTGCTGCTGTCAGTTACTGTTTTAATCTATATACAAAAGTTGTAAATAAGCTAACCGTGATAAGCGTATTTTTCAAACCTCAAGGATGAAATATAATTTTGACAGTAGATCAATATACAGGGTGTTTTTTTTTTAACTTGCATCTTTATTTATGTAAAAACCGCAATATATAGAAATATTCAGTTTGCAGGAATCATCTATTGACGTAGGGGGCACAACGTGTTTGAATTCAATGTTACATTCACATTCCCCCCCTTTCCCCCCTGTCACCAACTTATTTTTTTTAAATAGCAAGGTACCCCTTGTGACATATCAAATGAAAGAACATGAAAAAAGAAAATGTTTGATGAAAAAAATTGAAAATCGGTTCATAAACTTGTGAGATATCCCCCCCTCCCCAACCGGAACCTATTTTTTTTTAATAGCAAGGTACCCCTTGTGACATATCAAATGAAAGAGCATGAAAAGATAAAATGTTTGGTGAAAAAATTGAAAATCGGCTCACGAATTTGTGAGATAACCCTCCCCCCCTTTCCCCTACCCATAACTTTTTTAAATAGCAAGAAACCCCCCCCCCCTTGTGACATATCAAATGAAAAATAAATTTCACCAAAAATTTTCTTTTTTCATGCTCTTTCATTTGATATGTTACAAGGGGTACCTTGCGATTAAAAAAAAATTAAGTTCCGGGGAGGGGGGAGGGATATATCTCGCAAATTTATGAACAGATTTTTAATTTTTTTTCATCGAAAATTTTCTTTTTTCATTGTCTTTTATTTAATATGTCACAAGGGGTACCTTGCTACTTAAAACAATTTAGTTGGGGGAAGGGGGGGGAATGTGAATGTAACGTTGAATTCAAAAGAATTGGGCCCCCTACGTAAATAAATGATTCCCGCAAACTGCATATTTCTATCTATTACGGTTTTTACATTAATAAAGATGCAAGTTTAAAAAAATAACACCCTGTATATGCATGTATGCAGTAGTAGCATGTTTTTAATGTTCTATTTCATTAAAAACCTGGCTACAGCTGGTCCATATATTTGTTTTATAATCAATGAGCTGTCCATACTCAGGAGTCGAAAGTCCATAGTTATAGAAATTACTAATACATTTCAGTGAGGTGGAACCAGTTATGGTAACAATTTAATGTAAAACAGTTAAAGCATAATATAACGTAAGATGTACTAAACAGCTTTACTAAAAATGCTTGTGTTAGTATATTGTTGTTGGTTGAACGTTGTATCAACATTGTGGTGCTAATAATCTAGGCATTATAAAGAAACAATGTGTTTTTCAAATTTATTAACAATACAATTTATATGACTTTTCTTTTTTTTTGATATTATATAAATGGTAGATCTACTCCCGCCAAATCTTAAGTACCTAAGTAATGAATACCACAGCTACTGGTATCCGATTCCTATCATTGCTACTGAATTGTAAAATGCCAATTAAACTTGGTATTATGATTATACATCAAGACCAGAGGGTACTATTAATTGTTAAATTAATGTAAGATATAACTTTGCATAGTATCTGAATATATTTACATCACAAAAGGCTACCGTGAGGTATAAATACTTTTCTTAGACCTATAATGCTTTTAGTAAAATTCCTCTCGTCGGGACACCTGGAGACTAGGCCCTTGTCTGAACTATACTAAACTAAATAATGAACTAAAATGAATGAATAGCTAATAACGGAAAACCCTGAATTAAAACCATACATTGTGTGCAGTAAATGAGTAAAACCTACAAAAAAACTGTAAAAATTCATTTTTATAATACCGTATGGACCGAACTTACCAAACAGCAGTGAAAGATTATGTTCTGACTGGGACGTTTGTGTGGTTAGGTGAATCATACGCAGGTGGCTGTCTAAACCATCTGAAGTTCAAACTAAATAATAAGTACCATTAAAACCTAAGAAAAGAAGACTTTATTACCTCATTAAAATCCACATTGAAGCCGGTCCATTTGAAAATGTAGTTTGTTCCTCTCACAAGCTAAACAACGCACAACAGAAACTTTACAATCAGTTTAATAACAGACATAGTGATAAGATATTTTGTAATATTAACATATAAAAAAGTCCAATCATGAGGAAAATGATTGGAAAAAAAATAATATCTATAGTCTCTATAATATCTATGGTCTATAGTCTAAAACCCTTTTATATAGTATTATAAGATTTTGTTCTAGAAAGTGTACAGCTCTCTTCTTTATTAGTCGTAGTATTTTTAAACCAAAACAGGACCTTGTTAATAGTATTTATTTACCTAAAAAATCTCAGTTTTCTCACAAATTGATGCCTACTTGATCAAAGTGATCAGTTAAAGATGTTTCAGTCGTAATTTTAATGAGAATAAGAGTTAATGGTTTTGGAATTTAGCATTTTTCTTTTTAAAAATTCTTTATACACCACATAAATTTGTGAAAATGTTCATTGACTAGACATACACCCTTAAGATAAAAACGAAAACTTTGGCTTTAGCACATATTTTTTAGATAGAGAAGGGAAAATGTCTATATCCCACACATGTGACTACTGCATTGTGAGACTACCAAACAGACTATTTATTGAATCAGTAGTCTACTCTAGGCTACTCAGTTAAACACAGACCTTGTTTGTTCATCACAGTACTTCAGGTCTGGCCAACTAACGGCATCTGACATACAGATTGTATCAAGCTAGTTTGAACGCAATTTCGGCCCTCTTCACTTACATTGGTGGTTTATGAACATGAACTTCGATAGTCTTAGATAATTTCACAGCAACAGTAAATAACAGACCAACATATAAGAACGTTGCTTTTGGTTGACTGAAACTTGTCTACATTCTGCCTAACATAAGTTAAAACACCATAATTTTTTTATGTCAAAAATCTTCTGCAAGTTTATATCCACAAAGTCCCACATTTTTTTAACTCCATCTCTTGGATATGGGTTTCTATGTTTGTGAACAAATGCACATAGTCCATGAATTGGTGTCTTAAAGCCCTTTAAAATTAACTTTCAGCCGTATGAATACCAAAGCATTAAAACTACATTTTAACATTAAATTGGACCTATAAAAATGAATCCATATGGAATATATTTAATCTATGGAACCACCTAGAGGTTGAAACTTGCATTATATGCTACGACTGCAAACAATATCTTCAAATAAATATGGAAATGCGTAGCTTATAGAATTGCTCGTTGCAATGATTACCTGTTTTTGGACGTAAATGTTGTCCGGAAGTTTCACATTAGGCACACAGTTAGAATGACGTTCCCGTTCTTTCTTCTCAAGAAACTCGATGATTTTCCTTTTCACCTCCATCTCATTACCATTTGATTGACCCAGAACACTATCCTTTCCCCCATTAGAGCTTCCGGAACTGAGTTGATAAACGTTGCCAGGTGCACCAAGCGAGGGTGCTACAGTTTCCTGTTGTTTAGATGTGTATGGACATGAAACCAAAGATTAGGTATTAAAATTTGAAGTGGAATAATAGTTTTGCTATTGATTCTTAATTTCCGTCTCGTAAAGTTTACTTTGTATTGTATGGTATGTTCATGATTTTTTATCAAACTTCACAAGGGATAAAAAAAAAATTTAAGACATAACAAGTAAGTTAAAATAATGAAGAAAGGTTTAATCAATTAACTAATAAAAGAGAAAGCTATTGTATGCAGGACCAATGACAAAAATGTATCTTATGTAATACTCTATATTTTTGCTCGATATCCACTTTAATATTTTATTACTCTTTTGATATTCACTAGTGGTACAGGTAATGCCATTGGGGTGTTTATAACGTATTTTTTTCATGTCAGGCATATGGTTTCCGATGATTGTACTATCAAAACTGTAATAAGATTTTACGTTCACAAATAAGGTATTTAAAACGTATAGTTAAGTGAAAAAACAGTAACAAACCTTTTGAAATAAAATAATTGTAGTTAAAGAGCAATAATTTCATTATTCACAAGAAAATAGCTCATCGTTAGTTTTGTTAGTGTTAACTTTTTAATTTGAACATGTAAACTGGTGCCAGTGTACAGTTTCTTGACTGCATGGAATTACCTTGATCTGGAGAAAAACAGCTGATAAGACGATAGGAATCATCCATGAATGCATCATTCCGGAGAATATTAGACCCAGCTTCTACAATCCTGAACATGAACATTACATGAAATATCACTGTGCAAACTTTACTATTGTTAATTATTGTTTGACTATTAACTAATTATCACGTTTAATTGAAATGGATGTACTCCTACCCATCCAAAATATATAAAAATATTCGTATCTGGTTCATTCAGTTCCAGTCATATAGACTAAATGAGGCAGTTTCAAGTTGTACCCACCTTGCTCTAGCTCATTAAATGCGGTACTTAATCTACAACAATTTTATTAGTCTAGGACAAAACATAAACGAATGAATAACCTTGTCCTATTACAAATATTACACACGAAACTTTGATTTTTGAATTGGTCATTGAGATGATAAATCCCTTTCAAATGCACAATTATTTACTAACCATATGTTAGTTTAAATAAAAAACTTTTGATGAGGATTTAAACGTACTACTAGATGATTTACTCATACTTAAAAAAGCGAGATGAGAACATGCTCTTAACACAATAGTGTTTAAATAATACTACGGATAAGTATACCTTTCTACATCAATATAATCTGAAACAACTTACCGTGCTCAAAATTATACAAACATGAAGATTTATACCTAAAAAACGGGAGATTAGTTTATCTTTAATTATAACTTCAGCACTGTTGGATTTACTTTCCATAGTCAATGATAAATGCGTAATTTTTTCTAGATAAGAGTTTAAAAAATACGTTCTCATCTCGTTGTAAAGTATAGGTAAAGCATCTAATGATATACGTCCAAACACTTATAAACGTGTGTTATGTCTACTAAGATTTATCTGAAATAAGTTTACTTTGCTTAAACTTTGCAATATAATATATCGCAATATAACATATTCAACCTAATATTGAAGAATCGATCATTCTATAACCACTGATGGAAAAATGTTTTAAGTCAAGCAGTTTACAAAACTGGAAATAAATTCATTCTTAAAAGAGACATTTGAATATAAAGAGTTACTCACACAATAAATATTCAAGTCGACTAGTCGGGTGCTACAGAAGAAATGACATAAGGTAACACATGTGGAAAGTCAATTAACATGAGCCAGTCGCACATGTACGTACAACCAATAATACTGATACTAATGTAGATTATTCCAAAATGTATAATTTTAGTAAATTTCCCTAGGTGCCATGGTGAGACCTAGACCTGAGACCGATTTTCTCGTTTATTTTGATATCCCCAGAGGCCAAAATCTGTATTCGTTAAGCTTTGTTGTATGTATGTATATATGAAGTATATATGATATATATATTCACATATGCTATATAACTACTGGAGTAATTTTGGTGCGATTTTGATGACATTTGGCTTTGAAGGTGTAGTAGGCTGCGATGAAGCAGCAAGATTGGTCCACAAAAACAAAGAATAATGAAGTTTTGATTGTTTCTGTTGTACAGTGAACGGTCAAAAGAAAAAAAAAATCTTAAAACTTATTACGTTATTCTTGATTGTTTATATTTTTATGTTGATAAAATTTTTTTAAATTTATTTATTTCATTCTAGACTATTAATATTTTGTAAAAAGACACACTTTTTACCTTCCCCTTTGTAGCAAAACCTAACTCCTAGTTAAATCTAATGTTATTTGAATGACGAATAAATTCGACAGTAAAATCACTAGTCACACACATAAATCATCTGTAAATCAATGGTTGTTCACTGAACTAACATTTTGTATTTTTCTAAATAATTTTTTTCCAATAACCGTGATTCTTCGATATTTTAAATTTTGCAATAATCTCAATATACTTGTGTCTCATACTTATCATACTCAACCTTGATGTTCCAATTTAAATATTCAAAATACAAAATTTTTAAAATTTTTTGAAAACTTTTAATTTATTACAAGCAGTATGTTTGATCTGCCCAACGTAAAGTAATATGTATCAATTTATTTTAACGCTCAGCCAGTTGTCAACCTACTGTGATGTCTAAGGGTTCTGATCACGTTCCACTAACATGTTTCATTATGACGACAGTAGTAATCTCTAGAGAACCAAGTTAGGTCACTGACCCTCACTACAGGCAGTTTTGTTAATGTACCAAAGCTAAAAATTTTCAAGCAAACAGTTTTGTATCTTTTATATGTGTAATTACAGATTCTGTTAAACTATTTGGTCATTGTTGTAGTTAATGTTAAGCCACATGTTTTACACAATACCTATTCAGGTTCCTACACATGTTAAATTGGAACTTCTGTAAAACTCACATTTAACCATGTCGTTTAAAAATATAATTAATTTGATCATTAATGGTATAAAATAAGAGAAGAAAAATTGTAAATCCTTAAAAGAGCATGAACAAATTTTAATAGCGAATTTCTACAAGACACCCGATACTTCTTATAGAACCAATTTTAAGCGTAATGGTAAATTTTTTTAAGTTCAAACAATAATTGTTGAATTATTATACTTTGTGTTTTTATGAAAACACATAAACATTTTTATTTGCCAGAATACAAATAATGAGACTAATCAAATAATTGCACGTTAAATAAAATTATTGTGGTTTTTCATAACTGGAGACATGAAAAACCTTTCCTCTGCGATATTTTCTCTGAGTGTACAAGTAGATATAATACCAGAAAGATACCCCACTTTCGGCGTTTTAGAGGCACTTTTAGGGCACTTTTTATAGGGGGAAAATGAGAAAAAATGGAAGAGCTTTTTTTGGCCACTTTTTTTAAAGACCCAGCTCTCGACCTATACACCCCCATATAAATTTTCTACTTTTTTAATACTAAAAATCACGTCTGGAAATGGTGAGCTTTTTTTGGCCACTTTTTTAAAGACCTGGATCTCGTCCAATACAAGCCTATATAAATGTTCAAACTCCATTAAAATTTCAAATCCACATCCATTCCCATGTATATTTTCAAAATCATGTGAGGTTTGTGCGTGAACTCGGGCACGCTTATGGCTATGCGTAAACTATGCCTGACTCAAATGAATGACTGTGAGTGTAACCTAATGACCCCAATCAAAACCAATTGTCAACATTCTCTGCCTGTCTGGCGCCAGTCTGTCTGGGGCAGGTTTAGACAATTACCAAATATGTTTGATTGATTGACCTCAATTATTCAATTGTTCAATTTCAGTTTGTTCAATTTCCATTGTTAAGTTCTAAATTAATTTAGACAATTTTGTGGTATATAAGGGGGACATTCTACGGAATCATCACTAACTCTTCCACCTGAATCTTCTTGTTTTGGTAAGTCTTTGACATCTAAGCTAGACTATTGTAATATGTTGTCGCGTGTCGGGTCATGGGATCAATTGGTGACGTAATTGATGCTTGTACTCATACTCTGTATTTCTTTTAACTTAGGAGTGTAGCTAATTTCCCGAGTCCATTTTTAAAAACTTAGCCGAATTGAGTCACTAAGGAACTTGTAAAAAATGTATATAAGTCTATTTTTAAACACTTAGAGTATTTTGAACAGTCACCAAGGAACTTAAAATGTATATAAATCTATTTTTAAACACTTAGAGTATTTTGAACAGTCACTAAGGAACTTAAAATGTATATATGTCTATTTTAAAAAACTTAGCCAAATTCACTCATGAGGGGGACTTTGAGTCAAAAGTTTGCACAAGTTATTATTTAAAAACTTAGCCAAACTTCACGCACTGGGGGACTTTGAGTCAAAAGTGTGTACAAGTTATTATTTAAAAACTTAGCCGAATTATACTCACTATATAATTTTGTCGAGTTCCTTTTAACATAGGTAACATAGTCTTCTCTATAACTAACACTCACTCTGTATATATGTAGACTCAGCAATCTGAATTGCTAAAAAGTATTTTTATTTAAGATTTTGGATTTAGTTTTGATTTAAAAAATTACAATTGCCAAATTTTATTGTATGAAAATGTTTTGAATATTAAAATTTAAAATTCTGATTTAAATTATTATTTCCCATTAATTGAAATTGTCTAAAATGTAATTTCCACCATATAGAAGATGCTAACATTTTTTTTAGTTACATGTCAACTGTGTGCTGCTTCTCTATCCAAAAAAGTAACTTATTTTGTTATTACTATTTTTAAGTGAGTCAAAAATATATACAAGTTATTATTTAAAAACTTAGCCAAACTTCATGCACTGGGGGACTTTGAGTTAAAAGTGTGTACAAGTTATTATTTAAAAACTTAGCCAAGTTCACTCACGGGGGGACTTTGAGTCAAAAGTGTGCACAAGTTATTATTTAAAAACTTAGCCAAACTTCATGCACCGGGGGACTTTGAGTTAAAAGTGTGTACAAGTTATTATTTAAAAACAGCCAAATTCACTCACGGGGGGACTTTGAGTCAAAAGTGTGCACAAGTTATTATTTAAAAACTTAGCCGAATTATACTCACTATATAATTTTGTCAAGTCCCCTTTAAAATAGGTAACACTCACTCTGTATATATGTAGACTCAGCAATCTGAATTGCTAAAAAGTATTTTTTATTTAAGATTTTGGATTTAGTTTTGATTTAGAAAATTACAATTGCTAAATCTTATTGTATGAAATTGTTTTGAATATTAAAATATAAAATTCTGATTCAAATTATTATTTCTCATTAATTGAAATTGTCAAAATGTAATTTCTATTATATAGAAGATGCCAACCTAGTTTTTTAGTTACATATATAAAAATGAAGACTACATGTCAACATTGTTTCGCATCACTCTCCAAAAAAAGCAATCTGATTCGCCACTACAAATTTATACACCAAATGAAGGTAAAACTGTGCAAAGTTTGTAATTTAATCTGTGATAGTAACATAGCTCTAAAATCTCATATATTACAAAGTCACAAGACTTGTAATTTCTGTAAAAGAAATGTTGTTGGTCATTTTAAAAGACACGTAAATTCTTGTAACAAATGTCCATATACAATGATAAAATTTGTTGGTGAATCGATTAAAACTGAACTTAAAAATACTTTTCAGTCTTGTCCTCTACTAATAAAATGGACTTTAGTAAGGAGAATCAAATTTATAAAATATACAATAGATCAAAATGGAAAATTAGTTAATGAGAAAGAATGTATTGCAGATTTCAGAAGCCTTACTATACTAACCATTGAGAAGAGAGATTTAAAGCCTCAAATTGAAAATGCTCTTTTAAAGATTGACGCTTCCATACACAAATATCAAGCCGAAGGTAGTGGATGGATATATGACCACACTAAATATTGGCAGTTGCACGTTTACAAGTATAAGCCCCTAACTCCAAAGTCATACATTCCCACCCCAAAAAGTATTCAATCAAAACATGCAGTTTTAAATATAAAGAATGTTGATAATAAATGCTTACTTTGGTCAATTTTAGCAGCTTTATATCCAAGGAATGCTAAACATGCTAATAGAGTCTCTAGCTATGCACCCTATGAAAATCAGTTAAATATGACAAACATAAAGTATCCTGTTAAAATATCTGATATAGATAAATTTGAAAGACAAAATAATATAAGTGTTAATGTATTTTGAGTTGAAGACCGAAAATTTATATATCCATTAAGAAGAACCAAACTGAATAGTAACACTCATATAGATCTATTATTATTACAACAAGGTCGTAAATCACATTACTGTTTAATTCGTGATTTTAATAGGTTAATGCTACGGTCAACAAAAGATAACCATAAAAAGCATTTTTGCAAGTTTTGTTTACAACATTTTTACACCAAAGATAAATTGGAACGTCATATAACATATTGTAAGAACTTTGATGCACAAAGAGTGGAAATGTCTAAACAAAATACATTACAATTTAAAAATTATAAATATCAACTTAAAACCCCATTTGTAATTTATGCAGATTTTGAATGTTTTATAAACTCTAACAACCATACTCCATCTGGATTTTCATTTGTTGTAGTGAGAGATTCTAAGATTATTTCTGAAGAGTTATATAGTGGCGAAAATGTTATGTATGTGTTTTTCGAAAGATTATTTGAGACTTATGATTTTATTAAAAGTCAAATGGCGATATATATTCCTCTTGTAATGACTCCTGAGCAAGAGGCATCTTTCCAAAACTCAACACATTGTCACATTTGCGAAAAGCCCCTATATTTTGATAGGGTACGAGAACATTGTCATTTAAATGGCCAATACCGTGGAGCTGCCCACAATGATTGTAATTTAAACTATAAAGTAACAAAGAAAATACCAGTATTCTTCCATAACTTGAAAAACTATGATGGACATTTAATAATGCAACACTTGGGAAAATATAATCGTAAATTAAATTGCATAGCCAAAGATATGGAAAAGTACATTTCATTCTCTGTTGATGATTTAGTATTTTTAGATTCCTATAACTTTGTATCCCTTCCATTATACAAATTAGCTTCCAATTTAAATACATTTAGATTTATAGACAATCCACTACTACAACGCAAAGGTGTATTTCCCTATGAATATATGACAGGACCAGATAAGTTTGCAGAGTCTCTACCTCCAATTGAAAAATTTTACAGTACTTTAACTAAAGAACATATCTCTCCCATCGAATATGAACATGCTAAAAATGTCCGGACCCATTTTAATATAGACAATTTACAAGAATATCATGATTTATATCTTAAAACAGATGTATTGCTACTGGCTGATGTCTTTGAGACATTAAGAGACCTGTGTTTAAAAGATTATAAACTCGACCCCGTACATATGTATTCACTTCCAGGACTAACATGGGAAGCCTGTCTTAGAATGACTGGTATAAAATTACAATTATTTCAAGATATTGACATGCATTTGTTCATAGAAAGTGCAATCAGAGGAGGAGTCAGTATGATTTCTACACGTTACGCTAAAGCCAATAATAGATATATGGGCGAACATTATGATCCCAATCAAGAAAGTGTGTATTTAATATATTTAGATTGTAACTCGCTATACTCCACAGCTATGTGTGAGACACTACCCGTGGATGGATTTTGTTGGACGAATGAGATAGACTACAAATACAATCAAAATGATGAGTTTGGATACATTTTAGAAGTTGATTTAAAATATGATAAAAGCTTACATGATTTACATAATGACTATCCATTAGCACCTGAGAAAATGAATGGCAAATTAATACCTAATTTAAATGACAAAACTAAATGTATTTTACATTATAAAGCATTACAAAAATATGAGGAATTGGGTTTGGTTGCTACAAAATACCATAGAATTTTAAAATTTAGACAGTCCAAATGGCTTGCACCCTATATTAATTTTAATATTGAAAAACGCAAATGTGCTAAAAATGATTTCGAAAAAGACTTTTACAAATTGTTAAATAATAGTCTCTTTGGTCGAACAATTATGAATCAACGCAAGTTTCGTGATATATATCTCAAAGATGAGTCACTATTAACAAAATATGTCACTAATCCAAGGTTTGATTGTAGCAAAAAGTTTGATAACAATTTACATGCTATACATTTAAATAAATTAGTTGTAAAGTTTAATAAACCAATATATTTGGGAATGACCATTTTAGATATTAGTAAAGTAATAATGTATGATTTTCACTATAATTATATGTCAAAATTTAAGAACAAAAGATTTCTTATGACAGATACAGATTCTTTAATGTATTCTATAGTTACAGAGGACTTTTACAAGGAAATAGAATGTGACTTGCACTATTTTGATACCTCTGGATATAGTAAAGACCATTTCTTATACTCTGATAAAAATTAAAAAGTCACTGGCAAGTTTAAAGACGAATTAGATGGTCATATTATGTATGAATATTGTGGTTTAAGACCAAAGTTATATTCTTATGTTCCTCTAAAATGGTTATATGAAGAAGACAAGCAAGCTCTAGAGGTCAAAAAAGCTAAAGGAGCTGATGGTGCTACAGTTAAACATCTCCTCAGACATCAACATTATTTAAACTGTCTTATAACTGGACAAAATTACTATGAGAATGTGACAAGAATTAAATCTACAAATCATCACCTTCAAACCTTAACTATGAATAAGAAAGTACTATCGTTTGACGATGACAAGAGGTTTATTCTGGAAGATGGCATCAATACTCTTGCACTTGGTCATTATAAAATTGATCAAACATAAATCTATATTTGCCATTATTTTTTGACCTTTCTTTGTCTATTACAAAAAAGCCATATTTAGTTTTATCCCAACATTGATGACAGAGATTTCTAAATTGGTTAAATGAAAAATCATTACCAACATGATTGTTATATACATGTTTTAAATTCAAATCATCTTGTTTAAATAATATTAGGAAATTTACATTATCACGTAAATGTTTGTGTACTTTGCTGTAAGATTGACACAGGTAAAAACAGTTAATATTTTTATGTCGACCCATTGAGAAAAATTGTGTAATATTTGGACTATTTATGTCATCAAATACAACAACTGACTGTGATTCGACATCATTTGGTGTGATTTCACAGTCAGTAAACGTGTGTAATTTCACTTCGTCACACAAACTAAATATTTCAATTATTTTTTTATATTTTTCTTGTTCTAAAGATTTTGATATTAAATATAAGTTTGTAAATTTTAATCCTTCCTTTTTCACAATTAAATTGTAAATTACAACCGTCTTCCCACTTTCACTTGGACCACAAATAACACATCGAATATTGGTAGGAAATAGACCCAACTTCTTTGGTATATTTTCCTCAGTATGTACTATTTTAAATTTATGTTTTTGTTGAATAAAAGACATTTTTTTATATAATAAAAGTGGTAAAAAATGATAATAAGAAAACATGTAAAAAAGGCAAAGGTTTATTCTTAAAGCCTTACAGGGGTCGAGGGTTATTGAATACTCTTATAAATAACCTTCCATTTAATTTGAAAATACTAACATATCAATACTGTGGACCTGGAACGAATATTCGTGAGAATTTAGCTAAAAATGTACCTCCAAAAAATAAGTTAGACTCTTATTGTAAAGAGCATGACATATTCTACATGAATAATCCCGATACCGCTGCTCGGAACAAAGCAGACATGAGATTAGCAGACTTAGCTTGGACTAGAGTAACGGCGAATGACGCAAATCTTGCTGAAAGAGCTGCAGCTTATGCGGTGTCAAATTTGATGAAGGCAAAAGCAAAAATGGGAATGGGATTAAAATTTAATAAAAAAGATGGACAACTACCAGCTGTTAGAGGCCGCAAAAGACGTGCCTCACTTCCGGGGGGTGTACCTAAAAAACGAGCTAAAAAATCTAACACCAAAAGTAAAAGAGTGCGGAATAGTTAATTTAGACAGTTCATCTGGCACACATTGGACAGCATATATCGTAAAAATAAAGATATTGTAATTTATTTTGACCCATTTGGAATCCAACCTCCAAAAGAAGTAATTAAATATTTTGAGGGACATAAAATATTCTATATAACCGATCAAATACAAGATTTAAATAGTTCTATTTGTGGAATTTTATGTTTATCATTCATAAAAAATTTTTGTTTATAAAAATGGATTCATTTACTATAACATTTTCGGGTACAGAGCCAGAGCTAAAGTCAGTGTTCTTTCCTCCCATAGAATTAAATGATGATTATGTAATTGGATTAGTAGATTTTCAAAGTTATAATTCTATATTTAATGTAAAAAAACCACTTAATACTTTAACATATTACAAAGTAGAGAAAAAAAACATTACCAAAGGGAGAGATCTTAGTTGATGATTTAAACCAATTATTAGATGGTAAACTTAAAGTTATAATACATAAGAATGGAGAAGCATTAATTAATACTAAAGTCAAACTTTTATTCAAATGGCTTATTCCAAAATTAAATCAACTTAAAGGCAACAAATTAACCATTGGAGAAAGTGATGATGTTTTCTATTATGACCACAAAGCTCCAGTTACAATAGAAATTTCTGAAGGAACATATGAGGTGGTTGAGCTTGCAAAGGAAATTCAAAAGCAAATCCCAGACTTTTTCCTTACAGCTAATAATAAAACTATGAAAGCGACATTACTTTCTAGCCACGTGTATGATTTTACAAAACCATTTTTAGGGTCTGTTTTATTGGGATTTAAAGGTGTTTCTACTCCTGGTGTTCAGTTTGAATCTACAAATAAAATTAACATTAATAATGTAAATGTGATTAGAGTAAAATGTAATATTGCAAACGGGTCCTATTTAAATGGAAACAAATCACACACCATACATAGCTTTTATCCAGAAGCTCCTCCTGACTACAAAATTATTAAAGTTCCAAGAAATATTATATATTTTCCTGTAAATAAGAGAAGTTTAGATGTTGTCAGTATTACATTTGCCGATCAGCATGACAAGGCAATTGACTTTAATGGAGAAGAAACTACAATTACTTGTCATATAAAAAAGATATGAGAATTTATAAAAATTTATCTATAAGTGTACAAAATGCTAGGTTCCTACGATCAATAGGACTAAAGTTAAAATTTTCTATTAAAAAAATGGAAGATTTTCTAGACGTTACAGGGAAATCCCAGTTCGACGATAGTGTGGTTAAAATTACAAATCACTCCTATGTTCCCCACAACACTTTGGCAATAAATAATTCCGATGAAATTCGAATATGTATTAATAATCAAGATTTGCTAACTCTCCCGTGTAGGAGTTATCTGTATATTAAGGGAGAAATTGAAAATCATGATAAAGGTCATTTTATAAATAATGCATTTGCATTCTTATTTGATGAAATTAGATATGAAGTCGCAGGTAAAGAAATAGACATTGTAAGAAACCCAGGAATTTCTAGTCTTATGAAAATATTGAGCTCTTACAATAAAACAACTAAATTGTCAAATGTTGCATTTGATTCTGACACGAATTTAAAAGAGTTCCATAAAAGTGGCAAGTTTAGTACTTGTTTGCCATTAGAACTGTTAATGGGTGTATTTGAGGATTTTAATAAGGTATTAGTAAATGTCAAACAAGAATTGGTGTTGAAAAGATCCAAAAATGATTTGAATTGTATATTAACAACCACTAGTGCTCCAGCCAGTGGTACTGCTGATATGATTCCTAAAATTACACTTAACTCAATTCAATGGGTGATGCCACATGTAATACCATCAGATGGGGAGATGTTACAATTACAAAAGATGTTACTGCAAAATAAAAATTTGCAAATTGCATTTAGAAGCTTAGAGTTGCATGAACTTCCATCATATCCCAATACTACAAGACATACATGGTCAGTAAAGACATCTTCAAGTTTGGAGAAGCCTAGGTATATTATATTTGGTTTCCAAACAGCTAGGGATAATAGTGCACGAAAAAGAACTGATGAATTTGATCACTGTAAGTTAAAAAATCTCAAAGTATTTCTAAACTCTGAATATTATCCTTATAGTGATTTAAATCTCGACTTTGAAAATGGAGATGTCTCTAAAGCTTATGAGATTTTTATGAGGTTTAGAGAGACTTACTATAATACTATCCCAGATCCTATGATTAGTAGGGCTGAGTTTATGAAGAAATATCCACTAATTGTAATAGACTGTTCTAGACAGAACGAAACAGTGAAGGAAGGAATTGTTGATATTAAATTAGAGATTGAAACTGCAGAAAATGGGCCAGCAAATACATCTGCATATTGTTTGATAATACATGATAAAGTGTTTGAGTACAATCCTTTGTCAAATGAGATAAATAAAATGTAAATAAAAGATGAAAAACATTCAACAAGAATTGGTTGACTCTGCAAATCAAATACGAGAGAAATATAGAGCTTTAAAACGTGGCAAGTTTCTAGAGGCTGAAGAGAGGTTTCAAACATTCCAACCTTTAATAGAACCATTACAAGAATTAAAAAAAATCGCCAAAACAGAGAGGCCTCGAATGGAGATTCTCCCAATGACTCCATCTAGAATACCAATAATACCAAGATTGCAACCATTACAACAATCTACTCCACAGAAATTAGATTTTGGTCTTTTAGCATCAGACTATTTAGGAAATTACCTCAGTAAAAGTAGTATGACAGACACTACATATGGTATTAGACGAGAAGCAAATAAATTTTTTATTGGAAATAAGGAAGTTGATATTGCCAATGATGATGTTACAATTGCAAATAAAACCTACAAGGGGACAAAAGATTTGTGGCAATTGTTAACTTTAAAAGAACCTGAGGATTATACTCCGGCTGATTTGCAAAATTATAAAGAAATTTTGGAAGCTACAAATGGACATTTAAAGAGTTACAAAGATGGTGCACCAATTTCAAGTAATAGACATACTAAATATCTTAATATAATTAAATCTCTTTTTAAATCTGTTGGTGAAGGTTTGAGACAAGTGACTGGTAATAAAATAGACTATATTTATTGGGATGATCCTAATGAGCTTGTAGATAGGTTAAGACTTCTTTGGCTAAGTTGCCAAGCCGGTAACTCAGGAGTGGATAATGAAATAGATTCCATTATTGAGGAATTGAGAGAAAGTGGAATTATTTATTAAATTAAAATATGTTTATAGATAAATTTTATCGTTTATATAATCCATATAATAAGCCTGCAGAACCCAGGGCTAGTAGTGAACCTACTTTAAATTTACAAGACGATAGTTGGAATGGTTTAAACCGTAAAATTGGTAATGTTAAAGATGGGGAGTTTGTAGATGATGTATCAACTTTGGGACAGACATTAACTAGAAAAGTTGATGTCTTCTTACAAGGTAAAACTAAATATGAGTTTTTAGAATCTAAGAATAAAAATTGGAATGCTAAAAAACAGAAAATTACTAATGTGGAAAAGGGTGAAAGTTTAGATGATGTGCCCACTTTACAACAGACTTTAATACGAACAGATGGTGGTACATTTGTACAAGACAATAATAATTATGAATTTTTAGAATCAGAGAATGGTATTTGGAATGCTAAGAAACGGAAAATTACTAATGTAGAAAAGGGTGAAAGTTTAGATGATGTGCCCACTTTACAACAGACTTTAATACGAAAAGAAGATGGTAAATTTGTACAAGACGATAATAATTATGAATTTTTAGAATCAGAGAATGGTGTTTGGAATGCAAAGAAACAGAAAATTAGTAATTTGATGGAAGGTACAGACAGTAAAGATGCTGTGAATGTTTCACAAGTTCCAAAAATGGAAGCAGGCTATTGGAGTTTTAATAGTAAAAGGTTAGTACGTTTTAAACCTGCCATTGATGAAACTGACTGTGTTATAAAAGAACAGACTATAACTTTTGATAAAAAAGAAAAATGTTGGGATGCCAAAAAACAATTTATAAGAAATCTACCAGAGGGGGAACATTTGGATGATATTTGTCTAATGTCACAATCTATGCATTACGATGGATCAAAATTTGTATATGGAGAAAAAAATTTTAATTTGATGGAATATAATCCTGATTTATTAGTTGCTGACCCCACATCTTTGAGTGGATTTAAGTATATAGATAATAGACCATATATACCAGAAAACTATGTATTTAAAAGAATGGAAGATAATCTATTGATTGGGGCTAATGGTGATGTATTTAGAGTTACAGGAAAGGATGATGTTATAAAAAATGAATGAAATTGCATACGAACTTCATAAACCTGCAAGAAAGAATTTCATTAGAAGGTCTTTCAAAGTATTAGGTATAAATGAAACCGTACAAATAGATTTAATTGATATGCAAAACTATGCTAGAGAAATTTCTGGCAATAAATATATTTTAACTTTAATAGATAAATTTTCTAAAAAAGCTTATGCTGCTCCACTAAAGAATAAGACAGGGTTAGTGGTTACAGAAGCCATTAAAACCATTCTACCAAAGGGGGTTAAAAACATTCAATCTGACAATGGAAAAGAATTTTTTAATCAATATTTTAGCAAACTAATGAAAAAATTAAATATTAATCACTATCACACATTTTCTACAACTAAGGCTGCAATTGTGGAGAGGTTTCAGAGAACTTTAAAGAATTTGTTATATAGGGAATTTAGTGCTCAGGGGAGTTATAAATGGTTGGATTTACTTCCAAAGTTAATTCGAAAATATAATAATAAAGTGCATAGATCTATAGGAATGAAGCCTAACCAAGTAAATGTTAAGAATATTAAATATGTGCATGAGAGGTTGACTTCTAAAGTAGAGCAAGTTAAAAAGCCAAGATATAAGGTAGGTGATAGCGTAAGGATTTCCAAGTATAAACATGTTTTTAGTAAAGGTTATACTCCAAATTGGACAGGGGAACTATTTACAATAGCAGAAGTTAAGCCTGTGACTTATATCTTGAAAGATGAAAATGGCAATATAATCAGGGGAGGCTTCTATACAGAGGAGTTGTTAAAGACCAAGTATAAGGACATGTATTTGGTAGAGAAGATAATTAGGAAAAAGGGTGATTCGTTGTATGTCAAATGGCTTGGGTTCCCAAGTAGCCAGAACTCATGGATTTCCACTAAGGATGTCCAAGGGAGCGCATCATGAGCCGAACGCACAAACCTCACATGATTTTGAAAATATACATGGGAATGGATGTGGATTTGAAATTTTAATGGAGTTTGAACATTTGTATGGGCTTGTATTGGACGAGATCCAGGTCTTTAAAAAAGTGGCCAAAAAAAGCTCACCATTTCCAGACGTGATTTTTAGTATTAAAAAAGTAGAAAATTTATATGGGGGTGTATAGGTCGAGAGCTGGGTCTTTAAAAAAAGTGGCCAAAAAAAGCTCTTCCATTTTTTTCTCATTTTTCCCCTATAAAAAGTGCCCTAAAAGTGCCTCTAAAACGCCGAAAGTGGGGTATCTTTTTGGTATTATATCTACTTGTACAAATGAGCTTAATGTTAAAACACCCTTGATAACGAATTTAACGAGTTTAAATTTAATTTAAGACTGCTACGTCACGAACCTAACTACAAACGAAAAAACTAAACACAGATAATTAAATTAAATGTAACTATAGCCTTGGTTTTTTAACAAAGACATCAGGCATCAAAATATGTTTAGTTTATTCATTGATGGTTTAAAGATTACACAAAATTAATAATAGAAGCTGTTTAAAGATTTTATGTATTGTTATTTCCACTTTGGAAAGGGAGAAACTCATGAATGAAACGCCCTCATTTGATTGAGCTTTCGCTGCATTGTTATGCTGATGAAGATCAGAACTCTCAATTGTTCATCGAACATTTCCCATAACAACTTCATTCAAACTCTACCGTCAGGTAGCTCTGAAGGTGAAGGCGATAAATGTGTAGTAAGGATTTTCGAAGTTCTTGTGATGTTCCCTTTATTAATGCCGACAATCTCATAGGTTTTTAAGGGTCATTAGGTAAATTAAGGGTTGCCATGCTTGTGACGAAATAAAAATGCATAAACAGAAAATCAAAACAAATGGAAGAAATTTTAATCACCGCGTAGTGTAAAAATAAAGAAGCATGTATATTACATATTTTTGGTCGAGTTTTCGACCACTGGACGACCTCTAGTATGATTAAATGAGTAGGTAGTGATAATAATAATTACTAATTGGAGTAATGTAAAAATACTAATGGTGAGGTTCTCGGGACTTGGTATGGATTTGAACATAGTAACAGTGCATATTAACAAACTGTTTAATAAACTAATTTTGTAGAAATTAGGATATTTTTATAAAACTTTTGCGGCGATAAAGCAGTTTTTTTTGGTCCAATGACTAAAAACAATCGGATGGTGTCAAGAACACCAGCTTTTTCATTTCAATATATTTCTGTAGCTGCAAATTTGTGTATCAATTGAAAAAACTCAATAGGGCATGTCAAGATTATAATTATTGATTGTAACTCATTGTTGCATAGTCGATTTGTAGTCATTTTGGATTCGAATTTGACATTTACTACGAGTGACACGGTTAACTAAGATATATATTTCAAATAGCTTTAACTGTTGTATGTCCATAAGCTAATTTTAATTGACATCATACGTTTGACAATGATTGCCGAACAGAACAATGAAATATGTTTTAAAGTACATAATTAATTTTATCAGCTTTTTGTTCAAATGTTTAACAATAACAAGTCATATTTAAACTCAATCTTTTGGGGAGAATATGTTAAAATGTGTTTTTGCCATTATAGCAGTAAGCCTATAAATCATCTGTGTAGTATAACAACACTACTTTTAAATAACATGCTTTTAGGTGAGGTATAATTCTTTTGTTTAAATGTTGTGCATTACACTCACCTTTAGTATTTTCTGGTGATACCCAGGGCTCGTAACATACAGTTAAACATGCATCAACGCAATCGTCCTGAAGGCCAAGTCCGACGTTATGCGAAATCCGAAAAACTTCTTCAGGTTGGAAATGTTCACACGGGTCGAACACCTACCCAAGACTGAGTCGTGATCTCCAGGACGATTGCTTGTGATGTGTGTATATGATAAGCCCTGGATATCAGCAGCCAATAATAGAGGTGAGTGAAGCCCTCAACATTATCACACATTCTCTCTCAGACTGGACAACTGGCCTCACCTCTCCATAAAAGGTGTATAGAGGGGTGTATTCACTCTAACAATGTTAAAGGGGCCATAAGCTCCAACGTTTGAGTTAAAATCTGCCGGTCTGTGATTTTTTTTTGACAGGGCCAGCAATATCGGATGCTCCTTTCACACTATTCGATTTCGTTCGTCCGATTAAACATCGGATTTGTAGTTGACCATTGTAAATTATGGCCCCTTTTATATTACACAATTACTAGTCGTGTCCGATGTTAACTCGGGTAGCACCCGGCTGGTGCCACCGCAGGAGTGCGACTACCAGACGAGTAGAAATTGGGTATACAGCTCAGTTGACCATTTAACCAGATGACCCATTTTACACTACCTGATTGTTAATCGTCCGGGATTCCTCATCAGGTGCAATTCGTTGCATATAGTTTTGAGATATTTTGAAAGCTTTGGAGACGACGAGGATTCGTTTGCGGTTTCGTTGAAGGTTTGTAGTGCAGCTCATCAAATGATCCCATTGACATGCGGATATAATGAAAAACTTTCGTTCGTCATATCTAAGGTCCTAAACAAAGTATGAAACATCCCTACTCCCTCACTTTACTGATTAATTGGATAAACCCAGTGGAGATGGTCACGTTTTTCCATCTCTAACACGGTGATGTAAAAATTCAGCAATGATTTGCTCGCGATCCTTTAGTTAACTAACAACACTTTCCCTAGAACTGTCAATGAACTATGTTCTGGAGGAGTGGGGGATCCGATGTCATACTCGTCCGATTACAATACGGCGTAGTGTGAAAGCAACAAACCTACGATCATATGACGAGATCGTACAGTGTGTGAGCATTACATTAATTAAATACAAGCTATTTTATTGCTATCTACTGCATAATATGAAAGTAAAATAGAAGTGCACTTAGTCTTTAAGTAAATATTTGAAGATTCACTTCAAAACAAAAGCCCAATGTTATTATATGATGCTTTCATGATGCTTTATTTTATGATGATTTCAATCATTTGAATTATTTCTATTTCTACACTACTAGTGTAGAATAGCGCTATGAATTGTGTTTAACGTCATGCTGCTACTTTTCTTTTAGTTACAATAATCAAAATTGTACTTTTTATCGGCTCAAGTAAAAACGATTAGTTTAAAAGGCTTTAAAATACGATTGATGGTACGAAATAGTTAAAAGGATGGTAACAGACTAGTAATTTGACCATTGGCAAATGTGAGTTTAATAGAATAAGATCGTTTAAACATTTATTTAAAACAACCTTCTGTTTAGAAAACCATTACGTTTTGCGATGGTTTGCACTTAACAATAAAATTGTGAAATTTGATTATAAACTAGGTTTTTGCTAATATCGCGTAAAGCAAAATAAAGAGCAGCCAAACCCGGAGTCACCATTGTCCTGTGTAATCAAGCTAATGGGCCGCTTTTGTTAACATTTTCATCATGTTGATATTTATTGGGATATTGAATTATGATGTCAAACCAATAACAATATAAAGCTCCAGATAATCGAATAAAATGCTTTAGATTTAGATGTTGTGTCACTAGTTAATTAACTTGGGATTTCCTTCCATTTAATAACACGACCGTAGCTGGAATTTGATTAGGGAAATTCCGTTAGGAAATATCTTCAGTTTTTGTACAGTTGACGTTGAAAACTAGGGAATAGCTAGAAATTTTTGTTGTTCTTGCATTAATAATGACTTGGTGAAATATCTACAAAATGTCTTATAAACTACGGAGCTAAATCAATTGGTATGATTATTAATTTGAAGTTGGAAAAAAAGATTACCATTTTCATTAATCGAGTATCTGTTCTCATTAATTATCTAACCAGGCTAATAGCAATACGCTTAACCTGGGGTATTTTAATATATTTATTGACTTACTCAGATTTTGACATTTCGGTCATGGTCACGACCGAATGGTTTTTAATTGATTAATTAAATTAATCTAAAATATGTGAAACGAATAAATATAACCATTTTATAAATAATGAATCTGTTTTAGTGTTAGTATCTAGGTCTGACGTATTATCTAATTTAAAAATTCTGTATTCAAGAAGTTAAAATCTATAAATATGTCCATGCCTCTGTAAATATATTTTAACTTTCTCTTATCGAAATAGTCAAAAGAAGATTATATTGATGAAACGGACCCTTAAGAACCTTTATCAAACTTTCATTAGTTGAAGCTGGAAGGGAAGAAAGCTATTAACAGTGAAGCCTCTTTGTAAAATTTAATTGTTTTAAATATTTTATTCTAGCGTGATAAGGAGGTAGATGTTGCTTTCAATTTAAGGCATAAATAATTACAAAAGTGCTATAGCAATATGGCTGTGACTATTTCATGAATATTCAGTAATAATTTTTGTATAAGCCTAAGAAAATTAAAGCCTAATATAAATTAAAAGATTTTTTCTCCTGTTAATCACTTTTTTGTCTTGTAAATATCCAATTCATTATACAGTTTAATTATTATTATCATAAAAGGTCATTAAAATTATTGTTAAATCTTTGAAATTCTAGAAAACTAGTGAGAAAGTTTTTATACTAAAGAAATTTACTCCATTTAGTAATTGTTTACCCTACAACTAATTCAATTTTGTAGTTGGGTATTGTACTCGTAAGATTTTATTAAAGCAATGGTTTTTTTCTTATAAGGCTAGTTTCTTCTGATAAAGTAACTTTATATTTTAGTTATCATGCTTGTTTTAGGAGGTATAGTGTTAGATCATGTCAAAGTTTGCTGGGCAGGTGACTGTTGCTTGGCCCATGCATTTTTTTTATAAGTTAATTTTTTTTTTTCGAGATAACGATTGAAGCTTTTATACTATGTACACTCCAGCTGTTGTTTTACAAATACCCCTCCTGATGACGAAGACGGCGACTTTCATCGTCTTGAACGGCATTCCATAGATCATTAAATAAAATGTATTAATTACATCACAGAAAGAGCGTAAAAATATCTCAGACCTCAGACCTGGGTTTATCCTAAATTAACGATAAGTTAATCTGTGCTTTGGACCTTTTTTGTAAAAACCATTACTTTGCGAAAAAAAAATAAATAACAACAAGATCAACTAGACGCAAGAGAATTAAACCGGGCATTACAGACAGCTAATTTAAATCTATATCTATCTATCTATATATTAATAGGCAAGCATGTTTCTTTAAAACCTTTTTTCTCAGCTCGTGTGCATCGCAGGAAAAATCTATGCATACTGTTGGAAAGATATTTACCTGTAGATGTGCAGAATCCCTTTATAAATTAAAATAGGCTCAAAAATAAGCACAAAAAATGAATTTAAATTTTGAAAAAATTAACATGGATCAAATGGGTTGCCATGCTGGTTACGAAATAACAACGAAATATAAACAGAAAATCAAAACAAATGGAAGAAACTCCAATCATATGTTTTATTCACAGTGCGGGATGAAAATAAAGAAGACTGTACATTAAATATTTTTGGTCGAGTTTCGACCACTGGACGACCTCTAGTACTTATTTAATACGCAAGCAGGTTTTTTGTGACAATTACTCCTCCGAAACTACTGAACCGATTTACATGTTCTTGGTGTCATTGGAAAGAGCGTAACGTGAAGTTGTGCAGGAAACTTTCTTTTTAGGGAAATAATTAGAGGGTGAGGCCCTGGGGCCCTTTAAAGTTTTGTATTTCTCCATAAGATTAACATGGGAAACAAATATTGTTATGAAACTCCAGCTGTTGTCAGAAATTAAAAGTGAGAAGAAGAACATATGTTAATTGTAAACAGTCAATAAGTTTGCTAATTTAACAGTTAGTTTGCCACAAACATTTACTTACTCGGTTGAAATGAAATAGTTACTATTTGAATTTGGATTGGCGTAATTATTACAATCGGAATAAACGAGAGAGCCTGGATAAATTGATATACTAAAAAGAAAACTGAATTAACACTGTGCTGCATTTCTTAGTAATCATTGAAAGAGACGATTTGCAAACTATGGAAACATAGGAAAGTCATAGAACACCACCAAGGGGAAGAAATAGAAATAATGGGTGTTATAAACACTAAAAAACAAAATCAGCTTTTGAAAAATGATAAGATATTTACAAGAAATGTTGATTATATCGATATGTTATGTACATCTTGAGTATTCCATAATCGTTGAGTTGAATCTTTTATAGTCATAAAAAAATATGACTGTTATTCGTTTTAAAATAACGCCTGTAATACTTAGCAATTGCTCGATTTCGAGCAACAGGGACACTAGTACTTATTTAATACGCAAGCAAGATTTTTGTGACAATTACTCCTCCGAAACTACTGAACCGATTGCCATGTTTTTGGTGTCATTGGAAAGCGCGTAACGTGAAGTTGTGCAGGAAACTTTCTTTTTAGGGAAATAATTAGAGAGAGAGGCCCTGGAGCCCTTTGAAGTTTCGTTTTTCTCCATAAGATTAACATGGGAAACAAAAATTGTTATGAAACTCCAGCTGTTGTTAAAAATTAAATATTAATAGTTGGTCTCCATGGAAGCATGAGAAAATTCACAATGTTTACAACCACAAATGTCAAATGCCTATTTCACAATTTCAGACAGCTGATACAAAAAAATAAAACAACTGTACTATATGATAGATTATTTATTATAAATCTATTTCAGTGATTATGAAACAGATTTTCCCGTTGCGAAGCAAAAATAAAAAGAGAAGAATAACATTTGTTAATTGTAAACAGTCAATGTGTAAATTATCTATGTTGTATTAAAAATGTGTATATTTTTGGATGTTGGTTTGTGTTTAATGATATAAGTTATTAAATATTGAATTTTTATTTTAAGGATTTGTCATATGAGTATGCCTATGATAAATAACACAATTTCAGAGTTCTGCCAGTTTTTTCCTAGCTCTGTTTTGTAGAGTTTAAAGTAGCCTACACCTTATTGTCTACAAATTTGCTAAATAACTTAGGTACGGTACATTATAAAAGCTGACAGCCTTTTTACGTTGAATAGAATTGTAAGCTTACCTTTTCCCGTCCATGGGAAGTTTGATAGTTAAAGATTAACCTTTTAAACTGGAATAGGACTGTTAGTTAGGAGGTGTTGTTTTGTAAATTGTGAGTATTTCCATTAGTTAATAATCTTTTAGTCGACTCTTTTAAAATTATCGGAAATTATGGCTGTTATTAGTTTTTAAATAAGTTATTTGTTTGTAAATAACTCCAGTACTTCTTTGCAGTTGCTCGATTTCGAGCAACATGTACACTAGTTAATGTATATTTTAAGTACTAGAGACAAGTTAAGTAAAGCCACACGGTGTGAACAAGTTAATAAAAATGTACAAATTTATTGTGGAATTACAGACAAAACCTAAGAAGTCTATTTAAAAAAGCCAAACTAGATTTTTACAGTGAAAGACTCAACTAGTATAATCGGAATTCCTAAATTATTTTTCACCTCACTATTGTGTTTTAGCCGTTTTACAAACGTTAATTGTAGGCTGAAAGCTATGTAATGCTCTCCATGCCCAGCTGGCATCGTCATTTGGGCACCAAGCAAGATTTTACATTCCTATGGCCAAAAATCTGCTGTTCGCTTGTATACTTATAGCATTAAATGTATGTTTAATACGCAAGCTGTATCCATAAGCGTTGCAATAGAGGGGCTTAATCCTTAACACTACTTAGCAACTATTTATTATTATTTTTACTGATTCCTCTAAATATTTCTTCACATATGTAACTAGTTGCGGTTGTGTTGACTGTAAGTGTGCATTTTTTATATATATCATCAATTTTGTAAAGTGTGGTGACAAATAGCTTTCGTAACACAGGCAGCAGGGGTCTCGATCAATGAGCCAGCAAAAAAATGATCTCGGCCAGCAAAACCTCATTTTCAGCCCTAGGGACGAAATATACTATTGGAGACTTATGAATTATCTTGCTGGCAGGTCACGTACAATAGTTATTTGTGTAACTAGTGGTGAAAGTGGCACTTTGCTGCACACGAGAGCAATGTTTAGGAATGATCTCGAGTGCAGCAAAGGCCTTTTTCACTCGTGTTACACATTATATTTTTCCTACAGTCACTATAAAGCATATAAATAATTAGTCTTTCAAACACTATACAACACGTTTTTAAGTTCAGCTGACAACACAAATGGTTCCCTAGAGAAAGTAGTACCCGCGGTCCGTATCACTCCGCTATTTTCCTCGGCAAGAAATGTGATCTGCGTTTTAAGAATATAGTTCCGTATGTTTTTGTAATTTGAAGTGGTTTCCGCGCCTAAAAAAATGCTTTAAAGGTATTTTCTTGTTTATTAAGATCGTAGGAATGTTTTAAAAACGTTTAAAAGAAAAGTCCAGAAAGTTCAGAAATACCGAAACTATAAACACGAAATGACAGGTTAAATCGTAGTTATAATAGCCAATCAGCTGCTCATAGTATTATTATCTTTAAGTGTTGCCAACCTATTTCCAAGCGTACACGGATTACGTGCATAATAGAACCACGCTGTTTTGTGTTGTTTCGTTGGAATCCTGATGTGCGGCAAAGTATAAACCGTACGGAAAAGTATAAACCGTACGGAAAAGTATAAATATGCAGCAATTAGCAGCTTTCTGTACTATAAACAGTACAAGGAAGCCAACTTTGTCTGGTGACTGTAGGAAAAAGTGTATTTCCAATTGAAAAATCTATTGCTAACACGTCTTATCATGCGCAAGACGCAAAACACGAGATTGCAGATGACTTTAATAACTTCTTTGCGTCTGTTAGAGAAAATTTATGAAATGATGGATGTGGGTTGGACTCTGGTGGTAGTTGACTCTGACCACAGACTGGACTCTACTTTCACATTGAAAACTGTTTCTACACAAGACGTACTACGACACATCTCTGGGCTGCGTAGTGGCTCAGCTCCGGGTCTGGACGAAGTCTCGACCGATTTACTCAAACAGAACACACTCATACGAGTAATGTACACTTAGATGCTACACCTAATTAATATATCTTTAGTAACTGGTATATTTCCGGCTCAATTCAAAACAGCAAATATATTTATTTAAAAACAGGTGATAGTAACAGCTTTAGTGCAATCTCATTGAAGCTTATTTTCCAAGGTTTTAAAGCGCATTGTTAAGAAAATCACTATATTGCTTCCTCGTGTCTTCTAGTATAATCTTTGATAATTTGGAATGGTGTATTTCAGTTTGTTTGGTTCGTATGACTCTTAAAGTAAGCTAGTGTCACGTCACCAGGCCCTTTGAGCATAGACGACTGCTAATGCAGACAGCCAAACGTCACCTCTAAACTTGAACAGCAATTATCTCAAAATATCTGTTTTTGAGATAGGCCCATTTAACAGCTGCAACCTCAATTGGTAAACTACCTTTGTGATAAAAATGTGTTATCTAATTCAAAAATTTGGGCCCAGAAAATATAAAAACATCTCTGAAGCACTTTTTGAAGTTTGTAAATCTATTAATTACTCAATGACGGTGATATTTGATAATTTTATTGGTCTAAAAAAACATTTGGCTGACAAACTTGGAACAGATCGGTGTCAGAGGCACTGCTCTCACCTGGTTCAAAAACTATTTATCTGACTGACATAAAGTAGTTTCCATCTGTGGTGGGAATGAATAGGGATGCAAACGTAATTGAGTATATGGCTATTCAGGGAAGTACTCTGGGACCTATACTTTTTCACAATTATATAAACAACATTTCAAAACAGAACCTCGATGGTAACCTGTTTTTGTTTGCTGATGACACTTTACTTTTAATAAAGGGCCGTTCATGCAAGGATGTCAGGTGCAAGGCACTTGGTGACCTCTCACTTATAAACATTATTGTTGGATCAAAATGTTCTCTTACTTAAGGTGAGCAAGACTAAATTTCTTACCATATTATTCTGTATCGATTATCGCCTAGACAATTTGAAGATTCATTGTTGCAGCGACCATAACAGTTTATCTTTTATAAAAAAAACATTATATTTTTATAAATATTTGGGTGTATATTTATTCTACCGAATGAAGTGGACAGAGCATGTGGAGATTTCCTAAAGAAAAATATTCGTAAAATTGACATTTTAGACGAAGATTACGTAAAACTAGCTAATTTCACCTATGTGCAACCATTTATTTCATTTTGAATGATTTGCTGGGAAGCATGCTATCGCAATACGGAACCCTTGAATGTAATCCAAAGATCTAACCATCGTCCGTCAACAAACACCAGGGTAATGTCGGCGTCGACGTTTAACTTTTGTGTAAAATTCTATTAATCTTGTCAATGTGCAGATCACTATGCACATACATTTTAAGACCTTGGTGCCTGGTATTTTTAAAATCATGGTACGTTTTTAACCCCCTTAAAATTTGGTACCTTACACATCAAACTACATATCTATATATTAATAGGCAAGCATTTTTCTTTAAACCCTTTTTTTCTCAGCTCGTGTGCATCGCAGGAATAATCTACGCATACTGATAGGAAGATATTTGCCTCTAGATGTGCAAAATCCCTTTATATATTAAAATAGGCTCAAAAATAATCACAAAAATAAATTTGAAAACTTACAAATATTTAAATGAGCCTTAACGGGTTGCCATGATGGTGACGAAATAACAACGAAATATAATCAGAAAATCAAAACAAATTCCAATCATATGTTTTATTTACAGCGTGGGGTGTAAATAGAGAAGTCTGTATATTACGTATTTTTGGTCAAGTTTTTGTCTACTGTAAAGCCTCTAGTTTTTTGTAACTCAAGTGGTTTCGTAAGAGCAAAGGTAATGAACTGTTTTATTGTTGGCATTAAGGGCAGACAGTAAGAAGGACATAAAACCGAGATAAAATGCGGATAGAAGCTCTTAAGGTGTAAAACATTTGTTGGCTTTTACTAAATTTGTGGTTAACCAATACTATTTTTGAACAAATATATTACATTAAAAAGAATTCATTGTTATTATTAGTTTTAAAAACCCAATGTTGTATTTTGTTAGCGTACTTGCGAATTGTTCTAAGTCACTGTTTTGATAGCGTATTCGTTGAAAGGACTAAACCTTGTAATCACTCTAAATCACGTATATTATTCAAAATGTAAATTTGGTACAAATTGTCTTTACTGTACCTACTGGACTTCAGTAGAAATATTTGGACAGTTTGCCTTTTATAACGCTATTGGCCCAAAGTAGACTACACTACACAGAGGAAGCACTATAATACTTAATTAATTTTCAATTAATCTAAAGACTTTCTTAAATTTTCTTAAAAAAACACATCCACACGCTTGGATTTGCATTAATAAGCTTAGTTGTGATTCAATTTATGTCAAGTAATTTAGTACAAATTTGTCAATAATTATATCGGAGAAATATCATTGTCTATCAATGAAAATGTTCGTTATACATCTTTATTCATAATGGAAGCTTAAAGAGATGTTTTACCCCTCTCAACGTCGTCTTTTTACTCTAACTCCTCATACACATTGTTCTCTAGAATCAGCTTAGGTAAGTTTGTGTCATTCTTATTTAATTTAACATTTTGATTAACGTACCATACATTTGATCTAATTAAATGAAAATTTTCATAAACCAATTTAGTATTTTGGTTCACTGAACATTTTTCTTTCTAATGGGCTTATTGTAAAGAGCCCATTACGAGATAAGTTCTTTATATACCTTAGAAGCTAGTGTAGTAACTCCATTGAATTCTATAAATTAAGCTTAATCTTCATACCCCCTACACTACTGTCTTTATTGGAACTTTATAAAAATTAAAATAAAGTATGCACAAAAGGAAAACTATTTCTAATCCATGACATCCACTGATTTGAATAATACAATAATTTAAATTTTTCTCTTCTCCGTAGGAGAACTAAAGAAAACTAAGAAGAAGAAAGAAGTATTTTTATGATAAAGTGAAGCGATGCAAGAAATTAAACGTAAGGCTTAGGACAGCTTCATTATTAATTCGCAGATATGACAGACTCAAACTCTTGATTTTCGCTAAGAAACATTTAAGAGAAGGTTTAACGTATATTTTATTTTAAAAGGCAAAAGTAATTTGCATTCGTTTCAAATGTTCTTAAAGCATGTTTAATGGTTTTGTTAAAATCTGGTATACCATCAATTGATGCTCTTTATGAATACACTCATGTTAGGAACACATTTATTTTCATTATTTTACGGAACATTAAATTACTGAAGTAATTGTAGGATTTGTACTATCATTGAGTATAAACCATACTCAATGGTACTATGCATCCTATTATATCCTTATGAATGATATTTTAAATGTAGTCTAAAATTTGAGAATTTGGTTCAAACCATCATTCATGGAACTCATATGTTGTAGACAAGTCGGGAGGAAACGTAACCATTTACAAAGAACCAACTCATCTTCATCACAATGGCTAGCGAATCCTGTTCGGTGACGTGGTAAGGGGACACCAACATTCCATGAGAAAACATCTTCTTTTTTTACTTTACATACTATACTATGCATTTTAAGTGTTTTAAATAATTTCAATGGTTTTAATTACTGTTTTGAGATCATAGAAATTAACCTGACTATATAATACACTTTGAAACTGACATTTTCAAACAGGCATATTTTTTAACTATATTTCAAGTTAGATGTATCAAATGCTCAAAATTCTTCTACTTCAAAGTTATAATGTTACATGAAAAATTATGATAAAAAGTGCTGGACACATAAAAAATATATATAAAAATACTATTCTTATTCAAACTATAAAAAATAATGTTTATGGGAGTATAAATTAAGTCTTGACGTAATAAAGTAATTTAATTATTCCTCCAGTGAATATTGATAAGAAAATATAAGAAGGTGCTTTTGTATATACAAGTATAAAAATATATATCCAATATAAATGTAACAAAATATTATATTAAGTTTACCCCAAGTTAATATCAATACAATAAAAAAAATTCAAAAGTATTTTCTAATGAATGTCAGTTAGATTTAACTGTTGAACTCGAAAACAGGTAACTACCAATGTATTAAAAGTCTATTGGTGTTTAGGCGAGGGGTTTACAATGGCTTCAGAAAACTTTTGTTCTCAAATACCAGACATCGAAGACTACTCTTAGCCATCTTTTGTACAAACTGACGAGCAGACTCCCCTGAGGATTGTTTTGTGCTACTCTGAGTTACTTGTAACTGATTTTCCCTCTCGGGAAATCGGTAAATTTATTTTATGATATTAGTGGAAACAGGATAACTTTCTGATATAATTTAACCAATGTTTCATTTTATACTATAAATTCATTCAAATTAAGGCTTTGATCAATGTTACATTTAGCATGGGATGACTTACATCGTTGAGTATTTGATATTTCAGTATAATAGTAACTAAGCTTTTAATTAAATTAAGGTAATTGCTAATATTCAATATAATATCACCATTAATTTTAAATGTATAAGTAAGTACAAAATTAATAAAACGACATATCGGAAAACTCTTTGTTTTTAAGTAAAATAGGGTTTTTAGAAGATAAAGCTGTAAGCGTTTGTAGTGATTGTAGTTGTTCACAAAGTTAAATTCTGAAAGTAATAATCTTATAAACCAACAGATTGTTTCGAAGCTGAAACCGCAGCAAACTACAGTTCAGATTCTGAATCTTAGTACTTATGATTGTGTTGAAATCACTATCTTCCGATTAATTATAAAATACTACTTGCAAGTAGTATTAAGTGAGGTTGGGGTTTCTACAAAACGATGAAATAAACAGTACCTATCAGCAATTTGACATATACTCTCTCCCATTAGCTTGTCAACAACCTTAATGGGTAGGCGTTACCTAGTCACTAACAAGACTACAAGATCACTCCACTCATCATACACTCCATTCATACTTGGCTTAAAATACCTACTTTGTATGGTTACCATTTAATAATAAAGTATTGAAAGCATTAAACGGTTATAGTTTAAAGGAACAATCACAAAAGTCGCAATAACTTTAGAACCGTAAATTTTACAGCAATGGTGGGTTGCACTATACTGTTTAGAACTAAAATGACCATAACATACAAATTTTAATCAAAACAGGCCCTTTAAAAAAATTGATTTTCCATAGCTTATGAGGTTTTAATTGGAAAATAACATAAGTTAAATAAATAGATAGTTAGATATATAGATGGACTTTGTGCTAATAGAGGGGAAAAACCCAAGAGACTCCAAAACAATGTCCATCTCAGAGTAGTGATCAAGTTAAGGTAATCAAGTTTACTTCACAACTTATTATTCATAGGTTTTATTAACAAATTTATTAGACAATTGTGCAATAAAAAACATACAAGATTGCAATGTTTTTGTTTAAATATCTTGTTAAGCTTTGAAAATGATTGCATGCTGAACAATCATTGATTTTATAAATACGCTGTCTCCAGCAGAGAAATTTATGTTAAAAGAAGGATTTGAGGGGTATGAAAATGTTATCTTCAAAGGGTATCTCTACCAAGAATGGCCTCCAAGATATAATATCCTACTTCCAAGATTCGGCTAATCATAATTTATTCATTACCTTATTCAGGTATTTTTAAAAGTATGAAATGCTTTAAACGTGCATAAAGTATAACAATTAGTCTTCTAGAAATGTTTTCTAAATTACTATGTTAATGTTTTGGGGATTGCTCGGTTGACTAGCTTCTTCAAAAACAGTCGAAGAAAATAGTAAAGCGTTTAAATATTTTTGTTTATATTTTTAATGTTTTTTTATTAATAATTAATTTTTGTTAAATAATTAATTTTAAATATTTCAAATCATATGTTCTTTTTTTAAACCGGACGAGTTTTCATTTATTATTTATTTTGTAAGGTTATCGTTTACGAGAAGTAAATCTTTTTCAATTAATATCCTGTCAATTTTCAAGTATATAAAAATGCTGAGGAATTACCGGCACATCTGTCAGTAATTTATAACTAATAATAGAACAAACACTAACAATTAGTATATAATCCTTACGGCCAGTTAAGCTATCAACTGTCAGTTTCAAGTGATCAACATCAATGTAACGAGACAACTCCATTTCTTCAGCAGTGGTATTGAACGTAAGCCTCGCAGTGACGACCGACGACAGCTAAATCTCTTTCATCCCTTGTTAAAGCAGGTAACACTGAACATGGATAGTTCTTTGTGGCTTAGGAGACAGTGATGATAAAGAACATAAGGTTGAAAAGTGTAGGTCAGTTGAAGCCTAACGTGATATTCTCCATAATCACGTTAATATTAACCAAAAGACAAAAGCACATTCAATATTGTTTCATCCTTTGAAGCACATTATTGAATGTAATTTTCATGGGCTATTAAATCATTAGTACATCTTAATATTTGCAATTTTAATAGGTTATTTTACCCCTCATATAAAAGGAATAACAGTGAATCAAACAAAAAAATAATTTGATTTAATTTATAACTTTTTAATAGCTTTTTAAGTTTTATGACTACAGCAAAATATATTTTCCTTTCTTCATTTTATTTAATAGAATAGAATCATTTGATAACAATTTCCTTTTTTCCAAAAAATTAGGGTTGAAACGAAAATCGTGCATGCTATTTGTTAAATTGCATGGCTTTTTTATTCCAGTAAATATATTTTCTCTGATTCATCTTTTTTTAAATATCTTATAATGATTAGCCCATTTAAATATTGCTCTATTCTTCAAAGTTTCGTTCGATATTGCTGTTTTTTACTAACAATCCCTTACTTTTTCCTGTTTCTTGGACGGGGTTCCGAATACTTCAAATTAAGAAGTTACAACTATTTTTGAACCAATCTCAACAAATATTACTAAACTACTGGGAATATCTAACGTAAAAGCACCACACTGCATTCCCTTTGATGTTCTTCCTTTACATAATCAAAGACAAGTTGAGAATTCTGCATCGTGGTCTACAGGAACTGCTTCAAACTTAATATCTTAACAGTAAGTGCACAGGAAATATTGCTGGAACCAATATTACATTAATACGTCTAAATCTGATGTGTAGGCCTACACTTATTGTTTAATCATTCTAATCATAAAGTACGAAAACACACAATTTTTTACTAATTGAAATTTTTACCACGCCAAAAGTCCTTTTGTGAATGTTTCGTGAATTAATCCAAATTCTCATACAACAGGAGCCTTTAAACATATATGAATAAGTAATTTATATTCTACATTTATAAAATAATAGTGCTGCACCCTGTTGGTAAGCCTATTAACTTTTTAATGCTATTGAACATCACAGAATCAAATTGTTTATTGATGGTATAGTATAACTCATTGATTGTTAGGACAGTGACAAATGGCATTTGGGTTTGGTAATAATCTCGCTTTTTACAGTACCTTACGATTTCAATTCAAGCACGATAACCACTTAGCTACCTAGACCCGCTCAAGATCAGAATGTTTGTGAGCTACAGACAATCTTGGCCTACTAGGTGGTCAACTATTGGTCTACCTTGTTGTACTGATTTTAATACTGTTTTTACGACTGAAGTAGCTTCTCTTCTCGGCACTCTGCTTGCCCACATTACCCTAACTTTTGAAAATTGCAGCTTTACAGAACCTTGATGTTTGTAAATCCATTCTTAGCTCTCTGTTCTGTCTTATCCTCCTAACTTCACATCTTGAACTAGTTCATACATTATCCTCTGTACTCTATAAAAAAAAAATAGTTTTCGGATTCACTGGTTTCTGAACCATATGGAAGTAGTGGAATGGTAGTTGTATGGTATGGATTTTATTTTAGTTTCTCTTGACAAATATACGTTATTTAAGAGATTAATATTTCACACTAGACAGGTTTAATATTAAATTTTTAACAATCGTTTTGGTATACTGCCAGAGATATTTAAACATAAAAGATAATCTAGTCAACTTGTAATCCACTTATAACATGCAAAATCTAACGATGGTTTGCCAAAAAACAATTCCTTAACCTGAAGCTCAAATCATCATAGCGTCTATATAAATAATACCCCCAGCCGATGTTTGTGTACAGAACTACCCTTTAGTTATTTTAGACCTATTTTGATTATTTAAATGGAACAAAAAGGTCCTGGTACGTAATTTTTTTCTAGGGTATTGTTTTGTTTAAAAAAGTTGCTAGTTTAGGAGGCAGTCAATTTTCCAGTACCAATTTATTGTTTTATAATTTCAACCATAGATAAAAGTAAATCTTAGGCAAGGAGATTGATCTCTATCCGTAGATATTTCCACAAAACAAGGCGATCGACGCGTTAAATATTTTACCTTCAGCATGTCCATAATTTCCATAATATTTAAACACTTAATAATAAGACAAACACAACAGTCATAATCGGTAAAAACAACGTTTGCAAACACATTTATGAAATTAGCTTGTAAATGTATTTACTAAGAGAATATAGCTCTTACCAACTTTCCTTATCCAATTGGGATTTAAGTACAAACACTACCCCATCCGTTACAGTCAGTCTCAAACAAACAGTGATTACTTACGTAAATTCAAAAGTTAGGAATTATTTACCTTGTGTATTCCTATACTTACATTGGTGTTCAGTAATTTATGATCGTTTACATATTAACGTCATAAAAGCTCATAACTTGAATTTATAAGTTTAAATAGCAATGGGTTTGTGATATTTGGCCTTCTCACTTCTAAGAGGTAGTTGATCCTTGATCACGGATCCATCTAATTGGAAGCCTGCAAATAGTATGTAATGCGTCTGAACGGAGGCGAGGATGGTGTTTACGTCCCTTTCCTTAGGCGTTACAATACAGTGCTTTTCTCCTTGTTTTCAGCTTATTCGTTTTGTAAATTTTACTGGCTTTAACCTCGCTGTTAAAAAAACTTTAACAGTATAATTAATATTTACATTCATCTGGATTACAGATTTAGGTGTAAAGCTGATATTTATCAAAATGGGCCGTTTTTTTCTATTTGACGAATTTTCCGGGGATAGACTATTTAAAAACTGTTCCCATGAAATGTAATTATATTCAACAGAAAAACTTGTCTAATATTTTCTATTGTATTTTATTTCATTTCAAATAGTAAAACATTGAACATCTTTAAACTAAAATAGGCTTTACCTTCGTCACTGCAGCTCAAATTCTTGTGGTGTAACTACGATACGGCCGTTTCGGCATTACGATGCCATCGTCAGACTACAAAAACACAAACTCGGCATACATTTTAAATATTTTAAATGTATGTTATTGTTCGTATGTGTTACGTGTTTAAACTTCAACGACGCTACTTCAGCCGAGTTTGTGTTTTTGTAGTCTGACGATGGCATCGTAATGCAGAAACGGCCGTAACGTAGTTACACCACAAGAATTTGAGCTGCAGTGACGAAGGTAAAGATTATTTTAGTTATTATACAGCCCAGGGGCTAAAACATGGATTTTAATAGAACATCTTTAACCCAGAAATGGCATTTTTCATATCACGCAATTTAAGTCAGAATAGCTTGTATTGTGTGAGAATTGCATAGTATCAATATGCTACGTAACAGTCCCGTTGTAGTTGAGATACGAGTAGGGTTGGACAAGAAGTATCTTCTGAAGACACGAGAAGGCAGGAACGTGAGGGTTTTATCTTCAACTGAGAAGTTCGCGTGACGGAACCACGGGTTATCGTCAATGGTGGATTACAGATTTCTCCTAAGAAAGCAAAGTGGTTCTTAATTTTGAAACTAACAATTTTACTTATAAACTGTGTCGGTAACAGTTGAGATAAAACTTAAGATATGAAATTAGCAGCAAAAAGTACTTAATGTTCTTTAAGAGGCGGTTCACGAGTCACGGGTTATCCTTAGTTCGAGCGCAAAATCCAGTTATAGCCAGTTTTTTGCGCCGCGGCTTAGAAATCGGCTTCACGAGTACGAGGTTACCCGCGCTCGGGCGCAGACAGATAAACTTCACCCAATTATGACAGGGATAAACCCGAGCGCAAAAAGTCGGCTTCACGGGTTCAATTAGAGAAAACCCCGGGCCAAATGTCGGGTTCACGAGTCATGGTCTAGCGCAAACTGGATAATCTCGGGCGTAAATAACAATGGTTTTGGCCTTCAACTTAACCCTGCTAGGGGGCAGGGTTAAGTTGACATCATGTCGGGATTATCTCATTTGCTCGTTTATTGTTTTTTTGTTAGCAAAAAGAATGTTATATTCGGATTCGCCATTAAATTCCGAACAATTTCATTACCCTCAACATGATATTTATTTTTTTAATTTTTTCACTACTGATTGCCGAAAACATGCAAAACATCGTAAAAAGTTTCTGTTTTTAATTTTAATTAATTACTAAATAAAAATATAATTAATAGCTTAACATAGGCCTATTTATATAAATTTAAATTGAAAATGAATTTTATAACGTTAATGTTTTATTTTTCAAAATCACTTTTGAACACTTTTATTCCAGCCGAATAGGCCTAATTGCAAAATAAAAATGGTTCCGACAAATAGTGTTAGGTTCGTCTAAGAATTTTTATTTATAATTAATATAGGTCAATTTATTTAAGTTTCACATTTCATTTTGTATATTTTAAATTATATGTTTATATCATTATGTTTATGATTTAACAGTTGAAAGACATTTCATCTGATAATTTCTTAATATTTGTCATATCGGGTTTTACAATAAATTTCTTCAATTTGCCGAGATAAAAGGTAAATTCTATAGTTAAATATACAAAACGTTGTATTACAACAATTAAAAAAAAAATTTAACCTGTTTTCTTACACCTAAGATTTATCATGCTTAAAGTCTGAGTAAACCCAGTGAAATAAGGTGTAGCTACATTTTATGTTTTGTTGTGGTGTTTCCGGACAAACTGATTGACAAATAAATAAAAGGTTAAAATACCTGATTGTCGCCTTTGTGGTCCAAAGTATTGTCCTAGTGGATTATGTACAATTCGGCGCTGGCGCCATCGTTGGATCCGTATAGGACAATACAGTACTTTGGACCACAAGGCAACAATCAGGTATTTTAACCTTTTATTTATTTGTAGCTACATGCTGAGGTATTGAAATGAGCGCGAAATACTAACTAGGGTGTCTACTACCATCTGATTTAGAAATTCCACTCCTCTACACAGTTGTACTGTAATGAAATATTCTAATATCACTTAGCCAATACTAATGTTCAATATTTATTTGTTTCTCAATTAAATAAATATATCTACGTCACATATATTGCAATCACTTTCAAACAAAAACATTTACGTTTTATATTATTATTTTTTTACATCTGAGGGCATCCCGACTCCTATAATATCCAGTTGTTCCTCCAAATTTTTTTTCACAAATTACTAATACATAAAAGATAATCATAAATCTTTGAAAAGAACAATCATTTTATGCAATATTTTTAATGTTTGGATAAAACTGCAAACCTGATAAGTATGTCTTATATTTTACATAAATGGTGATCTAAATTTAGTTTGCAAACATTACCAAGATTGTTTTAACAAATTTTATTAAAAACATAATTGTATTTTCCCGATACATGTCAGTAAAAGTGTAGCCTATTATTCATTTCATAATTCAATGATTAATCCAGTAACTTAAAACTTTAGTATAAAATGAAGTTAAGTGCAAGTTCACAACCTTTCTATGCAATATCAGTAAACACTCTGTATACTGTAATTATAATAATTTATCACGTCATCCTATTGTTTTGGGACTCGTCGACCACGAGCAGCGGCTCGGTAGGTAGCCCACGTGCATGGTGGAAGTGGCTGTTGCCAACCTTATAACGAAAGTTCCCCGTTAAATCCCTGCTGTTGAGCGACGGTCAGCGTTGGTCTCGGCTAAGCTTGATCTCGGCTAACGCTCTATGTCGTGAACCCATTTTTTGGCCGCCGGTTAAAATTGGCCGAGAACAACGATAACCGCGGGCCACGGAACCCCGTACTCGTGAACCGCCTCTAATTTATCCAAAACTAATCATGGACAGAATGAGGAATAACCAATTACATTTTGTTACTCTAAATAAAGGTACTTTTGACGAGATCAAAATATTTTAAATTAAAATTTTTATGTAATTCTTATGGAAAATAAATAAACTATTATAGATTGCATTTTTTTATGTAATTATATATATATATATATATATATATTAGTCTAATTTGACCACTCTATTTGTTTCATTCTAAGCTATTAACATTTCATTGCAAACCCCACTTCCCAGTAGCAGCAAACCTAAGTAATCAAAACAATTCAATGTTAAAAGGGAATGCATCTGAGTCTTTTTGTTGTATTTGAGTAAAACCCTAACTAGGCAACTGGAAATTTGCTTAGTCTGCAGGTTTACTGCGGGAATTACTAAAATACTACAGTATTTCTACTACTAAGCAGTGTCATAATCTTTATATATCTATCAAATATTATGGAAAGTTGAAGCTACTGTATGATACGTGATTTGTTTAGTCGACCGTGGTATGTCAAGGGCTAATAACCAGCGTCATTACAGCGAAGATGAGGCAGGCGTGTTCGCTGTTCTCAATATTAATCTGAGCTGTCAGTGTTATACATCAGCAGTGTCTTTAGAAGACTTTAGATTGAGCCTAGTTTACATAAAGAAACAAACTCAATGGTGTGAAGAGACTTACATTCAAACCCGCAGCGGAAAAATCAGTGATTTAAATACATTTAACGACGGATACGATATTCTTCATTTAAATATACTTCAACAATATAGGATAAAACGTGATATCAAAAAGCAGAATGTGGGGTCTTGACTGGAATTAACCCAGCTAGATCCACATTTAATGAATATCGTGCTGATTCCACTACCCAATAGCACTCACGAAAACCCTGCTCAGCATAAGCCAGCTTTGATAGGTCTCTAATAAATAGATTAACTACATTTTATTCAACTCTAACTACTCCTCGCCATTGTGAAACGCCTGCAGCAACTTGCCCTAAACATGATATCGATAACTGTAAAGTTTAATTTAGTTACTTGAATTAATTTATTGTTGGTTGATCTTGGTCTAATTTAGAAAAAGATATGATTCCCCTTACCCCCCTTTATCCCCCAAAAGATTACAACTAATTAGACATTATCGGTACTTTACCAACTGTTGACCAAGGATCAGGACCTCCTTCTTCTTCGGCGACGGATCCAAGACAAACCTGCTTGCCGGCAGTTGGTCTTTTCCGGTTGGAGCGCTAGTCTCTAATTCATCTAATTCATCATCTATTGAAAAATAATATGTTAATTGTACTGTGTGGAGATTGGAATATTGATTTTCTTAATTCTGTTAATCCAAGCATTGAGAAGCTAAGAAATATCTTTTTATCTTTCAATTTACGTGAATTAGTTAATCATGCCACTAGAATCACTGACACCAGTGAAACCCTCCTTGACAATGTTGTTACCAATTTAAACAATGAAATAGTTTCATGTCGTTCATTTATAAACACATTATCAGATCATGATTCTCAGCTAGTATCAATAAGAACCAATTGCAAACCAACAGAATTATTTGTTAAGAAACGATCCTTCTGTAAACGTAATATTTCTAATTTTAAGGAAATTTTGTCTCAGGTAGATTGGAGTAGATTACACCAGGTCAATGAAGTGAACAGTAAATTCGAATTTTTTCATGTTATTGTCCAAACATGTTTTAATAGATCATTTCCTTTAAAGAAAATTAAGAATAAAAGGGGGAGAAACAAAAAACCATTGAGTAAGGAGTTGAAAGATTTCGCCAATAGTAATGTCGATTTGGGTATTCTCGTGCGAAATACTAAGGATCCAGCCTTGAAAGCACTTTTGAAAGAGAGAAAAAAACTGTTCAGGAGGCTTTTGATTCAGGAAAAACGTACAGATATCTCATGTGAATTAGAGAAAGCTGACTGCATGCAAAAGGCCCTTTGGTATATTGTTCGTAGAGAGACCTGTGAGTTGAAACCTTCTTCTTTTCCCATCTTAAAATCCCAGGATTCATTGGTTCAGTCACCTTCTGAAGTAGTAAATCTTTTTTCGAAACATTTCTCAGGTTCTTTTGTTGGATCTACATTTGGTGAATCGTCTACTGCAGTCAATCTTGTCCAGCAGACCCCTCCAATGCATTCTTTGTTTTTGTCTCCAGTTACTTCCAGAGAGATAGAGCAAGCAATTCAATCGCTTAAATCAAAAACATCTACAGGCTCTGACGAAATATCCAGCTCTCTTTTAAAGCAAATGTACACATCCATTTTAGACCCTTTAGTTTATCTGTTTAATGCTTCCATGTCATCAGGTATTTTCCCCGATATTTACAAAACAGCAAAGATTGTCCCGGTCTTCAAGAAAGGTGACAAATGCGATGTTAACAACTATAGGCCGGTTGCTCTTCTTTGCACTTTATCAAAGGTAATGGAGAAGATTATGTATTCCAGGTTAATGAATCATCTAGACATGAATAACATTCTCATTCAAAACCAATATGGCTTCAGAGCGGGTCGCTCAACCACTCAAGCAATTGTTGAGTTTGTTCAGGATGTATTATCCAACCTTGAACAGCGCAAACCAGCCCTGAGTGTATTCTGTGATCTTTCGAAAGCTTTCGATACAGTTAATCACAATATTCTTTGTGAGAAACTGGAAAAATATGGTGTTCGAGGAGTTCCACTAGCTTGGTTCCGATCGTATCTTTCAAATAGAATGCAATTTGTTGAGATTTCAGGATTTCGGTCGCATCTCGCTGAATGCAAGTTCGGGGTTCCTCAGGGTAGTATTCTCGGACCATTGCTTTTTATCGTGTATATTAATGATCTATCAGCACATCTTCATTCAGCTAAATCAATATTCTATGCGGATGACACAACCTTACTGTTTGGAGGTCCATGTTCCAATTTGCAATCTCGAGTTGAAGAGTCAGTTAGTTCACTTTTAAGTTGGTTATCGCTGAACAATCTTAGACTTAACTCCGATAAGTCCGTTTTCATGCAATTCCTAACTCTCAATAAGATTCCTGAATCCGTCTCGTTGAATAAGTTCGAGATAGAAGAGTGCTCTGTTGTGAAATTTTTAGGTCTAACTGTGGATAAAATGTTGTCATGGTCCAATCATGTATCACAGCTTTGTTGCAAGTTGAACCAACATTTTAACTTTGCCTTCTATATTCATCTACAGAGCAATAATGTCTGCAGTAAATCATCTGAAGGATATTCCATCGGTTGGTCAATGTCATAGATACCCCACTAGGCATGGAGAAGATCTTCGTACTCCATGTCATCGTCTGACCCTTTCTGAAAGGAATGCAAATTTTTCGGGCCCATTTTTCTTTAATAGGCTTCCTGAAGAAGTAAAGCAGTGCAGTTCAAGGTTGGGTTCTAATGGTTTTGGGAAACTACTGAAAAATTATTTGGTGGAAGGTGAGTTTTACAGTACCGAAGAATTCCTGTCTGCCTGATCTCATTCAACATGGCATTTTTATTTGACTTATTTGTTTAAATCTTTAGAATAAAATAGATTTAACTATTTAAATAATTTTTCGTTTTGATTTAAATGCTACTATACCATTATAATGTATTTGACGATTGAGATGTACATTGTATAATTTGTACTTAATTCATGAATAAAATATGTCTATGTCTATGTCTATATGTCTCGGTCCGACTAGAGCTGTCTGCCTGCCTTTGGATCAGCCGATGGGGTTGACTCTTACCTCAATATATATAATTATTGGCGGTGATGTGGGTTACTCCCACAAGAAAATTTTATTTCTTAAAATAAAAATTTTTTCAACTTATTATGCTTTATCTATTAAGATGTTTTTTTCAGTAAGAGATAAGATCTTTACAAGTGGTGATGGACTCAAATATATTAGTATGAATATAATTTTGGTGTATCGGATTATCTTAAGGCCTGCGACCGTGTTGATAATAAATCATTTAAAAGGCTTACTAATACTGAAGTAATCCGTTTAGGATTGGTATAAGGTGCCTAATCACTTGCGACGCAGGCTAGCCATGTCAACAATTATGTACAATGTGGTGCATACGCTAGTAAACATTACTATGTACCTGTAAACTGGCTAAAATGTATTGTTTAGATCATTCAATGAATAGGAAAGCGTTATTACATGTTCGTAATTTTATGCATATAAAAAAACCAAAGACCTTAAGCATGAAAGTTTACGTTAAACCAAACTTTGCATATCTCCCAAACTTTCTTACATATTTCATTTTTATTATTCTTGGTTAGATTGGTGGATAACATAATTTTATTCCTGTTTTGAAAGACACTTCTTTTCCCTTCATAGTGTGATACAATATTTTATTTATATTCACGTTCCACCAGTTGGATTTATATCAAAATCACATTTAAAGTGAGTAAGTAATGTGTAACCAAATAGAATTTCTGAAATATAATAGACGTATTTGTAATTTTTGTATTACCTACTATAAAGTTGTAATGGTGAAACATATGTTTGCACCATTGGCTCCCTACAAGAGAGGAAATAAAGAAATTCCATGACAATATTTTTTTCTTATACCATATTGGTCGCCTTTTTTAACCTTTTTTTTATTTTTAACCTCACATTTGCATTCACATTAGTGTCGGACCTCTCTGTGGAAATTATAGAGTAAAACAACGGGTGAACTGGTAAAGTATGCCTACAAAAGTAGGCCTAGTTGTAATTATAACATTTTGCGGTAAGCACAAGGTTTCGAACCCATGACCTGCTGACATAGATTCCAGTCACCGACTTGCCAGTTATCATATTTATCCCGAATACAAATAGCTAAAGTCCAATATTTATACATCAATATCCATACTCCATACAATTTAACATTGTTTGTCAATAGCCACACATTCGTAAGAAAGTCAATGAATTTAGTTAAACATTTGTATTATTTACATATTTTAGTTTTAATTTTAGCATTTTTACAGGATGTGTATAATATGTACAAGTGGCCTTTATCCTTTATTGACGGATTACATTTTTTATGTCAATTCAAATACATTAATTTTACTCTATCCCAGCTTCGTCATTGCTCATATCTACTTTGTAAGTACAAAAGTTCAAAATAAATTTCGTAACAGCACCTATTAACTTATAATGGATCTAGTAGTATAAAAACAATGACGTGAAACGGACCTCCAATGGACAATGGAGTAAAAAATGGCAGCCGTTCAAAGATTTCATGAATCTACTATTTTGAATCTTTAAACGGATCCCAAGTTTTACTTAATTGTTTTTTTTTTTTTAGCTTATGTTTGCTGTATTGTATTCTACCAATAAAAACCTTTGTTTAATAAGTATATTGACCTATTCTTAAGTTTATTTTGTTCTTCCATCTTCTAGCGGGCTCCCCCTGAGGTATCGTACAACTAGATAGCAAGTTTATTGAATATTTGAACAGCAGTCATTTTTGCCTCGATTGTCCATTTGAGGTCTGGGTTGCGGCATTGTTTTAAGTTGTAGTATTTTATATGGAAAATCTACTAAAAAGGAAACAAGCCACTGACTGATTACTACCTCAATGATCAATTATTAATTGCCAATCAATTATCAATCATTGAGATGGGGACGCCACCATGTGTTAAATTTGTGTGAGTTTTTCAATTCAAATATGATTTAAGGTTGAGTGTAGAATGGTTTGAGGTGATCTGCGTAGCTTTGTTACTGACTAAGACCAGCTGATTCAATAGCCAGGATCATTTATTAAAAGCCCAATGATCAGGAACAGCTGGGTCCAGTGTTGAACCAACAAAAAGCTTCTGACGCACTACATGCCAAACCCCAGCCATGAAACAATTATTGATACACAGGAATTGAGGAACTGCAACATGGCTTGTAATCTTGCTTGGTTAATTAGTAACTGCATGATTGCTTGGTTATAAAATGCCATTTTTTAAAGACTTACTTGCTGTTTCAACTTCATTTTATTAACATCAAACAGTACAAAAATACATCAATCTAATTAGGACCAAATATTCACATTTCCATCACAGCAATATATCTTGTTTTGTAAGATCAAACCAACACTGGAATATGAAGCTAATGACAAAACCAAATGTATACACTGTTATTTAAATTAGAAACATGACATTTACAATATGTTTGAGTTGTACATTGGTTTTAGCTATACATTATTTATATTATTGTCCTACTTCTAGTTATCAAGAACAAAATACATTTTCATAAAGTGAAATCAGGACACTTCAAATAAACTCAAAGGGTAAACTGAATATTGACGCTAATTTTAAAATGTAGCCTTCTCAAACTTCTGTTCATAAGTAATGTGTATGACTAACATATTTTCCTGTTTTATAAGAGATAAATCATAAACTACTATAAATCATAAAATGAAGCTAACGGTCGAGAAGCTTTTAGTGCATTACACTCCATGTAATGTATTTTAGCTTCAAAGTTGAAACAAAATAAAATGTAATACTTTGGTAATATCTTTATAAATTTGAGGAGGGAAAATCACTATTTAAACTCATAGTATGAAATTAATTACTTATTAAATTCTAGTGTGACAATGACCACTTGTAGTAAGATAATCATATCAATTTTGTCCGGATTATAAATTCACACCAATATTATAAAAGTTTCATATAGCTTGAACATGACCAAATCCCTGTAGTTTCTTACACATTATTCTTAATTCATTTTACAAATATGAATGAACATTACTATATCTTCGGTAATCAGCATTTTTCTCAAATGTTGTACTTTTGAATGACATGTCACGTTGAGATCTTCTAAAAGACCTTGAGTAATCTGTAAAAAACAGCACAGTTAATATAGAAAATAATTATTCATGTGGAACAAACATTTTAGATTTTTAATTTAGCCTAATTTAATTGAAAAATAAATTTGATAATATCGGCAGCAAATACAGTTGTTATGCACTTATATCATCACTTTATCTTTGTATTTTTATTCGTAATATATTGCTACATCGATATCGTATACTTATGTTGTATACAAAGTATTCAGCAATTTTGTAGAAGTAACATTTGCCCACAACGATACGTGACTGAAATACAATCCTTCATGTGTTTGACCTGAAATCTAACAGTAACAATAATAACTAATGAAGTTGCCGTGCAAAATAACCCTAATATTTTATCCATTTACAATGAGGATTATGATGATGTTTGTCTGAGTGTTAATGTGTTGTACTCCAATGACATAGTTATTGTGATGCTGAGTGATTTTTTTATAGTCACATTATCATGTCTTGTATTTATCTAATGATGGTACTTTATGATGATAAAAGTTTTGGTTTGTCTTACATTTGCTATGTTCATCTTTTATCTAATGATGATGATTTTGATGATGTCTACCTGAGTTGTGGTGTGTCATACATATGGTAGTCCTAGTTGAGCTTCTAATGGATCCTCCATGTAGGTTGTGTGAGTTGTTTCTCCTCCACACTCTCCAAACCATGTCTCGTAGATCAGCCTAAGAAAACAAGGTCATGCGATGAAGTGAATCGAAAAATTAATCATTTTCTAGCAATTTAAGAAAACCAAAACGCTGAAATATTATTTTTTTTCAATTAGCTGAAATAATTTTGATAAGATATAATAGCAAATAATTTCAGTTTTTACTCACTCTGAAATTTTCACTCATAAAACAATATATGAGTGGGTTGACGAAGCTGTTTGCATTTGCTAGCCACAAACAACCAAAGTAGGACAAGACGTAGACTAGTCGAGATGCGTCAGTCTGAGAGTTAGCAAAGTCAGGGAAGAAGGCGTAGATAGCGTAGAACGTCTGTAGAGGCAGCCAGCACAGAGAGAACAGGACAACTATAGTCACCAGCATCTTTATAACCTGTAACAAAAGTAAAATAATCTACCTGGCTTGTGTTGCTGCACTAACAACTATTATATTAAATGGCAATTTGTTCATTACAATAAATAATACAAAATTATACCAAAAACAAAAATATGATATTTTTTACTTAATTGCCAGTGTATAAACAATATTTTTTTGTTTTTTAATTAGGTGTATAAGTATATAAGTTTCTAGGCTCTCCTACCACCACATGAGCACGCAACATACAGCTGTCCGTGTGAAAAGCATGCATTTACTAAATTTAAACCGGCGATAGTCAGGGATTGCCCTTGTTCATTATAATTGTGATTGCGAAAGCAACACGCAAATGAAATTGTAGTCGCTAGAATTCAAAAGGCAATTTGGATTAAATCATCAGTATTCTTGGGATTGAGACTATTTCTCCTTTAAACTTACCACTGATGATTGTTGATTCGATCAAGATTGGTGTCATTTTTTAATCGTCAGTCTGATCCGTTGCACAGATTAAGTGGATTTAAGTTTCGCATTGGTATTATTGGGGTTCCTTCTTTTAATGACAGTAATTAATGGGTTGATGACAGATTGAGAGGCATTTGAATACCTGAGATAGCACGCACGATTATTATTCACTTAATAATTTATGTTGGATTGTGTGGGTATACAACGAAAGACAGAAATATAATGGCATTGCCATCCCTGTTATTGTTTATAATACTTTGATAAAGGTTTTTACTGTTTATGCTTATATATTATGTAATAGTGGGGAATTTGAACGTGGTTGAGTGCACAGGTGTGCTGCAGTTGGTGTTTGATATATTTGGACCTATCCAAATGTAAAATAATTTTCCGTGCTGCATTCTGTGGAAACAGTGTGTTACTATGCTAAATCATGACTAATACAGAACGTTGTGATTATTCAAACCTACAAAACAGTTTGTGAAAGTAAACATCTGCTTTTAAATTATGTTTATTTTTAAACATTGTAGTTCCAAAAGCCTGACATTAGACCCCTTAAAACCGTCTGGGGTGGAGCCCTTTTCACGGAGTAGCACCAAACTTCACACAAACCATCATTGAATAATGCGTAATAATGCCTGAAAGTTTCATTAAAATCTGTCGAGCAGTTTCGGAGTCCATAGGGTATATACGGACATACATACATCCTTACTTCCTCTTTTATAGATATTGAAATTAATTCATACAGATTTGTCAAAATAAAAATACGATAAATACTGTAGATTAAACTCAACTGAGAATTGGAATTTTAATAACAAGCTAATTGATGTCAGGTTCCAACATTCAAGATAAAATGTTGTTTCATGTAAGTATTCAAACAGATGCCTTTCTGTGATTTATTAATACTGAATAGTAAGCCCTGGAGAATCAAAACCTATAAATTACTCCTAGACATAATTTAAAAATTGAATTCTTTTTTATTTAAATTTGGAATGGCTGAATACACTTAGCTTTTTAATAAAAAACATTTTTATATTTGTTTTATCTTGTAAACCACTTCTGTCAGATTATGTATTTTAAATACAGTAACGATTAAAAATATGGAAAGTAAATACAAGAAACGTCTTAAAACGCTTAAAGCATATATTTACGCTTATACTAGAGGTAAATATATTTATTATATTATTATTATATATACAAAAAGATAGTAAGTGGCTTTTGATTGTGGCTATTGATTAAAAATACTCATGATATGGTAATATTGGTTTGGGCCACAATGTATACCTGTTACAATATTCAAACACAAGATTTGAATTACTTTGCATTTTTAAACTTCTAATCCAAGATAACATAATGTAATTGAAAACCTTGCGTTTGGCACGCAGCTGGACGAGGTCTCTGTCAGGGTCGGCGTTGCCGGGGGAAGATCTGCGCCACATCTTCCACGCGATGGACGAGTAGGTGAGGGCGAGGCCAAACAGTGGGATAAAGAAAGTGAACAGAAAGATGAACACAGTGTAGTACCTGCTGTGATGAGGCTCGCTCCATCGCTCTGAACAGTCCTGATTCATCCTAGGTAAACAGATGGTAGGATTAAAAGCAATTATAGGCAAAATATAGGCCACACCGGATTAGTGCACCAGAATCAGGAAGGCTACGTCATTTCATATTCTTCCTGCGTTTTCCAATGATGGATTTTGTTATTAGTAAAGGATAAGGCTGGAAAAACAAGCGATGGGATCAAAGAGCGTACCTGGTCAATGTAAAATGTTATTTGCTCTGCGAGTATTTTCTCCTGTTCTGAACATTTCTGGTTAATACATCAATGCTCACATTTTACTCATCAATGCTCACTTCACCCCTTAAACCAACAGTTTGTTCAGACCAGGGAAACAATGATGGAATAGAAGTGAATGTTCATTAAACATCTGCTAGTGTAGATGCTCTTTCAACTATTTTACCACCAAACATATGTAATAACACTACTTCAAAAGCGTAGAATATAAATCAAACTAAATAAAGCAATTAAGTGATATTTCAAAATAATTAACATGCATTAATAGTGTTACATACCACAAACATAAACCGACCACATACGTCGGTATTACTAATAAGGTAATACCGACAAAACATAAAAACCAGAATAACCATTGTATTAAACTATTGTGTAACCATTGTATGATTATTTAATTTTTTCTTGTTTATTTTATTGGGAAAAACGTTTTAATGTCACATGTATTTTTAGTTGGTTTATCCTTTTAGCTCAACCCAGCAATACCTACAGCAGTTAAACTACAAATTGAAATAATCGAATACAGTTTTTTATACAAATTGTTTGTTTTTATGTTGTTGAAACAATCTCCTCCCTTATGGCTTGGTACAGTGGCTTGTGTGCCTGTAAAAAATCAAGTTCAAGAGACATGATTAAATTTATAACAACCTGAAGCCACCTCATAAATGTGATGGCATCCCCAATCTCTTGAACAAAATACCATCGCAAACCGTAAAGCCCGACTAGATAAGCTTCCCTGTTTTGTAAGACTTACCTTCCGTCATATTTGAACTGGCGAGACTCGACCACCTTGAGTTGTATGGCAGACACAAGACCCGCCATCACCCAGATACAGAAGATGATCACTTTGTTGCGTAGATTGCGGCTGTGGCGGTCGAAGGGATACCAGATAGCTCTGTATCTGCGTAACATAACAGTTCTATTTACTTTTATTTTATTTTTACTTACGAAAAATATTGCTGTGATCTAAACATCAAATGTATACATAATAGCACAATTATTGTAGCACTTGACGTTTTCACTTGGCTCGAAGCCTACGAAGTCAGCTTTTATACTTCTTAATACCTAAAAAAAAGTTGGCCGAAACTAATCATGTTCAGGCAAAAATATAACAATAATAGATGATGAAATTAATGATTTCCTAAGATCATTGATGTTTTAAGAACAGAGGAAGTCAAATGCCAAATTAAATACTAAACTAATGTACTTTAGGCTTAGGTTGAGGTTTTTGACCATATTAGATCCAGCCATCTTTGAAATATCTTTTGATCCTGATTGTACATCTGCAGCCCATTACAACAAATCTGTCCGCAAAATGCAATATCAGATTTTTAATTGTATACAAATCCCATAATTGTTTACAAAAACTGATAAGTAATTTAAATCTATTTGCTCGCAGTACAGTAAGAATGTTATACCGACGTTTTCTTAAGCTGCATTTATACTACCTACCATAAATATTTGGGTTTATATACCTAACAAGGAAGCACTTATGTCCTAAGTTATACTTTTGATAGGATAAGGGCCGTTTAAATACCACCCCTACTCTCTAATCCATCTATAAGTTAAAACGGATTTTCTAAATGTCTCTGACATGGGGCTTTAGGGTATTACTTGTGACTTGAATGTTTAAGTCACCAGTTTTAATGATCGTGGAACATTATATTTAATACCACTTGTTTAGCTTGGTGATCATTTCATTTGGAAAGAATTGCGTTTCTCATACAATAAATACGTTAAATTATTTTAGTAGATTATGTTTATATATTCTTTTAATTTGACGCTTACTATTTCACTTGTGGATTATTTAAATTATGGATAATTAAGGATACTAATGAATCTATAAATCGTCCCCATAAGAATACATACTAGGCAATCTGTTGCACAGTATATCATTTCACTAAGGTAAATATCCACCGTAAAACTCAAACCTCGTGCTCTACGAGTAGTTGATTATCTGTATTGAGGGACACAGAATTTTCTTTCGGACAGCGTGTATCATTTTACATTGTGCTTTGCCTTTCACGATTTACTTCACCAACAATGGGTTAAACTTAAATTCTTCTTTACTACTATGTTGCCTGAAATGCATACAACTCCTTTATTAATAATTTTAAAAAGGTCTAAATTGATACTTATAAGTAAAATTTATCAAAGCTTTGGCAAATAGTCAAGCTTTTATTTGAAAATAATACGTGTTTGTCTGGAAATCGAGTTTTATTATGGCGGAAGACGTCAAGAGAAAATATTAAAATTTCATGGAACATATCTTTTTGTAATCTAGTTACTGCTCAATACAGTAATACAAATTTGATTAACAAAGCTGTTCTAATCTATATATTATGATGTTTTGTTTATTTTATTACAATATATTAGTTTTATCAAAGCGTTAGAAACAAAGATCTACCAAATAAAGGAGACGACAAATTTGTATTATGTCTTCTTTGTATCTTCATTTTAAGATACTTTAAAAAAAATAATCGAAACACTTTGTTTGGATTAATTTTTGTTATAGTAGTCAATATGCGTCTTTATATGCTGTTTTTTTTTAAATAGATAAATAAAATATTATGAACAAATTTCAGCACGTGAGTTGAAGCACTGGTGAAAACGTTGGCAAAGCTGCAGCAATAAACCAACGAGGGTAGCTTAGCTGAGTTAGTGTCAAATTATAACACGAGAGATTTGACATCTCCTGCGACGTTATACTGAGGATTTCATCATGTTATTTGTAATATGAAATGTATTTTTTAGTGTAAAAATTACTAACCACTAGATAAGCTTCCCTGTTTTGTGTTAATAATACTCATTCTCGTATCAGAGACTTGCCTTCCATCATATTTGAATAGGTAATAAAGATTATAACAACAAAATATCTTCTAGCTGGAAATACTAAAATGATAGAAGTAACGAATCAATAGCACACTTTATTTAATAATCGTTGCGAACCACAGTATGAAGATAATAGTCCCTAGTGTTGGTTTAGTTCATGTTGAATCAGTTGAAAAGCTTTTATTCTACAGATAACGGTTTCTAATTTAAATTGTTGATGCCTGATGTGTATTCCACTCCTGATAAAGCTTTTTAAAACAGCTCAACTTCACAATTGAGCTTAACCACGTGTACGAAAATCAATATCTATGCATCTACTCGTTTATTGCAGCTATTTATTTCTTCACAATCCACGTGTCATAATTGTTACGTTAAATAAAAAAAAATTGTTTGTTTTATTTATAAAACATTATTACTAACATAATGTTGACCTTGAAAATAAAAAAAAATATTGCCATGCAATTTATCTGAACTAATTGGGTAAATGTGTATAAATTAAATATTTTCAAACGTACATCTTGTTAAAATAATTGTTTTGCATTGCCTGTATTGATAATCTCTGTTCACAATATCGAAGGTTGAGCCAAGGTACCTGTCGAATCCTATAGCCATGAGTGTGTAGACTGACACGATGACTGAGGTGTGCTGCATAGCCATCACGATGGGACAGAACCACGGCGGGAACACCCAACGTCCCAGCATGAACCTACCCAAACATACTTCATCGTTAAGTAGGTTCTCAGCAAAGCCCAGAGTCCCAGCATGAACCTACCCAAACATACTTCATCGTTAAGTAGGTTCTCAGCAAAGCCCAGTCAACAAAGACAAAGTTAGAGTGAGTAAGTGAGTAACTGTTGTAGTGTGGGGCGTCGGCGTTCAGGCTACTTTAAAGCATCCGCGCAGCGTCACCCGTCGATGCATCGCGCCCCAGTCGTAAGCACCGGCACCGCTCTGATCTTAACTATTTGATACAAATCCCAAGGCATCGTACTTTGTACTTTGTACCTTTCCGCTAACAAGGATTAGCTTTCTGCTCTGCCATAAGGTGTAAGCGTGTGTTAAATTATGTCACAAACCACAAACAAAACTGTCGTTAATACATACAAGCCAATTTAAATCATGTTAAGAAATAAAAATTAAAACTAGCTGTTTTTTGAAAGTGATGCTATGTGGAACGTGGAGCGGACATTTGAAAAGACTTAATAAGCGCCTTCTTCTTTAGTAGCGATGTTTAAAGTTTGCATAATGTGAACTATGAACTATTTGCATAATCTAACTACAGTATGGATTATTGATCTTGGATAATAACAATTTAACTGCTAGCATATCAATTGTGGAATTATTAGATGTGAACTTTTGATTGAAAATACCCTACCATACTACTTTAGAATGACATCCACGATTTCACGACGTCTATTAGCTTTCGCAGCTTATCTTATTATTAACAAAATTTGGCTTTTCTATTCCGAGTTCGTTTGGCTATGCTACCCGACCGATTTTTATGATCGAGGTCTCAAATTGAAGGTATGAACGCACAGATTTGCCATTAGGCATCGACATATATTTATCTATAATCCCACTCGGCTTATACGTAAACGAAATTTCCTCCCCATATATTTCTTATGCAAGTTAAATTTGGCTTTTCTTTCCCGAGTTCCTTTGGCTCTTCTACCTGACCGATTTTCATGATTGAGGTCTCAAATTTATTTCTTTATTTATTTTACCTTCAAACGGTCAAGAACCAATTTACAATATGGTATACAAGATGACCTAAGATTCCGGCTCTTCTACCCGACCGATTTTCATGATTGAGGTCTCAAATTGAAGGTATGCAGGAACATATTTCACATTAAGCATCGACATATATTTATCTATAATACCACTCGGCTTATACGTAAACAAAATTTGATTCTAATGCATTTCTAATGGGAGTTCAATTTGGTTTTTCTTTTCCGACTCCGGCTCTTCTACCCGACCGATTATCATGATTGAGGTCTCAAATTGAAGGCATGCACGCAATTATTTCACCTCCTATTAATTTCAGTCTATGAATAAATACATGCTTCCAGACCATTCTTCAGTGAAATACATGCTTTCATTTAAGCTATGAGTTATTCAAATCAGACGAGTTTTAAGGAAACGCAAGGTGAACAATTAACATAAAAACTGTTTTCCATAAGGGTTTTCTATGAATAAACATTATTAGCTCCAGTATTGTTCAAGTTTTTTTATATGTTTTAGAATCAAAATAATCAGTAAATTATAGGCTTTAATTTGGGATATATTTATAGTTTGAATAAATTAAGCTCAAGATACATTACGGACTTAATCAAAAATCATAAGTTTGATTATTCCTCTGATATTGTATTTATTTTAACGCTGTGGATCAGCATGGGTCCTCTAGTAAAAACTAAAAATTAATTCGATGCTTTTCTTTTCAATGCATTATTATCAAAACCTAGTTTCGTAACGAGCTTTGTTATAGTTTTGAAAAAGTTGTGCTGAGTTTTAGACCTTTGTTCCGATTGCTGTATGGAGGTACAAAGGTTTCTGTGAAACCACATGGTAATTACTGGGTCAATCACGTAAGCACGATTTGCGCAGTGGCTGTATATTAACAGGTACGCCAAAACATTCCTACACTTACGAAACCTACCAATACCAATACAGTATAGGTTTTTTATAAAGCTTTAACTTTTTATAAACAAAACATACAATTTAAATAGTTTCAGTAATTGTTTTGCTGTATACTCTTTTTAATTTTCTATTACCACAAAAGCAAGAAACAATTGTCGAAAAAAACATTTTATAAGGCTACTTCAAATTGTATTGGAATATAATAAGGATATTTTGGGGGATAAACATGTTAAACATTTCCAACAATTAATAAAAACAATCCATTTGGAGGTCACTGAAGAAATATGTAAAATGAAAGTATTATTTTCTTGTGTGCATTTCATTAAATGGAAATAAAATGTTTCTTATTTTACATGTACAACATAAGAACAAACTCACGTAACTTCTTACTGTCATGGTTAAGAATTGAGGTTTGGTGCAAACAGAAATAAATGTATCCCTGTCCTTTAAGTCCTGGCCCACAAATATTCCAGAGACATTCAACTGCGTGACTTTACATTGAAAAATTGTCTGGTCTGCGCTGGCATATAACGAGTAAAATTACGTAACGTGGTTCAATCAGCAAACAGCGCAGTGTCAACTGACTACTTACAGCGTATATGTGAAGGGTATTGAGAAGATGGCCATAGTGACATCAGACACGGCCAAGTTGATGAGGAAAGCCCTCAAATCCCCTGACGACCTGTAAAATACAGTTGCAACTTTTTACTTTGGTTTTGTATATAAATTAGTATGAAAAATAATGCATGAATGTCAGATAGTGTCAGTTTGATGATGAGTTCCTCAAGTACCCCGATGGCCTACACTATATAGGCTACGGTGTGACGGCACTCTCTGACAAACACGTCATGGAATCAATATTAAAATAGTGATGTTAAAAATCACCAGGTTGACGATGAGTACCTCAAGATCCTAATGATCTTCAACGTAGGCCTCTACTGTACGACAGGACACTCTGACAAACACAACATGAAATGATTATTAACATAGTGATGTTGAATATTGTCAGGTTGATGGTGAATTCCTTCAAGTGTCTATGCACTTAACACTTTCAACGTCGAATGAATAAACTGGTGTAGTTTCAAATTTACTCCCCACTTTTACCTGGCAATCGTTATTGTTTTATTGCCTTAAAATGTTCGTGAATAACACAAGTAATTTTAACCGAATAAGACCATGGAGGACGATTACGAGTAAACGTGTCTACAGGAATTTAAACCAGATTTCTGAGTGTGGAATTTATGCTAGGGGTAGTAGCAAAATGATTTAAGGAAATCATTACCTGTGTAATGTCAGAATTTTCTTATGCATGTACCTATTTAGGAAACTTTGCAATGCTGTAAAATATCTTTATTACTAAAATAAAGTGTAACATTACATACAATTACATACAATCATCAGTTACACATTTTTCATCAAAGGAATAATAGTGATTTTATAACAAAAATGGGTCACAAAAAACGTTGTGTTTTTACTTCCGTAGGCTAGAAATATGACTTTAAAACATGTGTGCTTTTTCCTGAATCCAACTGAGTGCCCCAGTTGTTTTACAAATAAAAACCCGCTACCATGATAGTACTGGCTGAATATTTAAACGTCACATAACATTTTACCATCTGTTAAGTGGATTGCCTCTCCAACTGACTTTACTAAAACGTTTCAAATATTATTGTCGATTGGAAAAACCTAAGTACCTAAACGTTTAAACAGTAAAACAATCCAACACTTATGTTATATAACAACTTTAAAATAATGTGTAATTTAATATAAACAAAAGTAAAATATTCCATATGGTGACATTCGTTGTTGATATATATATATAAACTAATTGTATTCCTGGCTATGAGGTGCTAAAGTTTTATGATTTGCCAATGTTGAAATACTGAAAATGTTGGTAGTTATTTTAAGACCCAAATTAAAACCAGAATGTAAGGCAAGCAGTAAACAACCCAATTAATTGGAAATGTCGTACTGCTATTGAAAAAAAACTTAATTTACAATCAAAATTATAGCCATAATAATGTTTTCAAATAAATAAAATGCTCATTGTTTTTACTACTTTTAGACATAAAGATTGTTTTTTGGATTCACATTTTTCCAAGGCCGTCGGGTTAGGTTTTTTGCTTTGCAAATAGTGGTTTGATCCAATCAACATATTTATTTGTTATCGATTAGGAACAATTAGAGTATTTTAAGGAGCTTGCTTACCTCTTCCCGAACGTGAGGATGGCTATGACTGTGAGGTTGCCACCCAGACTCAAACAAGCGGTCAGGGAGAACAACACGACCAGACAGACCTGGAAGGGAGTGTCTACAGCCTCCAGACTCGGATAGTCGATGTCCAGGATTTCCAAAGTTCCATTGGTCGTGTTCTCCCATACTTCCGGGTCTATTTCCTCCATCGCTCTACTCTATAACACACAGACACACGTTTCCTTTACCGTATAGAATACACAATCCTAAAATAACATAGGTATAGTTGTTGTCCTAAAATCACATCCAAGCCCAGCAAAATTTTATGGGTGATGCTCTTGAGAAAGTAAACTATTAGCAATTCACAAATAAAAAAGTATTGTCTGTAACTAGGTACATAAAACGAAAATTTGATCACCCTGCATATATTCCTGTATTTGAATATTGTCTCTTTCAACAACCAATTGATCCATAAAGTATTGTTTTGATTTTCTCCTAAATGGGTGGACAAAAGTTACTAAGAAAATATTATCACCATCTACAAGATAAAAGTTTACAATAATTGACAGTTGGTCGATTCAAAAAGGTTATGTCGGGTGTTTGTAGCAACGGATCAGTCTTGGGATAGGCTGAAGATTTAGTCACTTGTACTTTGAATAAAGGATTTACTACTATAAGTATAATTCGATGATAATTATTTTAAGTTAAAAGACTTTGCTCTGTTAATAAGTTTTGTCACTTAAATAGTCAGCCTCTGGATGTTTTACGTCCATAATACATACACATTGTACTTTTATAGGTCGAAAAATATATAAAAGGCGAATCCAAGGACTTGAAGCAATACAAAATATAATTAAATATTCATGAAAAAAAATAAAATTATTTAAAGTACAACTAATTGTTGTGCAAGTAACAAAACCCTCTGCCTTATTTTGCTGTTGATTTCTTTGTCTATCTCCTGTAACGAGAGTAACATGTTAAATGAAAAGCCACTACTCATATTCCTAACTAGTTACTCGCTTCCTTAGCTTCCATATTTAAATAATAGCCATGTAATTGGATAACAAAGCCTTTTCTTTCTATCACACAATTTAAGACTTTCTTAAAAATGTCATTCGTAAATTTAGGTAGTACTTATATTATTTAACATTGTTTTTATTTTAATTTAGCGTTTACAAATTAATGTTAACTGTTGTTTTAGCTATAGTGGTTGTGATCACCCATATCAGTCCTACCTACTTTTAATCAATTGACATATTCGGGGTTTTCATTGTTTTATAGATTCAAGTTTACCAAGTGTCACTAAATTTGAACATTATTGAGTGGTATAAAAAATACAGAAATAATCTTGAAGAGATAATATAATAATGATATATCATACACAAATCAGATCTAGGTAATCAATACATATGACGTGAAGATTTGCCTTTTATCCTATTCACGTATAGGCCTACACTTAAAACGTGGGAACAAATAAGAAATCTTTAAACGTTATTTAAGTTTAACGATAATATTTAATTAGTTTTACAAAAAATCTTAACGACCCAACTATTAGATCAAGAAACGTCAACTCCAACTGTTTACAAAGTAATAATTCAACAGAATACATCAACTGCCACTTTTTACCAACACTCCGATTGTTTAATTTAAAAGCTCTTAGAATCGACGTAGAAAACCATTTGGTGAAAAACGACGTTTAAATGTCCAGTTTGTGCTGAGAAATAATGATTTTGGATTCAGTTTTAAATTAGTTATGATCAAAATACCCCCGCCGAAGCAAACCTGCCGACTAAGCGAATTTCCATTTGTCTTAATTGATTTTCAATTAAATATATTTTAATTTAGGTTTAACGAGTACCTAGGTTTGCTGCTACAAGGAAACTAATAAAGTGTGTTTTTTTGTAAAATATTGATAGCTTAGTACAAAATAAATAAATTTGATCAAAATTCAAAATATACCCTATCCATAAACAAGCAAACTACAACATTTTACAATATTCCCCATAAGAATAACATGGGAATTTTAAATTTACAATTTTTTTAATTTTCTCCGTTACTATTAACCGAACAAAAATACTTTTATATACTAAATTAATTGTTTTTTTAAGCTCTTTAAAAAGGCCTAAAGAGAAATTGGGAAATTTTGTGTTTTGAGGGTCAAAAGTGAGAAAAACCAATTTTTACCCCATAAAACCCCCCGTAAAGCCCCGTTCCCATGGTCCGATCATGCTGGTTCGCGAACTCATTCAAGTTTATCCCGCTTTACACCTTTAAACCAAATTTCATCAAAATCGGACAAAAATTACTCAAGTTATCGCGTTCACGGACGTATATATATATATATGTCTATATATATATATATATATATATATATACATATATAAAAATTTGAACGAATGGTGTTTTTGGCCTCTGGGGACATCAAAATGAAAAAGTAAATCGGTCCCGGGTCTAGGTCTTACCGTGCCACCTACGGTAATAGCTACTTCCCTATAGGGAAATTTACTAAAAATCATTATTATTAACACTGTCTGCCATAATAGTCCAAGAAAATGTAACATACCAATTCACGAGTGTCATGTACGATACAAGTGTTTGATCCTATAGACGGCGATGGTGACGACTTAACAGATACAAATTATAATACACTGACTCATTTTATTGTGCAAACAGTGTTTCTTACCTAGTTAGTACGAATATATTTTAGAATATCACTCTTATTATGTGGTATTATTCTTTTTACCTCGTGTTTGGGTTTATATTAAACGTATTTATAAATTCCATATCTATTAACCAAAAAATGTTTTTAAGCATGGTCGCATCCTGATTATTTTGATAGTTCCCGGAGGCAAAGCCTGTCGGTTTGGAATCGGCACGTGGCATTGCCGCTCGGCACAAGCTGGGCTACGTGTCCACACTGGCCGCTCGGTACAAGCTGGGCTACGTGTCCACACTGGCCGCTCGGCACAAGCTGGGCTACGTGTCCACACTGGCCGCTCGGTACAAGCTGGGCTACGTCTCCACACTGGCCGCTCGGCACAAGCTGGGCTACGTGTCCAAACTGGCCGCTCGGCACAAGCTGGGCTACGTGTCCAAACTGGCCGCTCGGCACAAGCTGGGCTACGTGTCTACACTGGCCGCTCGGCACAAGCTGGGCTACGTGTCCACACTGGCCGCTCGGCACAAGCTAGGCTACGTGTCCACACTGACCGCACGGCACAAGCTGGGCTACGTGTCCACACTGGCCGCTCGGCACAAGCTGGGCTACGTGTCCACACTGGCCGCTCGGCACAAGCTGGACTACGTGTCCACACTGACCACTCGGCACAAGCTGGTTTACGTGTCCACACTGGCCGCTCGGCACAAGCTGGGCTACGTGTCCACATTGGCCGCTCGGCACAAGCTGGGCTACGTGTCCACACGTCAGATGCTTCTGGTGGAGTGGTAATTTATATTTCTAATCATTTAACTTTTAATTATGAACGCTTTCAGTCACGTGAAGTTGAATTAATTAAACTGACATTAGTTTTTACCATAAATGATAAACCTTTTGAAATTGACTTAATAGCTTTGTATAGAAACTATAAATATGTTTTTTTATTTTTTCCGCAATGATTTGCAACGTATTTTGAGTAATTGTAAAAACACAGCTATTATGTTAGGAGATATAAATGTATGCATTTTAGAACAAAATAACAGTGTCATTGATTATTTAAGTATAATGAACTCATTTGGTTTTGAGTCATTTATAAATGAGCCGACTTGGGGGAGAGAAAATTGGGTAAAGTGTTTAGACCATGTATTCATCAGAAGTAAGACTAATTTAATTTTTCATAGTAATTTAGAAAACTATGACTTTGCTGATCATGCTGGAGTTAATGTAAATTGCGTAACGAGTTGTGATAGTGATTTGAAAGAGGAGTTTGTCAAGGCTGTAGATCATTTAATTTTAAAAAGAAGGTTGGCTGAAGTGAGCTGGATGCCAGTGTTTGATTGTGAGGATGTTGATAAATCTCTAACAGTTTTTTACGATATTTATAATAAATGTATTGATCAATCAAGTTTTTTAAGGCCTATTAACAGTAAAAATAGGCATCGAACTCCATGGATATCGGACACACTAATTAAAAAGATAAATGAAAAAAACAGACTTCACTCTCGATTGAAAAAGCACTATGACATACATTTGTTTAATAGATATAAAGAACTCTCTAGAGAATGTTCTAATTTGAAAAGACGGGAAAAAATTAGTTATTACTCATCTAAAATTGAAGCAGTAAAGGGTGACTCAAAGTCTTATTGGAATATATGCAAATCAATTATGAGAAAGTCAAGAAATTAACTAACATCGATTAATATAGATGATAAAATTGTACAGGTTGAGGGTAATGAAAAAATAGTTGCTGACTCATTCAATAACTATTTTACTGGTATGCCGGATAAGCTGATTAGAGAATTGTATGGGCCGGGATTCCCCGATATGCCGGATATAGGTCTAGCGTGCAGCTCAAGGTTACGTTTATCTGAAATTACTGAGGTAGAATTAGAAAGTTTAATCTTAAGCAAACCAAATAAACAGTCTGTTGGCTTTGATGGTATTTCCATAAATACTATAAAAGAAAATGTTAAGATTTTTGTCCCAATATTACGTCACATTTTTAATTTATCTATAAAGCTGGGTTACTTTCCTTGCATTGTTCCAGTATACAGGGTGTTTTTTTTTTAAACTTGCATCTTTATTTATGTAAAAACCGCAATAGATAGAAATATGCAGTTTGCGGGAATCATCTATTGACGTAGGGGGACCAATTGTTTTGAATTCAACGTTACATTCACATTCCCCCCCTTTCCCCCCCTGCCACCAACTTATTTTTTTTTAACAGCAAGGTACCCCTTGTGACATATCAAATAAAAGAGCATAAAAAAAGAAAATGTTTGATGAAAAAAATTTAAAATCGGTTCATAAATTTGTGAGATATTCCCCCCCTCACACCCCCGGAACTTATTTTTTTTTAATAGCAAAGTACCCCTTGTGACATATCAAATGAAAGAGCATGAAAAAAGAAAATTTTTGGTGAAAAAAAATTAAAATCGGCTCATGAATTTGTGAGATAATCACCCCCCTTTTCCCCTACCCATAACTTGTTTTTTAATAGCAAGGTACCCGCCCTTGTGACATATCAAATGAAAAATAAATTTCGCCAAATTTTTCTTTTTTCTTGCTCTTTCATTTGATATGTCACAAGGGGTACTTTGCTATTAAAAAAAAATTAAGTTCCGGGGGGGTGAGGGGGGAAATATCTTACAAATTTATGAACCAATTTTAAATTTTTTTTCATCAAAAATTCTCTTTTTTCATGCTCTTTTATTTGATATGTCACAAGGGGTACCTTGCTATTTAAAAAAATTAAGTTGCGGGCAGGGGGGGAAAGGGGGGGAATATGAATGTAACGTTGAATTCAAAACAATTGGCCCCCCTACGTCAATAGATGATTCCCGCAAACTGCATATTTCTATCTATTGCGGTTTTTACATAAATAAAGATGCAAGTTTTTAAAAAAAACACCCTGTATAAGGCAGCTGATCCATTGCAAATGAATAATTACCGACCGATTTCACTTTTAAATACCTTTGCTAAGCTGTTAGAAACTTGTGTGAAAAGCCAATTAGTTAAATATTTTTCAGATAACAATTTATTTTCAAATAATCAATTTGGGTCCATGAAAGGTAAAAATACTGACCTAGCAGTTGAAAGACACATAAGTGAGATAGTTAATCATGTTGATGAGCGTAAACCAACAATAGGAGTTTATCTTGACTTTACTAAGGCATTTGACTTAGTTAATCAAGACATATTATTACATAAACTAAAGTTATATGGAATTCAGGGCAATAGTTTTAATTGGTTTGAGACTTTTTTAAATGAAAGAAAACAGATGGTTAAAATAAAAAACGTTTATTCATATGTATGTTATCAAAGGCTTGGCGTCCCTCAAGGGCGAGTGCTTGGCCCAATTTTATTCACAATTTATATTAATGACATGTTATCAATGGATTTAAAATCGAAGATATATGCTTTTGCTGATGATACATCTTTAGTATGCAGTGCTAACAATTATGATTTACTGAGGATGAAAATTAATAATGATTTGGACGTAATATCAAATTGGGTGATAAGAAACAAATTAATTGTCAATACTTCTAAATCTAATGCAATGATATTTACTTACAAACCTCATTTGACAGAGTCGTTGAAAGAAGAGATCGATCTACGTTGTCATTTAGTTACTTGTTTTCGTGATTTTGCTGTACAAAAATTAATTTTGTTGATTCGGTCAAGTATCTTGGCCTTCATATAGATTCAGATTTAAAATGGCTCACACATGTTAATCAACTATGTAAAAAACTTAGAAAAATTAACTATAATTTCTTTCATTTGAGACAGTTTATTACTCCTAAACTTCTTAGAACGCTATATTTATCCTGGTTTGAATCTATTCTTAAGTATGGTTTAATTCATTGGGGAGGGACGTTTTCAACAATACTTAAACCAATTGTAATAATGCAAAAACTTACATTAAAAACTATTTGTGGTGTAAAGAAATTTGACTCAGCTGCACCACTGTTTCAGTACTTAGACGTAATGCAGCTAGAGAAGATATATTTATATTCAATTTTATGTTATTATAAAAAGTTTACTAGTTTATTTCAAACAGTTGTTATTAATAGGAATACGAGAAACTATACTGAGGGTATGCTTATGATACCACCTGTTATGAAAGACACAAACAGGTTACAGTGTTACCATAAAGTAGTAAAATGTTTTAACTTTAATTTTAGAGTACTCAAAAATATGCAGGATTTGAAAATTGAATTATATAAAAGTAAATTAAAGGAATTGATAAAAAACAACTCAATCAAACAAACAAAGTGAAATAATTAATTATCGAATGTAGCCTATACCGTTAAACGATTTGTAAATATAAACTAGTATGTAAGAGCGAATAGCCAGTGAAGGGATGAACCATAAGTGTTTGAGAAAAATCAAATTAGATATTAGGTATCAGTGACAGTGAATTTAAAGTTAAACAGAAAAAAAGACAGTTAAAATAAAATGAACCTACTCAAGACAGTGTTTATAGAATATAAGTATAGTTTTAAGTTTTTCAACCGCGCGTGTTTTACAACACATGGTTGAATATTTGTATAAAAAAATGTTTTTTATGTGAATAAAGATTTTTGAACTGAACTGAACTGAACTGGCCGCTCGGCACAAGCTGGGCTACGTGTCCAAACTGGCCGCTCGGCACAAGCTGGGCTACGTGTCCACACTGGCCGCTCGGCACAAGCTGGGCTACGTGTCCACACTGGCCGCTCGGCACAAGCTGGGCTACGTGTCCACACTGGCCGCTCGGCACAAGCTGGGCTACGTGTCCACACTGGCCGCTCGGCACAAGCTGGGCTACGTGTCCACACTGGCCGCTCGGCAATGCAAATACGAATACTCTTCAAAACAAAATACTCTTCATCTTCTACAGTCAACTTGAAATCATTAAGACACAGCGCGTAAGTACAGTTTATATTCACGACTCACCGTTTTTAGAAACTCTCTAAATAAAAATATCTGTAAGGCGTAGTACAATACTGTAGTACAATAAAAATATGTTTTGACCCCAACAAAATTAGCACAAGCGGGGAATTCGGTACAGATGTTGGGTGTACATTCCTTTTGAACATATAAAGTCCCCTAAAATTTAAGCTGTGCTACGGCCCCCATATTGGAAAATGGCGGCATATTTCTGTATTTTTGGCTATAGTGACTTTATTATTAGAGATACATGAAAAATCTTAAAAATACAAAATGTGGTCCATCTAAAAAAAACACATTTTTTAAGTTTAAAATTTTTCTCTAAGCCCAACGGTTTTTGAGTTATTTTTGATTAAGTATATATAGTTTTTATATTTATCAAAATAGGCGAAACCCATGGAAATCGACAGTTACTTTCAAGGTTTACGACGATTCATCCCATTTAGTTAAATAGTGTGATACTATAAAATCTTAAAATTTAACATTATTCAAATAGAAATACAACTCGGCCACAGCTAACCTGCGGACTCAGCCAATTTCCATTTGACTGATTGGATGTTTTATTAAATGTATATAAATAAAAGCTAGTTTTAACAGGTACCTAGGTTTGCTGCTACAGGGAGGGTAATATAGTGTGTTTTTTTTTTGTAAAACATCAATAACGTCATAAACGTCATAAACATCAATAAAATAAACTAATGTTCCAGGTATTATCATAATAAATTTATAAACAAGCAAACTACAACAGTTTACTTATTCTTCATAAGAATAGCTGAGAGTTTTAAATTTAAAATTTACAAATTTTGGTTGTGTTGAATCAGTCGGGAATATATCAACTTTTGAAGACTTTCCCAGCAATATTCATCATACAGAGAGGTCTGTACCATCAAGAGGAAGGTACCCTTTCAATGTATGCATATGTGAGCAATAAAGCAACGACGATTTTACACTTGCATATTACTCGTAATGAAAATTCAACTATTTGAAACTAAATATAATTTAGAGTTGTTTAAATATTCGCTTTAATTAAAATGAGATTCACCAGCTCTTTTAAGTTTAATGTTCCTTGTGTTCACAGGGCAAGCCTTAATTATGTTCTTTTCAAACGCTCCAATCGTTTATGTAAGTAATTACTTTTGTATACAGGGTGGCTGAAAAGTAACTTGCACCCCCCCCCCCTTATTTTTTTAATTATTTAAGATAGTCTACTTGAAATCGTTTTGATCAAACAATGTACGTTTATCTAAAAGAGGGATATTGCAAAAAGTCACAGGGGATAAAGAAGTGGGTTTTCGAGTTTTGGATATTGATCATGTGATACCGTTATATAAAATGATTTAAGTAAAGGATGCTCTTGCAAGTTTAATCCCTGGTCCAGATCTTCCGCAACTTAGTCGTGTGATTGACGGATCGTGTTTAACTGTTTGGTCATGAGATTAGAGTTCGGTTCTGGAATTAATGTCAATCACAATGCAAACTTTACCACCTTTCCCTCATTGCAGGTAATGTCTAGCGTTCTTATTATCATATACTGCATATATCTCATGTACTGTAAATTAATATTAAGATATGAAGTATCTATAGAAACAATTTAGATTGACATATTTCAAATTGTTTAGTGTGTTGTTCACATTCGTTTATATTCATTCATGTTATATTGATTATAGACCGAAAGGTGTGTTTAATACTAAGGGGTAAAAATCTATATCATAATGTAAAAAGGGACTATCGGTATCACTTACATAAATTGTAATCATGTTAGATACTGTAAACTGTGATTTAAATTACTTTCAAATTAAGGAGTGACCTTTTTACGCTCTTAGCATTGATATGTTATCTATACTATTATAAAAAAGAGGTGGTTGCTGTATGTGTGTATGGGAAAAGTAAACTCGAAAAATACTGGTCGGATTGGGCTGAAATTTGGCATGATGATAGCTCACATTCCCGATTAACATATAGGCATATTCTTATTTCAAAAATCCTTTCGGGCTCCGCCCCAGTGGCTCTGGAGTTTCCCATGTTAACCTTATGAGAAATGGAATTATTGAATCTTAACAGCTGTTTCAATTAAACAAGTTGGTTCTGTTCTATGATGTTCAATAGCATTAAAGTTACAAGGATTACCAACAGGGTGCAGCACTATTATTTCTTTTACATTTATGACAACAGCTAATTTGCAACCAAAAGGTGAGTGAGCGTAGCGAACGAACTTCAACCTGGAGGCGAGTTAGCGTAGCGAACGAGCTAACCTGAAGGCAAGTGAGCGCAGCGAACGAGCTCCAACCTAAAGGTGAGTGAGCGTAGCGAACGAGCTCCAACCTAAAGGTGAGTGAGCGTAGCGAACCAGCTCCAACCTAAAGGTGAGTGAGCGTAGCGAACAAACTTCAACCAGGACGTGATTGAGCCATGCGAACGAGATAATCTTGAAAATTAAGAAGTTAAACGGGGCAAAGCCCGCGGGTTACAGCTAGTAAAATATGTAATAGAGTTGTATCTTGGACATTGTATTATAGTTTTAGACAAAAACTTAACATGGAACGATATAAACTTAATTGCACTAAAGTGTTAATTATAAATTTACAAGTCCCTTTTTACTGGGACAAATCAATTTTCACGTTCCACGACTCAATTCACGCAGCACTCTTGTATTTACCCCTCGTTACTCTCGTACCAATCTTGGATTCAATTCTCCACTAAATATTATGTCTCGCACTTGTAATTCCTATCAGTATGATATATTTCATTTACCACTAAAAAAGTTAAATGTCTGTTTGTTAAATGAATTCAAACTTTCCTATCAACGTTAATTTATAATTTTTCTAAATAGTACATATTTATTTGTTATATATTTATTGCATATTTAATATATTTGATTCATGACCATCAGTATTATTTTAGTTAGTATAAATTCTCTTGTTACTGTATATTTAAATGTTATATTGTCATTCTTATTTATATTCTTATTTATATTTTATATTCTTTATTTATATTTTGAGTGAAACTGTCACCATTGAAGACGGACATTTTTTCCCTAGTTGTGTTTATTATTAATTGTAATATCATGTTAACATTCCTGTTATTTGATTAATGCTACAAAGTAATTGGCATGTGCTGTTTTGTAGCATTGAAAATAAAATAAATAAATAAATAAATAAATAAATAAATAAATAAATAAATAAACACTTAATTATATTACTAGCAAAAGAGGAGGAACAATTAAACTTTGTTATTAATAAATAATTTTTTTTTCAATAATAGTGTGTTAATACTTAAACACTTGTCTGTTTAATGTTTAATGTTTAATGTTACAATGAACTGGATAAAGTTGGAGTTTGTTAAATAATACTCTTTCTACTCTATTAACCAACTTGTTTGCTTTCAACAGGAAAAGAATAATATGTTACTGTTATTAAGTAAAATATATTTGAGTACTACCGCAGTATTAATAGAATAAATATGTATGATTTTAAGGGGGTGTGAGGATATAATTTGGAAATAAAAGTGGTAAAGGTTGAGTCAATACCAATCATCATTGTTGAAATAATCACAGAGAGTAATAAACCGTGTTTGTAGTCACTAGACTTTCGTCCATTGTGTACAAACAATACCCAACAAATAAATCTGCTCGTGGCTACTTAATACGAACGTGAGTGTACTTGTACTATTCTGGGCCTCAGTTGCTGGGCTACAGGCTCAGTCTGTACAGTATTGTTGTACTGTATGTAGGGAAAACACACAACCAATTTAACAGACTACGAGAGAAGAGCGTCACATGGTTTTGCTAATCTTGACCGGGAAACGGTTAATCACATTAATCATAAAAATTAAGTGTTCTATAAATACCAACAATTAAAAACAAATATAAATTATTAATTTATTCCTCTTACACCATTTTGCAACGATACATAGACATATGAAGTGTAGGTAAACAATTAAATCCATCGCTAAAGGAAAATTAAACAATTAAAAAAGAATTTATAAGTGTAACAATCACAGTGTGTAAATTGAGTCTTGAAACAAATCTGTAACTTTTAAACCGAAATAGATAGAAATATTCTGTTCGTGGCGTTGATTGTTAACAAAGGTTCCGTAATTTTTTACATCAAAAATATTTTTTTACCCCCCTAACAGGGTAGGGGGAAGGGGGTGACTTATTTTTTTTAAATAGTAACACCTATTGAACCCCTCATTTAAAGAATTTGTTAAAAGAAACACAATGACGCAAACCCGAGGTGGATATCTCACCCCTAGTCAAAATGGCAGGCATTCAAAAATTTGATTTACCGTGTGTAAAAAAGCACCGATTTCACAAATATGAAAACAAATCTGTATTTTAAAACCTAAATAGATAGAATATTCTGTTTGTGGAATTTATTGTAAACATAGGTTCCGCAATTTTTTATATCAACCTTATTTTAAAGGGGGGTTAACCCTGTAACAGGGTAGGGGGTGAGGGTGATTTATTTTTTTTTTTAATAACAACGCCTTTTGAGTGACCCCTCATTTTGAAGGGTTTGTCAAAATAAATACAATGGCTTGAATCCGAGTTAGGTATTTCATCCTAGCCTAAATGGCGGGTATTCCAAAATTTAATTTATGTGAATAGCACCCATTTTGGAATACCTGTCATTTTGACTAGGGGGGAGATATTCACCTCGGGTTTGCGTCATTGTATTTCTTTTGACAAGCCCTTTAAAATGAAGGATCACACATTCGGGGTAGCTATTTGAAAAAAAATAAGTCACCCCCTTCCCCCTACCATGTTTGGATGGTTAAAATTTTTTTGGTGTAATAATTTGTTGAACCTTCGTTGAGAATCAATGCTACAATCAGAATATTTCTATCTATTTCGGTTTTTAAATACAGATTTGTTTCGTGACTTAATTTACACACTGTATGATGGAAAGAGTTTAAAAGTTCTAACAGTAATAAATAACAACCATTTTAACCAACCATAAATAATATTTAGAAATTCAATAACAATTAGGCCTACAATACAATATCAAATAATACTAATAATGAGAAAAGAAAATAATAGTTGTATGCTATAAATAATATGAACGCCTAACTATATTGACAAAAAATACACCTAATAATACATGGATATCGCAATACATCAACAACACACATTTAGTGTAACAAATAACCTGGGCTGAACACTAAGGAAAGACATAAAACCTATTTGTCAATCAAGGAGCAGGGTGATCTTTGACATGAAGACGTGGGAAGAAAGAAACATTAAAAAGTCTAGATCAGAAGCAACCGGTGGATCTCTTTAACCGGTGTAGACGATAAATACTAGGCCTACTATTCTTAAAGTATAATAGGTTGAAAAAACTGAGGTTGGAATAATGATCTGGATTGTGTTACTCTTAAGTACACTGAACTTGACGCAACTAAGAAGTCAGAAGTTTAGAAGACTATTAAGAACTTTGTATAAAAAGAGAAGATATAAAAACTTGTGTGTAATGTGAATAGTTTGGAGGTTCAGTTGTATTCAAAAGTCACGAACTGGTGTTTGTCAGTATATGAAACCAAGTACCAGCATCCCCCTAGAGATTTTTTTCCAACAATCATTTCCAAGTGGCCCACTTGATAAGGTCCCCAGATTATAAAGACATACCGTACTTAATGATAGGTCAAAGGAGTGATTCGTTAAGGACAATAAGATAATGTTTTTTTTTTTTAGTTCTTTGTTGACCTATGAACAAATCTCAGGTGTGAGTTGGCCCAATTGACGATGTTTGCAATATGCTCGTCTGAGCTTAGGGTTGGTGTAAACTGATCCCAAGATCCTTCCCCTTATTCACCTTTCTCTAGTTTTGAGTCCTCAACATGGTAGTTGAATCATAGTTTTTGGTTCTATGACTAAAGTCATGATGATGCTTAATGATTTGACCATTTAGAAAATAAACAAACTTGGTATTATTTCTACACTGGATTACAATCTATGCCATCAATGGAGATTTGGCGGTTCCATATTGTAATCTAAAGATCTTATTCTTGAAAAAAACTCTGACATTGTCCACATTCATGAGGAACTTCGTGAATATAGTGATTTTGACGTCATTAATAAATAAATGAATTATATAAATATAAAAAAACATCCTAACAAACCTTGATCCTAATGACATTCAATGTCAAAGGTTATAAACTAGTAGTTAGTATATAAGGCTACCTAGACCTTATTACATAATTCGTTTAAGTAATAATATTATACCGTAGCGTTTCTTATTTAAACCTGTTTTGTACGGTTAATGTTAAATTCATCAGCTCAACGTCGTCGCCCCAAGCGAGGCAGATTCCGCACACTAAGGTGTAATCCAATAAGTGCTTCTCGATCTATGTAATAGACTTTGGACTCGATCTTAGATCTTAAGCGTAATCGAAGGGTGTAATTGTGTTTAATGTTACGTATAATGTATGTTTCTTTTTCTACGTAGATTGTAAGTTTTATACCTTTTAATGTTCCGTATTTCATAAGGTAATTTAGTTCTAGTTGTGTGACTTAGAGAAAAGAAAACTTGAAGATATTATTACAAACATAATGGAATTGTTTATTGTTGGATGACAGTTTTGTAGCATTAAAACTTTAACACTAATTTTTGGGCATTGGCAATATTTTTGTTTTTGATGCTTAAACTTGTAGATGCATACGCTAGTTTACAGGTATTTCTCTAAGACTATTAACTAAATAAAAAAGACAATTAGTCTCAAGAAGTGTGGCATACTGTCCCACTTGAAACTAACCCCCTTCAAAGCGTCAACGTCATTCAACTACAGAAGTTAGATAATCCACTAGTGTTAATTGCTGTGATACAGATTTTGTTTGATGCAAGTGCTAAATAAATATTTTTTTGTATTCCCGTCGCAGCAAACCTGCAGACTCAGCGAATTCCCGTTTCCTTGATTGGATTTACACTAAAATATCTCCTTTAAAATATCACAAATATTAAAAACACAAATTTTTATAATAGCGTAAGTAGCTTGGGGTTTTTTGTTATAAAGCCTATAAGAATTTCGGGTAATGGCATAATAATTTCAATATTAAAAAAAATATTCAATTCGTCGGACTATGTTAATTTTATATGGATAAATTATTAATGCTTAAGCAGTAGGGCTTAAATATTTGAGGAGTAAGTAGACAGTTAATAATTCTCTATGGTTTATGCACAAAGATATTAAACTAAATATTGAGATTATGGCACCAAATATTGTTCTTACCAATAAAATTGTTAAACAAAAAACTTATACATATACGAGTACGGCGTTTCATGATAAGGGGAATCACAGAAGGAAAGGAGATTGAGCTCTATCACTGGAAGGAGGAGGAGAAAGTTGTTTCTCGAATATAGGATAGTACCATTTTATAGCCTGTGTAGTATGAATATACAATTTAATGATAAAAAGAGCATTAATAGTGAGCATCTGAATCTTTAAAATTCAAATGTTATAACTTTCATTAACAATTTCCGGTTTAATTAGCACTGTAAATATATTAATATATTAAAATACTATAATTATATTAAGTTTAAGATCCTAAAACCGCCCTGTAATAGCGTAGCATGGGTTATATTGCTAATAAGCTCCAATGACGTTAGCAAGGTTGCGCGAGCATGTCACGTGACTAGGTAAACGCTGTTATAACCTGAACGCCATTATATCTACCGTATACTCTGTTGCTGAAAAATATTGCCTTTATTTAGTTTGAAAATCAAATAGTAATAATCATTCAACCGTCATATCCTTGAAACATAGCCTATATAACTTTTGAATAGATCTGTAACTGCTTACTTACATTGGGGTAGGCCTAAGTAGATTTTTAAAATAATAATTAGCTTTTATAAATAAATATACTAAATGTACAAATTGTATTTACAATTTGCATCACCTTGGTACTATTTTACTGTTAAAAAGCTAAAAATCCTATTCTTTGATAAAATGAGACAAAGTGTATCAATATTCACGCAGAAAATAAAACAGTGTTAAGAATATATTATCCCAACAATCTGTAAAATGTCTTAAGTGACTTAAGTTAATTAAATGTAGGACAAAACGCTTGTTCCAAAATTAATTTGGTTGTAGAATAAGTTTTAAAGAGATACTGTTAATTGTGAAATACATATACCAACATTGTAATAACATCTTTTATAGAGATTAAAATGTTTCATTAAATTTCAAAACTCGTGGTATGAAGATAAAGCTATCAAGACCTTTCAACTAGCCTGTCAGAGCGAAAAGGTAACACTATTACGTTCTCCAACTGTAAATTGAATCCATTAATAATCCCTGCTTTGTCACTACCTTTTAACGGACATAATATGGAAGCCTCTGTAATACTCCCACCGAATCATGATCATTTAACATCTTAAATGTCCAGTTCATGTCAGAGTTGATGATAAAACAATGGTGAAAATATTTGTTTAGTATCTTATTTCATTATTGCGTTTCTCCCCCACATACAATGAATGACATAAAAGTAAAAACATTTGTTACAAACAAATTGGAAAACTGATTTGATCTCTGATTCCACAACCCAATAACTGCGCGAACAATATCTTTGTGAGAGAACTCGCAGAATAACAATCATAACTCGTTCCTCATACTTGAGCGTATCAACACGTAAATACACAACTTGGATGAATAATATTTTTATGGGGTCTCTTTTGGGTTATAGCATAAACTACGTGACAATTTTGTATGAATATTTTTATGAAATGACATGACTATTTAAACATTTTTTATACAAAATTCATGCAAAGGCCGTTTCCTATATCTCATGAAACTTCTTCGATCTTCATAGTAAAGTTAAATTATTTTCAAATATAGATTTTTAACAAACGTTTTCACAAACAATGACAGCCAACGAGTAGCCTTTCTTTTTTCATAACATGTATAAAATGTAAGCATAGGCCAGTTTTCGTTACATAAACTTATAAAGCTATATTTTGTAACAAATATGGCTATATACATTATATGTGCGTTACATAAAATTATATTACATAGATGAATCCCCCTATAAAATAGAATAATTGATGTACTTAGCCTGTATTACTTAACTTTATTACTTACTGTCATTAATGTAACATCATGTATGGTCGGGCTCAACATTCATGGTTTTTAATTAGAGGTAGACTAAATGGTGATAACAGTACATTTCATCACTTGAGCTTCAAGTGACTATTCGACCCGAGCTCAAGTTTAACGATCGAGATGATGCGAAGGTCGGGACCGAGTAAGGCTTAAAAGAATTGTTTCAACGTTGTAGCCTAAACATTGCGTCATCCTGCACCATTGCTTGGGCATACTAAGCTATCCTAAATTACTTACATCTTGTCAAAATGTTTTTATTATTACCAAACACCTGTTCAATGAGGTATTCAATAATTTGGTGTGTTGAGTTTGCAACTGACGATGTTTGTATGCTTGTCTTCAAACAATTATATGTATACTAAAATTATGTTACAATGCTTAGTATTTTTCCCTTGAAGATACGAGTAGATTTTATAAAATATTTTTTTATCGTACGAAATAAGTTTAAGTTCTTTTTGTGTTTTTGAACGGCAATATTTAGCTTAGATACAGTACAAAATGATGTTTTATTTTTTCATCCCTGTTGAAGCTCAATCAATGTCAATCAGCCTAAAAACTAAATAGCCTTTAAATACCAATCAAACAAATGTTAATAAAACATGGGATATAACGCTTATTGTCATTAGGTTTGGACAATCAAAGGTGGGAATATTGTCAAGCAATCGGACACAAAATAAGTTTTGTAGAGTTTTTAAAAATATTTATATAGGCACTTCTAAAATATTGCTGTATAAATGTTCATATACTTTGCTGTAAGTGAGCAGGCGTGTGATGGTAGTACCTGTTTTTATTGATTTATTGTTTGAGTAATTAAAAAGCGTAACCTATTTACAAAGTGTTACCACAGTTAACTAATTCTCCTACAAATTCAAACGTATATTCTGATGGAAGTTTTTCTATACAAAAATGGCTGCCACTGGACATATATAAATCTGTGTCTGGTAGTAAAACACAGAAAAAATATGGATCAAAACGTAATTTTATTTTTTCAACAAGAAAAATCCACTCACGAAGATTGTTTTGTACAAAACTGGTATACAAACGAAGGCGTGACTTCAAAATATAAATTATAACATAAACACTGCAAGTTAAATTACCGATTTGACAAATCAATTTAGTTTCAAAGAGATAAAAAAATATAAAATAACAGCAACTAAGTCTTATTATTTTTAAATTCTGAATTATAATCTAAATTAATTACTAAAAATATAAGTTACCTGATTTATTACGAATGAAAAGAATTGTTATGTTTGCAAAGTTTTGTTTGATTGAGTGTTACTTTTTAATCCTCACTTTTGAATTTAAAACTTTTTAATACTTTACTAAGTTAAAAAAAAAATTATTGCAAAGCAGATAAACTTTTAAATGTAATGCATATTTGTAGTTTCCACAAATATCCATTGAATATTTTATTAGCTATTATAAATAAAACTTACAAGAACACAATAATAGGTAAAACTCACCACTTAAATACATCTTTAAACAGTGTTTAACCACTTAAAAGACGTTGTGAGTTTACGTATTTTCCAAGTAGTGTTACAGAACGGGAACATGTCACAAGAGGGAGCGCTACGCGAAACTGATCCTGGACTGTACAGAGCGCTCTAGCGGACATGCGCTCTACCAACCCCTAGAGCAGCTTCGCCCGGCGCGGCGTCACATCCATGTACGATAGAGAGTGCAAATATAATAATATGCGTACAACAACCCTTGGCACGACCACAAGCCTTACAGTAATGCTGTCCATCATTTGGTTTGCCAGAACATTTATTAATCCGAATATGTTTTGTTAGTAATACTGGTAATCCTGGTCATGTTTTGTTGTTCCGTATTGATAGTTATAATGGATAACACAAATAATGATATTATTTAACGGACATAAAATTGGGTAATTTCAATTCATACGGTATTAGTTCAATAATACTGAATACTCTGTTTACCATCCATATGTATTTTAAATGCATAGCAATAAAATTAAATACAGCTTTTAATTATATTTTTACATTTTGTTCAGCGTTATAAAACACAGGGTATTAAAAAATTGTACTTTATATGACTAAGCAGTATTTAACTTTCAATAGTAACTAATATTCAAAGGAAACATTAACTTAACTTGTTTCTTGTACAGTATAAACAATTTTGGAAATTGTGAGGGAATAATAACTGTAGATGGAATAAGCCTTTAGATTAACGTCAGTACTAGTTACGTACGAAAGGTTAATTACTTGTATTAACAACAGTTAATAAAAAACCACAACAATAACGAAGTGTGGTTAAGTTTATCATTCATTTTTTTATCAATAATAATGAACTGTAGATTAACTTAACCTTTTTTTTAGATTAAAATATTTAAAATCTTAATAAACAAAGACTGCAAATTCACTTTAGCAAAATGGTTTACCAAATTGATTGGACAGAGCTATAACAACACGACGTAAAATATATCTTTCTGTTATTCTCTATTGGTCTGGAGCTAACCTAGTTGGTAACCGATCTGTAAAGTGTAAGTTCATCTAGATAAATCTTGTAACATATTTTTTGTATATCACGTTTATAAAGTTCTAAACAATACTACATGTGTACTATAAAATGTATTTATTTATTGTTTTAAATTCTCCATAATGCAGAATGTAAAAATAAAGCATTCACGAATACTATGAAATAACATACTTTTGTTGTATTGGTCTACTAGCATTATTTTTATTAGTTCCCACAACTGGGTATGCCATCATTTATAAGTAAATACTGCCTTGGAAACACTTTTATAGCATCACTACCAGCTATAAAACAAATAGTATCGTGATAACCAATGGTAGGTCAAATTGTTAACAAAATATCTAGATTCCTTGTTTTGTATGTAATGGATGTATGTATTTGAGATAAGTAAGCATAGCCCATTCAAACATAGCCAATGTAAAATTGTAGTTTATCTTAGAGGTAAACAAGCTTTACTTCCCAAAGTTCTACATTTGCTCGCTCAGCTAATTTGGTCCAAATATGAAAATACCCCCGCCTCAGCAAACCTGCAGACTAAGCGAATTTCAATTTGTCTCATTTGATATTTACAAAAATATTGTTATAAACAAGACATATTTGTTATCATTTATTTGACATTATATTCAACGAGTACTTAAATTTGCTGCTACGGGAGGTTTACAAGTGTTATTTTGACCGAATAGTAACACTACAGGATGAACTGAATAAATTTGCCAAATTTAATCAACATGTATCCATAAAGAAGCAAACTGGAACACCTTTCTTTTCTCCACAAAAAATTGGAATTATAAATGTTTTTTTTTCTCCGTAACTTTTAATTGTTCAACTTCAATACAATGATTTTCTTTTAAGCTCTCCAAGAAGATTTGTTGAAAATTTTACATTTCTATTTTTTATGGATAAAGATTAAAAATCCCATTTTTGGCCCGATCTTGCTAGTTCGCGAACTCACTCAACCTTATCCGGTCCTACACCTTTAAGCCAAATTCCATCAAAATCGTGCCAAAATTACTAGAGTTATCGCGTTTACGGACACATACTGTATAACAGTTTTAACAAATCGTGTGTTTGGCCTCTGGGGACAACAAAATGAGAAAGTAAATCGTCCCGGGTCTAGGTCTTACCGTGCCACCTACGGTAATACAGTAGCTACTTCCCTATAGGGAAGTTCGCTAAAAGACTAACACCAAAGTTTTCATGAAAGTACAGATGGGTAATTTAATTTAATTTTACTAGAATTAATTTACGTAAACAATTTACTGTATAATGCTTCTAGACTATATATATTTGTATTTAATATTTTTGAAAAATTGTAAATTGTTTATATATTGTGGAAATAAAACTGATTTGATTTGATCTAATTTTAACAGCGTGAAAAAAAAAACATACTAATAATCCAACATTAAAGTGAAATTTAAGTGATTTTTTATTACGAATTTCATTACTTTACGAGATTTACATTCTATATACAAAAAGCTTATAGAACTACAGTACAGAATAAAAGTACAGTAGGGAAATCCATTTTGTCAACTTAACATCACATGCTATATTCCCTTTTGAAATTACAATTTTTATTTAAATCACATTTCTTGAAATTCAATCAATCAAAGAGCAGTCTAGAATATAAGAAGCTTGGAGAACATAGTCATGTATAATTCAGGCGTGATGTGGTTGAGAATAAGTTGTGACATAAGAACCTAAAGTTATATCAACAAACTTTGTTCCCTCTAACAACTAACCATGGAATGTTGGATATGACTTTATTGTCGTTAAATCGTATAATGCCTTACTAACAAAAATTAGATTAAACCATATGAATCAGAGATCTATGCAATAAGAATAATTATTTGTGTAACTAGTGGGTAAAGGCAGTTTGCACTCGTGTTACTCATTATACAGGGTGAATAAAAAGTCAAGACCCCCCCTCTAATATTTTTCCAAGTAAATATACAGAGATATCCTTTTGGTGGTCGAGCAATCTTAGCAGGAAATTTCATTTTATCATTTTGAAATTTTTGAGTGTCCCCCCAAAAGGGGGTATTCGGGGGGCAACTCAAATATTTCAAATGTAAACCCCCTTCAAGTGACACGTCATTTTGAAGTGTTTACAAAAACTTAAAGAATGGTGAAAACTAGAGGTCGCTATCTCTTCTCTATCCAAAATGGTAGCCCGTCAAATGTTGTGGAAAATCAATGGTAAAATTGTTAATATTGGCTGTCATTTTGGATAGAGAAGGGATAGCGAGCTCTGGTTTTCACCATTCTTTAAGTTTGTTTAAACACTACACAATGAGGTGTCACTTGATAGGGGTTTCTATTGAAAATTTTTTAGTTGTCCCCCGAATCCCCCCTTTTGGGGGACACTAAAAAATTTTAAACGTAAATCCCCTTCAAGTGACACCTCATTTTGAAGTGTTTACAAAAACTTAAAGAATGGTGAAAACCAGAGCTCGCTATCTCTTCTCTATCCAAAATGACAGCCAATATTAACAATTTTACCATTAATTTTCCACAACATTTGACGGGCTACCATTTTGGATAGAGAAGAGATAGCGACCTCTAATTTTCACCATTCTTTAAGTTTTTGTAAACACTTCAAAATGAGGTGTCAATTGAAGGGGGTTTACTTTTAAAATATTTGAGTTGCCCCCCGAATACCCCCTTTTGGGGGGACACTCAAAAATTTCAAAATGATAAAATGAAACTTCCTGCTAAGATTGCTCGACCACCAAAAGGATATCTCTGTATATTTACTTGAAAAAATATTAGAGGGGGGGTCTTGACTTTTTATTCACCCTGTATTTTTCCTACAGTTACTATAAATAATGTTGCGGGCTTGACGGGTTCTCTACAATAAAAACTTGGCGATTTTATAGTAACTATTTATTTACACTAATTATTCTATATTTACAGATATTAGAATTACCTAACACCTAACTAACCCTATCTAAACCTAGCTAAAGCCTATTCTAATTTACAATGTTTCTACTTACAGCTAGCATCTACAGGATTTACCACTTCTGTTACAACACTGTCACTACACTGTCACTAGTGTCACTACACTGTCTCTACACCGTCACTGCACTGTCACTGCCACAAGCACTAGCACTGGTCACTAACACCGACACGCGCTTGCTGCGACGATTCTCGGAAGGCTCAACTCAACTCCCGTGTGCTGGAGGACGGTCACTTATATAAGTTTTTCGTGGAACATTCTAGAGTGGAGAGTTCGAGCATCCGTTGTTTACAAACCGGCGTAGAAGTAGAAGGTTCTAGGGCCCCTATTGAGGTAGTCCGTTGACATAGGTCTTTTGTCTATCAGTGGTGCGTTCTGAGAAACCCGTGTAAACAAACAACCCTTTGTGACGGCGCCTGGCTATTGTTGCGCGGGGCTCCTGACTTGTAACACTGCCCCCTCCTTAAGACTGTTCTGACCCAGAACAGATTTCTCTCGAAGTTTGGGATCTTCTGGACCTATAATGTCTCCGGTTCCCCATGGGTTGTATACGCAGACCACAATGTCGATGCCAGTGTTCTCAAAAAGTTCCTGCACCATATTTCTTACAATCCTCCATTCCAGTCCGTCATAACCACATCCCAGCCTGGGAATAGCAAGCTTTTTGATTCCAATCCGAAGAAGCTTGTCTCGCAGGTCTTGCAGGCTTTTCTTCAGCGATTCGTAGGAGGGCTTCTGGCTTGACGCTTCCTTCGTAACGAGGTAGAACAAATGCTGTCCATTGCGCTTCAGGTGAAGGGTGGTACCAATGGCGGGTCTCTGACGCTCAAGATCTTCAGTCCCTCCAAACTTTTTCCTGAAGACTGTGGCTATACCTCGCGACGCTCTCAGATCTTCTGCTACGCAGTGGGCCAAGGCATAATCCACTGGCAAGGTGAAGAGGTCCTTATATAACAGTTTCAATTCCGCCTTTCCACGTGTCTCGGGCACGACGTCTCTTGGTTTGGTTGAGATGTTGCGAACTTGTTGTTCATTTTGTTGGCCGTGATCTCCTTTGTAGGGTGCAAGCCTGTTGAAATGGACTATTTTGGGTTTGCCATTTGGTTGCTTCTTAATCCGGTAGATGACGTCATTTAGACGGGAAATAACTTCATAAGGTCCTTCCCACGAGTTCTGGAGTTTTGGCGAATATCCACGACGCCTTCGGGGGTTGTGTAGCCACACGAGATCACCAGGTGTGAACCCTCCTTTCTCGGCCTTCACGTCGTACCTCTCCTTCATCCTGTCACTTGCTCCAGATATGTTGCGACGAACTTTCTCATGTATCTCGTCCATCCTCTTCCGCAGATCCGATACGTAGTCCTCGCCAACCACACATTCATCTGGCTTCAAACCATACTGCAGGTCGCATGGAAGACGGAGCTCTCGGCCGAAAACTACGTTGGCTGGAGTCTGGCCGGTGGTTTCGTTGACCGAACTCCTATACGCAAGTAGGAACAGGTGCAGGTATTGGTCCCAGTCCCGCTGATGATCGGAGACAACTTTTGACAGGTACCTTCCCATCGTCCTGTTCATGCGCTCTACCATGCCATCTGACTGTGGATGAAGAGGTGTTGTTCGAGTCTTCCGGATACCAAGAACTTTACACATTCTAGAGAATACCGCTGACTCGAAATTCCTTCCTTGGTCAGAATGAAGTTCGAGTGGGACGCCAAATCTGCTCACCATTTCCTTGATTAATATATCTGCAACTGTTACCGCTTCCTGGTTAGGCAATGCATAGGCCTCTACCCACTTGCTGAAGTAATCCATTGCAACCAAAATAAATCTATTTCCAGAATCGGACATGGGGAACGGTCCTGCTACGTCAATGGCGATGCGCTCAAACGGGGCACCTACGTTGTATTTCCTCATTGGGGCTTTTCGTTTGTTGACAGGGCCATTTGATGCTGCGCAGGTCGCACACCTTCTGCACCAGTCTATGACGTCGTCTTTCTGATTAGCCCAGTAGAAGCGCTCCCTTACTTTCACCAGTGTACGATGTACCCCTAGATGGCCTCCAGAAATTCCATCGTGCACTTCCCTTAGCACTTCAGGAACCCTCTTCCTTGGAATTATTAGTTGGAGTTTTCGGTGCCCCCCTTCTTCCGATTCGATGACTCGCTTCAAAACTCCTTCTTCCATTAAAATCGAGTTCCACTGCGCCCAGTAGGTCTTGACGTTCTTAGACAATGGAGCAATATCCTGCCACGACGGTCTTCCTTTATTGTCCATCTTCCACTGCATGACGTGTTTTAGGTCTGGGTCTTCCTTCTGGTCCTCAGACAGTCTCTTACTGTCCCATTCGTCGTCAACGGCGGTCACGCGAAGAACTGATGCACTTTTGTCTTCCTTGCGTGTACAGTGCACGCAGTTGTCCCCGCACGGTCTTCTAGATAGTGCATCTGCATTCCTGTGGCTCGGTCCCGCACGATGGATTGATTCGAAGTCATATTCTTGTAACCTTTCTAACCATCTTGCAACCTGTCCTTCCGGAGACTTAAATCTTAGCAACCACATCAGTGCGGCATGGTCCGTTCTCAAGAGAAACCTTCTTCCATACAGATACTTATGAAAGTGTTCTATGGACTTAACCACCGCGAGAAGCTCCCTCCTGGTGACACAGTAATTACGCTCAGGCGCTGACAGGACCTTACTGAAGTATCCAATCACATGTTCTTCTCCATCCTGAAGCTGAGAAAGGACTCCTCCAATGGCTGTATTGCTGGCGTCCGTGTCTAGTATGAACTTTCCGTCTGATTGTGGATAGCTCAATATGGGTGCGCTGCATAATTTGGTCTTCAGCTCTTCAAAAGCCCTACCGCAGTCGTCATCCCAAACAAAGGTTCTCTTGTCTTCGGTTAACTTAGTTAGCGGTTTGGCAATATTAGCGAATCCCTTAACAAATTTCCTGTAGTAAGCGCACAGGCCAAGGAAGCTTCTAACTTGGTGTTTATCTTGTGGTATTGGCCAATCGGTGATAGCTCTGATCTTCTCCGGATCTACAGACACTCCTTTGTCTGATACGACATGGCCGAGGTAATTGACATGTTTGCGGAACAAGTTGCACTTCTTGGGGTTCAACTTCAGATTAGCCGTCCGCAGTCGCATGAAGACATTCTCCAGGTTCTTCAGGTGGTCTTCGAAGGATTTGCCTAGGACGATAATGTCATCCAAGTATACCAGGCATGTCTCCCATGACAATCCCCTGAGGACGTTCTCCATAAGCCTTTCAAAAGTAGCAGGGGCATTGCAAAGTCCAAAAGGCAGGACGGTGAATTGCCAAAGTCCTGTTCCAATAGAGAACGCCGTCTTCTCCTTGTCCTCAGGAGCGAGCCCGACCTGCCAGTAGCCACTTCTCAGATCCAAAGTTGAGAATATTTGACATCCTCCCAGAGTGTCGAGTGTGTCATCAATCCTGGGTAGAGGGTAGCTGTCTTTCTTGGTGACATTGTTGAGAAGGCGGTAGTCTACGCAAAATCTCGTTGAGCCGTCTTTCTTTTTCACTAGTACCACAGGTGATACCCAAGGGCTGTTAGAAGGTTCGATGACACCATCCGCTTCCATCTCCTTTATGATTCTCTCGGCTTCGCCACGTTTTGCCAGTGGGAGTCGTCTTGGGGCCTGACGTATGGGTTTTGCATCTCCGGTGTCTATCTTGTGTTGTACTATATTCGTTCTTCCTCTAGGGCCACTTCCATACTCAAAGACATCTTGCCATCTGGTAATAAAGTCCTTTATTTTAGCACTTTGTTGATACGTCAGCTCCTGACATATGCTCTCCACGAAATCTTCCAGCTCCTTCGGCAATCCGTTTGAGGATGGCAGACATGATTTTAGCTGACGTACCACCGAATTAACAGCCACGCAAGTTCCGATCGTTACTCCTCTTTTTATTGTCATAGGAAAACCATTCAAGTTCATCAGTCGCACCGGATTGTCGTGTCCTAAGTTAAATAAGGATCTGGCGACAAAAACACCACGTCCAAGCTGGGATTCACTGTCACTTCCTGGCTCCAGAAGAACACTTTGTCCACTAGTCCACTCTCCTTCGACAGTAGTTCGAACGATGACTTGGCTGCGTGCTGGTAGCGTCGTGTCTTCCAATAGAAGGACGCGTGCAGAGATATCCTTTCCACGCCGAAGTATGACATCTTCATCTCCGAGAGTCACTAATCCCCTTGACATGTCCAACTTCAATCCGAACTTCACCATTATATCGGTTCCCAAAATCACGTCCTCGTCTATGTCGGCAACAAGTGCGCAGTGTTGAAACACGCAGCCGCCGATGTGGAAGGTAGCAACCGTCTGCCCATAGACCTGAGCCAGCTGACCTGTAGCTGTACGTAGAGACCATGATGTTGGCGAAATATCTTCAGTCGACACAGTGTTTGGATTCAGGATGGTCATAGTCGCTCCGGTGTCCAGAAGACAGCTTTGGAGACGCCCGTTCACTTTTCCGTCGATGTAGAAACTGCTTGACTGACTTCCCAGTGAAGCAACTTTAACACTTTCCTTCGGGGCTTTCGAATCACGGGCTGACGGTTGCCCCTTTCCATCAACCCTCCTTAGTTTTCCTGCTTCAGTTCTGGTGTGGTCGAAGGACATTTACTCCGGGGATGTCCCATCTGTCCGCAGCTCCAACAGCGTATCTGCCGGCGACGATTTTTTAGTGCCTCCAGCACTCTTTTCACCAGCTCCTCGATGTCGAGCGGAGATGTAGGTTCTGCGTCTGCTACACGGACTCGGGCCTGACCTCTCACCGACTGCCGTACAGCCTCGAACTCCAGTGCCTGTGTCAGTGCGTCACTCAGGGTCTTAGGTCTGGCGAGCTTCACTGCCTGTTGAGTCTCAGGTTCACGTAGACCATCTAGGAATTTATCCACTGCCAAACTCTCGTAGACATCATCCGTGACCGATGGATAGGCGTTTCTCACCAGACGAGCAATGTCGGCTTCAAACTCCTGAAGTGACTCGCTGGGTTTCTGGATCCGGTTCCGCAGTTGAGATCGGTAAAGCTGGTCCATGTGTCGATGCCCAAAGCGCATGTCCAATCTCCTCACTAGTTCTGGGAAATTCTTCCTCTCCGCCATTGGCATAGCATGCAGAACTGCTAACGCATCGCCCCGTAGTGCAAGGCACAGTGCTGAAGCCTTTGTCTCCTCAGTCCACCCATGTACCATAGCCGCTGTCTCGAAGAGAAGCATGTAGTCATCCCATGGGGTTTTGCCATCGAAGTGAGGAACGATGTTCTGTGGGGCAACGGCAGCAATGGTGGGCGCTGGCTTGGAGATCGTTTCTGGGGCGTTATCCTGCCGAAGTTCGTCCGTGCTAGCCGATGACGCAGGTGTGAAGCTTCCCGACGCAGCCATCTCCTGCCTGAGCTTATCAACTAACCTATCTTCTAGGTTTTTTTCTAAACAATTAAATTTCTCATCCATTTCATTCATTCTACTTTCTAAACTATCAACTTTGCTCGAATATTCATCTAATTTGTTCAGCATTTTTGATTCTACATTTGACATTTTTGCCTCAATGCTAGCTTCTAAGCTTTTGTTATTTTCTGACATTTTTGCCTCTAAATTTTTGTTATTTTCTGACATTTTAGATTCAATATTAGCTTCTAGGTTCTTACTAGTTTCTGACATTTTTGACTCTAATGTTTTACTACTTTCTGAAATTTTTGACTCCAAGTTTTTAAGCATTTTATTGACATCAGATGTTTCAAATAAAACGTTATCCGGATCTTCACCTGCATCAATTAAAGCTTGTTTAAGGCGTGCCTGAAGGGCTGATTTAGTTCCACTAGTATCTAGATCTCGTTCTTCTAATTCTCTCCTAAGATCAGCTACTTTTAATTCATCAAGTTTTACACCTTTGAAAGCCATTTTTATGCAAAACAATTAAAATAATTTTACAATGAATGATTTTGTCCTTTGTAAACAAATGTAAGACACAAATTACTAATATGTAACAAAGACCCTGATTCTTTACTAATTCTAATACAACTAAAATAAAACTCAATATTTTACAAATAAAATCGCCAAAATAATCCCACTTCTGACACCAATTGTTGCGGGCTTGACGGGTTCTCTACAATAAAAACTTGGCGATTTTATAGTAACTATTTATTTACACTAATTATTCTATATTTACAGATATTAGAATTACCTAACACCTAACTAACCCTATCTAAACCTAGCTAAAGCCTATTCTAATTTACAATGTTTCTACTTACAGCTAGCCTCTACAGGATTTACCACTTCTGTTACAACACTGTCACTACACTGTCACTAGTGTCACTACACTGTCTCTACACCGTCACTGCACTGTCACTGCCACAAGCACTAGCACTGGTCACTAACACCGACACGCGCTTGCTGCGACGATTCTCGGAAGGCTCAACTCAACTCCCGTGTGCTGGAGGACGGTCACTTATATAAGTTTTTCGTGGAACATTCTAGAGTGGAGAGTTCGAGCATCCGTTGTTTACAAACCGGCGTAGAAGTAGAAGGTTCTAGGGCCCCTATTGAGGTAGTCCGTTGACATAGGTCTTTTGTCTATCAGTGGTGCGTTCTGAGAAACCCGTGTAAACAAACAACCCTTTGTGACGGCGCCTGGCTATTGTTGCGCGGGGCTCCTGACTTTTAACAATAATATAAAATTGTCTTAGTCTTTCCAGCACTGTACAACACGTTTTTAGGTTAGGTTAAATCCAAACATTGAAAGAAATGGGAAAAGCTGCACCAGCTAAACCCCAGTAATATCGTAATCATAATATATTTAAGTGTTGCCAACTTATTTTCAAGCGTACACGGATTACGTGCATAATAATAGCATGCTGTTTTGTGTTGTTTGGTTGGAATACTGGTGTGCGCCAAAGTAAAAACTGTGTCAGGTGACTATAGGAAACAATATATAAATCCACAGAATCACAGTAATTTTAGCTTGACTGTTTTGTTGAAACTTAGCAAAAGAGACATTTCAATTATAGTTATCTTAAAATTCTTGCTAATAATACTTATTATTCTTCTTCCATGTTGATGTTAGGCCGGCCACACACTGCAGCAGTCGAGGCGGGGCAAGGCGACATGAGTGAGTTGCTCGACTTGGTTTGTCGTAAAGCAGACACACACACACACACACACACAGAGGTGGAGGCAAGTCAAGGCACGGTTGCAAGGTCAAGGCACGGTTGCAAGGTCAAGGCACGGTTGCAAGGTCAAGGCACGGTTGCAAGGTCAAGGCACGGTTGCAAGGTCAAGGCACGGTTGCACAGTCCAGGTTTTTATTTTTATGATTTTAGGTAGTTTAGTTTAGGTTTTTATGCCAATATCAATATAACTCGACTATGTGAAGCCACATACAAAGTTTTATTAACTTAATTTAAATAATTTAATTTAATTTATTCAAAAATTAACTTAAAATTTAAGATGATAAATGATATTTTTGTACTGGCTCGTCTTCACGAAATTGGACTTTGTTAACCTCAATAGGTTGCTGTTTTGAAATTTATAAAGTTTGATTAAAAATACGTGATGAGACTTTCAATATAAACCGTATTAAAAAAGGTTCCCAGTTTCATAAAAATATAACTAAGAAGCTTTGAGTTATTAATAATGTTATCAAAATTACGAAATAGTGGAAGGTTACACTGACCCGAAATCTAAAAAAATGTTACTGAACTTACTTTGGTATCTATAACCTGGTTCTGCAGAGCCCACAAACCATTTATCCGACACTCAGGATAGAGCTGGATAATCTTGCACGAACCAGCAGCATTGGGTAATGGGATGGATAGAATAAATATCGATGAGATTTGCGGCAGAGAAAGAATCAATAATGTATCACCCAAACCAGTTTATAAGCTTTCTTTCTTTTAGTACATTTAAAAACTTGTATCATATTTGTATTATTTCTGCTTTTATTAAGTATTAGACGTTTTAAACACAAATCATATCAACGGACCTGTAATCAATGTTGTATATCAACTCTGTTTGTAAGCATGAGAAAAAAACATGATTTACCGTAGATGTAACCGTTAAAACGCATACGATTCTAACATTGAGGGTGGAAAAAGAAAACACTTGATCAAGAATAGCAAGGAATCTGATAGTTCCAGTTTGCGTCCAGGAGAGTTGGCAAACATTGCATCATGAAAACTGCTGCATAGTATGGAACTGACCAATGTTGTATGAACATGTGTATTAACCTGCTTATATCATAGGTTTGATCATAAAGTCATAAGCAAAAATATAACTTAGTAGTTACTGTAATTGATGTATATACTGCAACACAATTTTAAGCTGGGTTTGCTGTAAAAGGATGATTTATGTGTTTGTTTTTAACACAAATTTAACAACTAAGGTTCAAATCAATTTTGGAACTATACCGCTTTGGAACTATACATTAGCAATAGCACTACTGCTCTTCTCTGTTTTTCTTCTTTTACCACCACGAAGAGCTTTTTTTTATTAGTATTATTTGTTTAAAGTATTTTCTTAGTAAACATGAATAGAATTTAAAAATGTTTTAAGAAAATCTAAAATTAAATTCTTCTTTCTAGACCGAATCTCACATTTATACGTTTAAATAGTCTACTATGCTCACCCGTACATATAATATAAAATAAACTTAAAACTGTGTCCATTGCGAAATTGGTGTTTCTTTGAATAATAACTCAAAAATGTTTGGATGATCAACATACAATTGCTTTATACTCTTATCATTTAGTTTATAGTGGGATTTTTCTGATATAAATAAGCGTGCAAAAAAATACAATTTTTGATGTTGCTTTGCCAGGACTGGGGTAATAAGATTTCGTATTCAACATATTCTTGACGATTGATTAATGTTTTACAATTCAAGACTTCAAACATTCAAAATCCAAGTAAATGCTTATGAGAGAGGGAATTTATTCCTATTCAAAGATTTATTCTTCCAAATTCTTCTTGGATTAGATATTCATAGGATGTAGGGACGCGGGAGGTCATTTTGTTACTTTTATACTACCTTTGCTATGAACCAGACCCTAAACCTTCAACACTTCAACACGTGCGTAAGTATACTTCTGGTCTGGATAATAAAATGAGTTTTCTGATAAAATCCATATAAATTGAGATTGTAATTTGCATATATTTTAATTTTAATTTTGCATATATTTTAATTTGCATGGAAATTATATTTGCATATAATTTCCATATAATTTTGAGATTGTAATGTATAATCTAATCAAATAAACACCACTTAGCAAACGACACAACTAGTCTCTTCTTACTGAGGAATTGTACAGCAGAGAATACAGAAAGGTGCGATACAAGGTGCTCCGAAACATTGCAAAAAAGGTCCAGTTTCACGATAGTCTGCTAATCCCAAAGAAATGTAATCAATAAATTCAAGGGTTTAGATAAATCTTAGTATTACATTTTAGGTGCACTCAAGGAAAACGTTAAATTCAAATGAAAAGGGGATAGATTCTGATTTAAATGGCATATTTTAAATTCCTGTCGGAATTTATGTCAGAGAATGTGGGAACGACGGTGACTTTATTACCTTAATATTACCTCTGAGCTTTACAGTATCCTAAACCTAACCTCCCTTCCAGCATTTAAAACATTTTACACATTTAAACAGACGGAAAAATTTAACAAATTTCATAATTATATTTATGTATTAAATACTTCCTTTCGGCAATTGATCCAGTAAACTAATGTACCTAATAATAAATAACATAAACACTGAGCTCAAAATTAATGTGATGTTAGTAATCAAAATCAAATCAACCAAAATTAATTATTTAAATTTACAGCAAGCGCTAAATGAATTTACTGAAAATATATTGAAATATAAAAAAATAATACTGTTGCTACAGTAAACCTGCAAAAAACGAAAATTGTCATTTACCTATTTGAATTTTCTCTCAATAGTTCCCTTAAAATTGTCTATTTTTAATATTCAAAAAACACTATTTTTAACGGTTACTCAATTTTCTCTAACATGGAAGGTAATAAAGTGTGTTTTTATTGATTTATAGATAGCTCAGAAAAAAATAAACCAATTTGCCATATGTACGTAAACAAGCTAATTAGGACAACTGTTTATCTATTCCCAATTAAAAACAATAACATAGACATTTTTAGTTATTTTTTTGAATTTTCTCGGTAACCATAAGTTGTACAACAACGCTTTATTAGGCTAAAATATTTGTACTTTTATTCTTATTTGTTTTTAAGACATACTGCTAGTATAGAAATAAAGAAATTGCGAAATCTTATGTAAAAGGAATCAAAAATAGGGAAACTCCATGTTTACGCCATGCTGGTTTGCAAACTAGTTTAAATTTAGTTTTAAACGTTCGTAACATATTCCATGAAATATTTTAGAACCTTTACTTGAGTTAACGTGCTAACGGACACACATATTAGTAGTGGTGAACCCAGAAAGATACCCCACTTCAGACACGTTTTTCCCATGTTATTCTTATGGGGATTATTTTTGGCCACCAAATCTAAAATCCTGATCTTTGCCTGCAAATCCCTATATAATTGTCAAACCTTATTTTTTACTTATTCCTCATAAATATATTCGATATTAAGCAAAAATAAAAAAAAATCATTTATTGACCCATGCATGTGTATATGTAAAGTAGTATAGGTTGTCGCTGCCGTTTTTTGAGGTGCGGGGTTTTTAAGCCAACTCCCCCCCTCCCCCCTCACTACTCCCCTCTGCCCCATGTCTAATTGCTAGTACATCTACCATTCTCCTTTCCAGTTGATATATTATATTTCTATTTCAAAATCATGTATGTGCGTGGTTTGCACACGAACTCGGCTCATGGCGCGGGCGCGCTCTCGGTCGCGGGCATGCTCCCTTGGACATCCTTAGTGGAAATCCATGAATTCTGGCTACTTGGGAACCCAAGCCATTTGACATACAATAAATCACCCTTCCTCCTAATTACCTTTTCTACTAAATACATGTCTTTATACTTGGTCTTTAACAACTCCTCTGTATAGAATCCTCCTCTGATTATATTACCATTTTCATCTTTCAAGATATAAGTCACAGGCTTTGTATTCTTTACTTCTGCTATTGTAAATAGTTCCCCTGTCCAATTCGGAGTATAACCTTTACTAAAAACATGTTTATACTTGGAAATTCTCACACTATCACCTACCTTATATCTTGGCTTTTTAACTTGCACTACTTTAGAAGTCAACCTCTCATGCACATATTTACTATTCTTAATATTTACTTGGTTAGGCTTCATTCCTATAGATCTATGCACCTTATTATTATATTTTCGAATTAACTTTGGAAGTAAATCCAACCATTTATGACTTCCCTGAGCACTAAATTCCCTATATAACCAATTCTTTAAAGTTCTCTGAAACCTCTCCACAATTGCAGCCTTAGTTGTAGAAAAAGTGTGATAGTGATTAATATTTAAGTTTTTCATTAGTTGGCTAAAATATTGATTAAAAAATTCTTTTCCATTGTCAGATTGAATGTTTTTAACCCCCTTTGGTAGAATGGTTTTAATGGCTTCTGTAACCACTAACCCTGTCTTATTCTTTAGTGGAGCAGCATAAGCTTTTTTAGAAAATGTATCTATTAAAGTTAAAATATATTTATTGCCAGAATTTTCTCTAGCATAGTTTTGCATATCAATTAAATCTATTTGTATGGTTTCGTTTATACTCAATACTTTAAAAGACCTTCTAATGAAATTCTTTCTTGCAGGCTTACGAAGTTCGTATGCAATTTCATTCATTTTTTATAACATCATCCTTTCCTGTAACTCTAAATACATCACCATTAGCCCCAATCAATAGATTATCTTCCATTCTTTTAAATACATAGTTTTCTGGTATATATGGTCTATTATCTATATACTTAAATCCACTCAAAGATGTGGGGTCAGCAACTAATAAATCAGGATTATATTCCATCAAATTAAAATTTTTTTCTCCATATACAAATTTTGATCCATCGTAATGCATAGCTTGTGACATTAGACAAATATCATCCGAATGTTCCCCTTCTGGTAGATTTCTTATGAATTGATTTTTGGCATCCCAACAATGTAGTTTTTTATTATAAGTTATAGTCTGTTCTTTTGTAACACAGTCAGTGTCATCAATGGCTGGTTTAACACGTACTAACCTTTTATTATTAAAATTCCAATAGCCTACTTCCATTTTTGGAACTTGTGAAACATTCACAGCATCTTTACTATCTGTGCCGTCTATCAAATTGCTAAGTTTCTGTTTCTTAGCATTCCAAACACCATTCTCTGATTCTAAAAATTCATAATTATTATCATCTTGTACAAATTTACCATCTTCTTTTCGTATTAAAGTCTGTTGTAAAGTGGGCACATCATTTAAACTTTCACCCTTTTCTACATTAGTAATTTTCCGTTTCTTAGCATTCCAAACACCATTCTCTGATTCTAAAAATTCATAATTTTTATTGTCTTGTACAAATGTACCACCATCTGTTCGTATTAAAGTCTGTTGTAAAGTGGGCACATCATCTAAACTTTCACCCTTTTCCACATTAGTAATTTTCTGTTTTTTAGCATTCCACTTTTTATTCTTAGATTCTAAAAACTCATATTTAGTTTTACCTTGTAAAAAGACATCACCTTTTCTAGTTAATGTCTGTCCCAAAGTTGATACATCATCTACAAACTCCCCATCTTTAACATTTACCAATTTTACGGTTTAAACAATTCCAACTATCGTCTTGTAAATTTAAAGTAGGTTCATTACTAGCCCTGGGTTCTGCAGGCTTATTATATGGATTATATAAACGATAAAATTTATCTATAAACATATTTTTATTTAATAAATAATTCCACTTTCTCTCAATTCCTCAATAATGGAATCTATTTCATTATCCACTCCTGAGTTACCGGCTTGGCGACTTAGCCAAAGAAGTCTTAACCTATCTACAAGCTCATTAGGATCATCCCAATAAATATAGTCTATTTTATTACCAGTCACTTGTCTCAAACCTTCACCAACAGATTTAAATAGAGGTTTAATTATATTAAGATATTTAGTATGTCTATTACTTGAAATTGGTGCACCATCTTTGTAACTCTTTAAATGTCCATTTGTAGCTTCCAAAATCTCTTTATAATTTTGCAAATCAGCCTGAGTATAGTTCTCAGGTTCTTTTAATGTTAACAATTCCCATAAACCTTTTGTCCCCTTGTAGGTTTTATTTGCAACTGTAACATCATCATTGGCAATATCAACTTCCTTATTTCCAATAAAAAATTTATTTGCTTCTCGCCTAATACCATATGTAGTGTCTGTCATACTACTTTTACTGAGGTAATTTCCTAAATAGTCTGATGCTAAAAGACCAAAATCTAATTTCTGTGGGGTGGATGGTTGTAATGGTTGTAATGGTTGTAATGGTTGTAATCTTGGTATCATTGATATTCTAGATGGAGTCATTGGGAGTATCTCCATTCGAGGCCTCTCTGATGTGATTTTCTTTAATTCTTGTAATGGCTCTATTAAAGGTTGGAATGTTTGGAACCTCTCTTCAGCCTCTAGAAACTTGCCACGTTTTAAAGCTCTATATTTCTCTCGTATTTGATTTGCAGAGTCAACCAATTCTTGTTGAATGTTTTTCATCTTTTATTTACATTTTATTTATCTCATTTGACAAAGGATTGTACTCAAACACTTTATCATGTATTATCAAACAATATGCAGATGTATTTGCTGGTACATTTTCTGCAGTTTCAATCTCTAATTTAATATCAACAATTCCTTCCTTCACTGTTTCGTTCTGTCTAGAACAGTCTATTACGATTAGTGGATATTTCTTCATAAACTCGGCCCTACTAATCATAGGATCTGGGATAGTATTATAGTATTAATTACTCTAAACCTCATAAACATCTCATAAGCTTTAGAGACATCTCCATTTTCAAAGTCGAGATTTAAATCACTGTAAGGATAATATTCAGAGTTTAGAAATACTTTGAGATTTTTTAATTTACAGTGATCAAATTCATCAGTTCTTTTTCGTGCACTATTATCCCTAGCTGTTTGGAAATCAAATATAATATACCTAGGCTTCTCCAAACTTGAAGATGTCTTTACTGACCATGTATGTCTTGTGGTATTGGGATATGATGGAAGTTCATGCAGCTCTAAGCTTCTAAATGCAATTTGCAAATTTTTATTTTGCAATAACATCTTTTGTAATTGTAACTTCTCTCCATCTGATGGTATCACATGTGGCATGACCCATTGAATAGAGGTAAGTGTAATTTTGGGAATCGTATCAGCAGTGCCACTGGCTGGAGCACTAGCGGTTGTTAATATACAATTCAAATCATTTTTGGATCTTTTCAACACCAATTCTTGTTTGACATTTACTAATACCTTATTAAAATCCTCGAATACACCCATTAACAGCTCTAATGGCAAACATGTACTAAACTTGCCACCTTTATGGAACTCTTTTAAATTCGTGTCAGAATCAAATGCTACATTTGTCAATTTAGTTGTTTTATTGTAAGAGCTCAATATTTTCATAAGACTAGAAATTCCTGGGTTTCTTACAATGTCTATTTCCTTACCTGCAACTTCGTATCTAATTTCATCAAATAAGAACGCAAATGCATTATTTATAAAATGACCTTTATCATGATTTTCAATTTCTCCCTTAATATACAGATAACTTCTACATGGGAGAGTTAGCAAATCTTGATTATTAATACATATTCGAATTTCATCAGAATTATTTATTGCTAAAGTGTTGTGGGGAACATAGGAGTGATTTGTAATTTTAACCACACTATCGTCGAATTGGGATTTCCCTGTAACGTCTAGAAAATCTTCTATTTTTATTAATAGAAAATTTTAACTTTAGTCCTATTGACTTTAGGAACCTAGCATTTTGTACACTTATAGATAAATTCTTATAAATTTGTAGCATTTTTTGATTAGGTTAATATTTTTTGTTTATGTATTGAAATAAAATTTGAATTTTGTGTTATTATTAAAGAAATAGTTTGCAACTCTGCTCAAATAACAAAATGTAACAAGTCAATTCAGAATAATTCTTGTAAAGTAGATGAGACGTCATAGGGGAGGGGGAGGTATATAAGACAGCACGTGCTGCAAGGCTCTTCCTCAGTCGGGTTTAGTTTTGTATTACTGTAGTTCAGTTCGTTTGTGATTAACCATCTTAGTCTCTGGTACCCCAAATTGGGTAAGTTTGTTCGAATTTTTTTAATAGTCTTAACCTTTTTATTTTCATGTATGTCTCATCTACTCCTTTTCAGCTTATTTTAGTATTAATTCTAGGATTCTAATGTTATTGTATTTTTTTTAGGGCTCATGAAACTAAATAATGATAATTTCAAATTCAAGAAATATTGAAAACTGTGTAAAGAAAAGTAAATTTTAATCAAATTTGAGCAGAGAATAATCTTATTAAAAGTTAATTTAAAGAAAAAGAAGTCAGTGTATCAAGGTTTATAATTTGGAAGTAATAAATTATTTTTAAATGTCTTGAAGATTTTTTTTAATTCAAGTTACACTACAAAATGCGCAACTCTGCTAAACTCTGCTAAACTCTGCTAAACTCTGCTAAACTCAAGTTTGATGACAAGTCCAAGATATAATTTCTTTAATTTGATTTAAAATGTGTTATTGAAGAAACTAAAATGGCATTAAAAGTAGAATTTTTACTAAAACAAGAACTTCAATATGAATTATTAGTGAGAGGGATTGAGTTTGATTCCAATGAAAGTGTGTCAGAGTTAAGAAAATTATTGAGAGCTGGAATAAAAATTAAAGTAATGCCTAACGCTCATAATCTATCAAAAAAGTTAGTTGTTGTAGAAGAAATTCAAACTTTAAATAATAGTTTGCAAAGTTTGGATGATAAAATTGTGGATCTTAAAGATAGTAAAGATATTAATAGTTTTATTAGAGCAGAAATAAAAATTAACCACTATGAAGGTAGAGTAAAGAACTTAAATCAGTTTAAGTTGGGCGAGGATGAAAGATCTAAAGTAGACATGTTGATTGAGAAGTTAAAGTCAGTAAAAGAATCTTTTAATAAACTTAACTTTGATGCAAATGAAAAAGCTACAGTAGAACGTAAGCTAAGTGAAAGTATTTTAGAAGAGGAGGAGCTTGAAAATGTTTTCTCAGAAAAATTAAAATGTGTAGAAAAAGTAACACAATCGAGCTTTAATGTACAAGAGGACCAAAAATGTAGTTTCGCTAAGCTACCAAATCCAATTCAAATTCACTTACAAAACTTTCAAGTTTGTGATGGTTTGGATGTTAATAAGTTGTTAGGCTTTATCAGAAACATATTAAAGCTAAAAGATGAAACCGAACTGTCAGATGAGCAAATCGTGGATTTATGTTTAGGTTACACTACAGGGCCTTTGCATATCAAGATATTGGAATGTAAACGATTGAAGTTAGGCTTAACTGCTTTACATCAAAACTTGTTAAGTTATTTTGTACCTGTAGGTCTCAGAGAGAGTCTGAAACGAAATTTAGTTAACAGACCCCAAAGAGTAAATGAAGCATTTAATTTTTACATTTTAGCTGTCAAAGAAAATGCTAAACCATTGAACTGTGCATACTCTGAACGGGAGTTAGTAGAATTGATTACAATCGGAATGAATCCCGAAACAAGAGCTAAGTTAGTATTTTATCAAATGCCCTCAACTTTTGAAGATTTAGACCAACTTTGTATTCACGCTCAAAATGTCGCCTATGAGGATGATTGTAGACGTTCAATTAGAGTACACCCTATGTCACAACACAACCGGATGGTTAACAATGTAAATGTTCCAAGAACACCTCCCAAGTGTTACAATTGTAACCGACTCGGACACATTGCTCGCAATTGTTTTAGGAAACAAAACAATTACACCCCTAACTATCGTGCCAAAGAATCCCCTACCTCTCCAAAAAACGAGTCAACTGGGGAAAAACCGTAAACCACTATAATACAATAGGTTTTTCCCGGATAAAGAGTGCAAATTCCTCTGGTAGAATTAAAGTTCAGAAAATGATAAACAATAAGGAAGTAAGAAAATTTAACTCGTACAGTAGAAGAATAAATTATCACTCCGGATCAGTACAACAAACAAGATTAAAATCTAAGATAGGAAAACCTATGCTTCCCACTCTTAAAGTAATGTTTGGAAATAAAATAAATGAAAATGTCCTCTTAGATTCAGGAAGTAGTGTCAGTTTAATAAGTGAAGATATGTACAGGAAAATGTCCAAATGTAACTTAGTTAAAGAAGCAAGGGAAGTTAATGTTAACTGCAAGTCAGCAATAAATAACGATATTTCTATAATTGGAGAATGTAAGCTAATTGTAAAGATACATAATTTTTCCTGGAAAGTAAGATTTTTAATTGCAAGAAGTCTAGCTTGGAGAGTAATATTAGGATCTGACTTTATCAAGAAATCAAATTTAGTTTTGGATCTAAGTGCAGACAGTTGTTATTTTAAATTCAGTCCAGATTTTAAATTGAGTTGAGTCATAACCCTACAATAATCAGTGCAAATGTAAACAAGGAAATTGTTGTCGGCTGTAATCAAGCAGGACCCGAGATAAGGAAACTAATACAAGATAATCCAACTGTTTTTACTAACAAGATAGGTGAAGCTATTAACTTTGAAGTTAGTTTAAAGTTGAAAGATAATAACCCTGTTAAACAGAAAAGTTACCCATTAAGTCCTCCTAAGAATAAAATTGTCAAGGATATTATTGATGACTTATTAAAACAAGATATAATAAGACCCAGTCTATCAAGCTATGCCAGTCCTAGTTTTGTTATTAAGAAGCCTAACTCAGACAAACATAGGTTGGTAATAAATTACAGTACGTTGAATAAGAAAATAGAACAAGTTAATTATCCTATCGGTGATCTTCATGAATTATACCACTATCTAAGGGATTCTGAATATTTTACTGTGCTAGATCTGACACAAAGTTTTCATCAGATTAAAATAGCGGAAGATAGTAAACATATTACGGCCTTCTCAACTAATTATGAACTGTATGAGTGGAATCGTTTGCCTTTTGGACTTCATTCTGGTAGCGGAATTCTATCTTCTTATCTTAACCAAGTTTTCAAAGAAGAAAAATTTAAGTTTATACTTAACTTTGTGGATGATTTGATTATTTACAGTCAAACATTAGAGGAACATTTAAATCATTTAAAACAAGTTACTGAGAAGTTAAAGAAACATAACCTTACAGTTAATCCTAGTAAAGCTGTATTTGCCAGTAAGGAAATAAGTTTTCTTGGTTATCTAATCTCTAAAAATCAAGTATCTATAGACCCTGACCGAACATTAGCTATTAGGAATAGTAAGCCGCCTAAAGATGCCAAAGGTGTAGGTAGGTTTATTGGTATGACGTCATATTTTTCCAAGTTCATACCAGAGTACTCTAAATTAGCTGCATGTCTAAATGAACTAAGGAAAAAGAATAAAAAGTTTATTTGGTCTGAGGAATGTCAAAGTAACTTTGAAAAATTGAAAGAAGCTATAATCAATCCACCTGTTTTGGCGATACCTGATTACAACTTGCCGTTTATCTTACAATGTGACGCAAGCGAACTAGCCGCTGGGGCAGTTCTTCTTCAAAGCTTTAATGGGGATGTTAAACCTGTGGCTTATTATTCTAAGAAATTTTCAGACTCTGAGAAATGTTTATCTGTGTACCATAAAGAGGCTTTAGCTGTAGTCAGTGCTATCAATAAGTTTAGAAACTATCTAGAACACAAAAGGTTTACTCTGATAACGGACAACAGTGCCTTGGCATGGGTTTTAGGAAATTTCCGTAAACTTGGAAAGTTAGGTAGGTGGGTAGAAACTATTCTTAGTCTACCATTTGAAATTCAACATGTTAAAGGGAAAGACAATGCAGTAGCCGATTTTTTGTCAAGACATTTTGAAACTAAAGAAGTGAATGTCGAGGAGGAGTTGAAAGTTGTAAATAATGTAAATACTAGTGTTAAGTCCAACAACGATGAAGCAAATAAGAAAGTAGAAGTAAAGGAAGTACTTTTTATTAATAATATTAAAGACTTTCCATTGACATTTAGCGATTTTAAGTCTCACCAAAGTGAAGACGAGGATATTTGTAAAATAATTGACAGCATAAATGAGGGAACTAACAATCAAAAGTTTTCACTAAACCGAGGTGTATTAATGCACCAATCAAATGGTAAAGGTGCGAAGAAAATATATTTACCTAACAATTTGGTAGACATGGTATATAAATATTTTCACAACTCACTAAGCGGGTGTCATCTAGGATTGTACAAAACAATCAAGAAAATAACGGAATATTTTTACTTGCCAAATATTTCGGAAGTAGTAAAACAAAGAATAAAATCATGTGAGCTATGTAGTAAAGGTAAACCGGCTCAACAAGTGTTTGAAGGTCCCTTGGTGTCAAGTAGTGCTCAAGCGCCGATGGATAGGTTGTACATAGACATTTTTGGGCCATTGACAAGAACGAAAGCTCAAAACAATAACTTGTTAATCATAGTTGACCAGTGTACTAAGTTTGTCTGGATATATGCAATGCGGGATGCGAAGTCTAAATCAATTGTAAATATTTTAGAGAACTTTGTTTTTAAAAACTTTGGACTATGTAAAGAATTAATAAGTGATAATGCTAAATGTTTTATGAGCAGTGAATTTAAAAACTATTTATTCAGTAAAAGCATTATGCACAGAACAATAATTCCTTATGTTCCTAGGAGTAACATAGCCGAGAGATACTTGAGAAACATTAAAGCAATTTTCCAAATTTATTTTCATGATTGCCAAAATAAATGGGACACTAATTTAAGTGACATTCAGTTAGCTTTAAACAGTGCTTGTAATGAAGCTACTAAGTACACGCCTCACGAACTAATGTTTAGCTACAAAGTAAACAATTCTCTATCTAACGTGTGGCATTTAAATGATCTACTGGAGGAAGAAGTGGACAAGAAGGAATTAGCAGGAAAATTAAGTCAAGCTATTGTAAATAATAAAATGAGAAACAAGTCAAATGAAAAATTAAGAAAGTATGGAGAAGAGAAAAATATGCATCCATTCAAGAAAGATAGTATTGTTTATGTCAAGACATATCAGTTGAGTAACAAAGGTAAACAGTTTCAAGCCAAAACTGCTTTCAGGTATGATGGACCTTATAAAATACTAATCTTTATTTCAGGTGTCAGCTGTATAATTCAAAAGTTAAATAATCCTGATGTTATCAAAAGAGTTCATGTTTCACAACTAAAGCTTGGATAAACAATGTAAACAAACATCAAGAGTATTGTAAATATTTATGTATACACATTTTTATTAATGGTACAGTATGAACAGGTTTTAAATCAAAGAAATGTTAACAATGTTTTTATTTTGATTTTCAGATTATTATGAATGATGACATTATTGGTATATTTATTACAAAATCATGTTTGTCTTTTACCTCAAAGTAGAATTCCAGTTCGATTCTCAAGACACAAACATACTTTGACCTTGAACTTGAGCCGGCCGCAACGACCCACTTTCACTATCACTACACTTGACTAGACATGCACCCACACACGTACTTACACGCACTTACCTACACACTTCGATTCACGAAAACATACTTATACACAAACTTAGCACTTGACATACACTCTCGAAGTGTGAAGACCACCACAAAACACTAACGTACTTGAGATGAGAATGTGGAAAATGAAAAAGAAATGTTTTATATGTATTAATTACCATATTATGATTGTCTTCTCTTCAATTGTCTTTTTAATCGATTATTTATCTGAAAATGTTAAAAAGGGTGAAGGAACTTGTTTATTTTTACAATGCCTATTATTTATACTTGGTCTAAAACTGTTTTATGAGGTGTACGAGAATATGGTGTAGAAGTCAAATGCAGTCCACCTACATAGCAGACGGGGCAGACACACTAGCTAATGAGAGTGGATGAGCCGATCAGCTGATCCCTGACCTTCCTCAATACACCGGAGGTCCAGTCATGCTTCCCGTCAAACAAATGCCAAAAGGGAGCTCACCTGTTGGGTTCTACGCCAAAGTGATGGGACCAAAACATAGTAACAAGATAAAATAGACAATTTGAATTAGAATCTTTTGTTTGAATTTAGTAAAGGCGTATAAATAAATTTTATTTCTTTGCCAACAAAAAATTTTAGTCAGGGGAATTTTGTAGCATTTTTTGATTAGGTTAATATTTTTTGTTTATGTATTGAAATAAAATTTGAATTTTGTGTTATTATTAAAGAAATAGTTTGCAACTCTGCTCAAATAACAAAATGTAACAAGTCAATTCAGAATAATTCTTGTAAAGTAGATGAGACGTCATAGGGGAGGGGGAGGTATATAAGACAGCACGTGCTGCAAGGCTCTTCCTCAGTCGGGTTTAGTTTTGTATTACTGTAGTTCAGTTCGTTTGTGATTAACCATCTTAGTCTCTGGTACCCCAAATTGGGTAAGTTTGTTCGAATTTTTTTAATAGTCTTAACCTTTTTATTTTCATGTATGTCTCATCTACTCCTTTTCAGCTTATTTTAGTATTAATTCTAGGATTCTAATGTTATTGTATTTTTTTTAGGGCTCATGAAACTAAATAATGATAATTTCAAATTCAAGAAATATTGAAAACTGTGTAAAGAAAAGTAAATTTTAATCAAATTTGAGCAGAGAATAATCTTATTAAAAGTTAATTTAAAGAAAAAGAAGTCAGTGTATCAAGGTTTATAATTTGGAAGTAATAAATTATTTTTAAATGTCTTGAAGATTTTTTTTAATTCAAGTTACACTACAAATTCTCATATCTTTTTTATATGACAAGTAATTGTAGTTTCTTCTCCGTTAAAGTCAATTGCCTTGTCGTGCTGATCGGCAAATGTAATACTGACAACATCTAAACTTCTCTTATTTACAGGAAAATATATAATATTTCTTGGAACTTCAATAATTTTGTAGCCAGGAGGAGCTTCTGGATAAAAGCTATGTAAGGTGTGTAATTTGTTTCCATTTAAATAGGACCCATTTGCAATATTACATTTTACTCTAATCACATTTACATTATTAATGTTTATTTTATTTGTAGATTCAAACTGAACACCAGGAGTAGAAACACCTTTAAATCCCAATAAAACAGACCCTAAACATGGTTTTGTAAAATCAAACACGTGGCTAGAAAGTAGTGTAGCTTTCATAGTTTTATTATTAGCTGTAAGGAAAAAGTCTGGGACTTGCTTTTGAATTTCCTTTGCAAGCTCAACCACTTCATATGTTCCTTCAGAAATTTCTATTGTAACTGGAGCATTGTGGTCATAATAGAAAACATCATCACCTTCACTAATGGTTAATTTTTTTCCTTTAAGTTGATTTAATTTTGGAATAAGCCCTTTGAATAAAAGTTTGGATTTAGTATTAATTAATGCTTCTCCATTTTTATCTATTATAACTTTAAGTTTTCCATTTAATAACCGGTTTAAATCATCAACTGAGATATCTCCTTTTGGTAATGTCATTTTCTCTACTTTGTAATATGTTAAAGTATTTAGTGGTTTTTTAACATTAAATATTGAATTATAACTTTGAAAATCTACCAATCCAATAACATAATCATCATTTAATTCTATGGGAGGAAAGAATACTGACTTTAGCTCTGGCTCTGTACCCGAAAATGTTATAGTAAATGAATCCATTTTTATAAACAAAAATTTTTTATGAATGATAAACATAAAATTCCACAAATAGAACTATTTAAATCTTGTATTTGATCAGTTATATAGAATATTTTATGTCCCTCAAAATATTTAATTACTTCTTTTGGAGGTTGGATTCCAAATGGGTCAAAATAAATTACAATATCTTTATTTTTACGATATGCTGTCCAATGTGTGCCAGATGAACTGTCTAAATTAACTATTCCGCACTCTTTTACTTTTGGTGTTAGATTTTTTAGCTCGTTTTTTAGGTACACCCCCCGGAAGTGAGGCACGTCTTTTGCGGCCTCTAACAGCTGGTAGTTGTCCATCTTTTTTATTAAATTTTAATCCCATTCCCATTTTTGCTTTTGCCTTCATCAAATTTGTCACCGCATAAGCTGCAGCTCTTTCAGCAAGATTTGCGTCATTCGCCGTTACTCTAGTCCAAGCTAAGTCTGCTAATCTCATGTCTGCTTTGTTCCGAGCAGCGGTATCGGGATTATTCATGTAGAATATGTCATGCTCTTTACAATAAGAGTCTAGTTTATTTTTTGGAGGTACATTTTTAGCTAAATTCTCACGTACATTCGTCCCAGGTCCACAGTATTGATATGTTGGTATGTGAAGTGGAAATGGAAGGTTATTTATAAGAGTATTCAATAACCCTCGACCCCTGTAAGGCTTTAGGAATAAACCTTTGCCCTTTTTACATGTTTTCTTATTAACATTTTTTACCATTTTTATTATATAAAAAATGTCTTTTATTCAACAAAAACACAAATTTAAAATAGTACATACTAAGGAAAATATACCAAAGAAGTTGGGTCTATTTCCTACCAATATTCGATGTGTTATTTGCGGTCCAAGTGGAAGTGGGAAGACGGTTGTAATTTATAACTTAATTGTAAGAAAGGAAGGATTAAAATTTACAAACTTATATTTAATATCCAAATCGTTAGAACAAGAAAAATATAAAAAAATAATTGAAATATTTAGTTTGTGTGATGAAGTGAAATTACACACGTTTACTGACTGTGAAATCACACCAAATGATGTAAAATCACTGTCAGTTGTTGTATTTGATGACATAAATAGTCCAAATATTACACAATTTTTCTCAATGGGTCGACATAAAAATATTAACTGTTTTTACTTGTGTCAATCTTACAGCAAAGTACACAAACATTTACGTGATAATGTAAATTTCCTAATATTATTCAAACAAGATGATTTAAATTTAAAACATGTATATCACAATCATGTTGGTAATGACTTTTCATTTGACCAATTTAAAAATCTCTGTCATGAATGTTGGGATAAAACTAAATACGGCTTTTTCGTAATAGACAAAGAAAGGTCAAAGAATAATGGCAAATATAGATTTATGTTTGACCAATTCTATCAAGAGGATGGTAAGGGTAAATAAATGAAAGATTTTTTTAACATTTGTATTTATTATATATCTTACACATTTTGAACATCAATTTTATAATGACCAAACGCAAGAGTGTTGATCCCATCTTCCAGAATAAACCTCTTGTCGTCATCAAAAGATAGTACTTTTTTATTCATGGTTAAGGTTTGAAGATGATGATTTATAGATTTAATTCTTGTCACATTCTCATAGTAATCTTGCCCAGTTGCAAGACAGTTCAAATAATGTTGATGTCTGAGGAGATGTTTAACAGTGGCACCATCAGCTCCTTTAGCTTTCTTCACCTCTAAAGCTTGCTTGTCTTCTTCATATAACCATTTTAGAGGAATATAAGAATATAACTTTGGTCTTAAACCACAATATTCATACATAATATGACCATCTAATTCGTCTTTAAACTTTCCAGTGACTTTTTTATTTTTATCAGAGTATAAGAAATGGTCTTTACTATATCCAGAGGTATCAAAATAGTGTAAGTCACATTCTATTTCCTTGTAAAAGTCCTCTGTAACTATAGCATACATTAATGAATCTGTATCTGTCATTAGAAATCTTTTATTCTTAAATTTTGACATATAATTATAGTGGAAATCATACATTATTACTTTACTAATATCTAAAATGGTCATTCCCAAATATATCGGTTTATTAAACTTTACAACTAATTTATTTAAATGTATAGCATGTAAATTGTTATCAAACTTTTTGCTACAATCAAACCTTGGATTAGTGACATATTTTGTTAATAGTGACTCATCCTTGAGATATATATCACGAAACTTGCGTTGATTCATGATTGTTCGACCAAAGAGACTATTATTTAACAATTTATAAAAGTCTTTTTCAAAATCATTTTTAGCCCATTTTCGTTTTTCAATATTAAAATTAATATAGGGCGCAAGCCATTTAGACTGTCTAAATTTTAAAATTCTGTGGTATTTTGTAACAATCAAACCCAATTCCTCATATTTTTGTAATGCTTTGTAATGTAAAATATATTTAGTTTTGTCATTTAAATTAGGTATTAATTTGCCATTCATTTTCTCTGGTGCTAATGGATAGTCATTATGTAAATCATGTAAGCTTTTATTATATTTTAAATCAACTTCTAAAATGTATCCAAACTCGTCATTTTGATTATATTTGTAGTCTATCTCATTCGTCCAACAAAATCCATCAATGGGTAGTGGCTCGCACATCGCTGTTGAGTATAGCGAGTTACAATCTAAATATATTAAATAGACACTCTCTTGATTGGGGTCATAGTGTTCGCCCATATATTTATTATTGGCTTTAGCGTAACGTGTAGAAATCATACTGACTCCTCCTCTGATCGCACTTTCTATAAACAAATGCATGTCAATATCTTTGAATAATTGTAATTTTATTCCTGTCATTCTAAGACAGGCCTCCCATGTAAGTCCAGGGAGTGAATACATATGTACAGGGTCAAGTTTGTAATCTTTTAAACATAGGTCTCTAAATGTCTCAAACACATCAGCTAGTAGCAATACATCTGTTTTGAGATATAAATCATGATATTCTTGTAAATTATTTATATTAAAATGGGTCCATACATTTTTAGCATGTTCATATTCATTGGGAGAGATATGTTCTTTAGTTATAGAACTGTAAAATGTTTCAATTGGAGGTAGAGACTCTGCGAACTTATCTGGTCCCGTCATATATTCATAGGGTATATTCATAGGGTGTAGTAGTGGATTTTGTATGAATCTAAATGTGTTCAAATTGGAAGCCAATTTATATAATGGAAGGGACAGAAAGTTGTATGAATCTAAAAATACTAAATCATCAACAGAGAATGATATATATTTTTCCATATCTTTAGCTATACAATTTAATTTACGTTTATTAAACTTTCCCAAATGTTGCATTATTATGTGACCATCATAATTTTTCAAGTTATGGAAGAATACTGGTATTTTTGTTGTTGTTTTATAATTTAAATTACAATCATTGTGGGCAGCTCCACGGTATTGGCCAGAGGAATGGCAATGATCTCTCACCCTATCAAAATATAGGGGCTTTTCACAAATATGACAATGTGTTGAGTTTTGGAAAGATACCTCTTGCTCAGGGGTCATTTGAAGAGGAATATATATTGCCATTTGATTTTTAATATAATCATAAGTCTGAAATAATCTTTTGAAAAATACATCCATAACATTTTTGCCACTGTACAACTCTTCAGAAATAATTTTTGAATCTTTTACTACGACAAATGCAAATCCCGATGGAATATGTATATTAGAGTTTATAAAGCATTCAAAATCTGCATAAATTACATATGGAGCTTTAAGTTGATATTTATAATTTTTAAATTGTATTGTATCTTGTTTAGACATTTCCACTCGTTGAGCATCAAAGTTTTTACAATATGTTGTGTGACGTTCTAATATATCATTAGTGTAAAAATGTTGCAAACACAACTTGCAAAAATACTTCTTATTGTTATCTTTTGTAGACCGTAGCATTAACCTATCAAAATCACGAATTAAACAGTAATGTGATTTACGGCCTTCTTGCAATAATAATAAATCTACATGAGTATTACTAGAATTTAGTTTAGTTGTTCTTAATGGATGTATAAATTTATCATATTCAACCCCAAATACATTAACACTTATATTATTCTGTGTTTCAAATTTATCTATATCAGATATTTTTACTGGATATATTATATTTGCCATATTTAACTGACTTTCATAGAGTACATAATTAGAAACCCTTTCAGCATGTTCATTAGAGTTCCTTGGATGTAAAGCTGCTAAAATCGACCAAAGAAAGCATTTATTATCATAATTCTTTATATTTAAAACAGCATGTTTTGATTGAATACTTTTTGGTGTGGGGATATATGATTTTGGAGTTAGGGGTTTATACTTGTAAACGTGCAACTGCCAATATTTAGTATGGTCATATATCCATCCACTGCCTTGGGCTTGATATTTGTGTATGGAAGCGTCAATCTTTAAAAGTGCATTTTCAATTTGAGGCTTTAAATCTCTCTTCTCAATAATTAAGGTAGTAAGACTTCTAAAATCTGCTATACATTCTTTTTCATTAACTAATTTACCATTTTGATCCATTGAATATTTTATAAATTTGATTCTCCTAACTAAAGTCCATTTTATCGGCAGAGGACAAGACTTGAGATTATTTTCAAGTTCAGCTCTAATCGATTCACCCACAAATTTAATCATTGTATATGGACACTTGTTGCAAGAATTGACATGTCTTCTAAAATGTCCAACAATATTTTTCTTACAAAAACTACAACTCTTGTGACTTTGTAATATATGTGATTGTAGAGCAATGTTACTATCACAGATTAAATTACAAACTTTACATACATTCATTTGATGAATTACCTTGTAGTGGCGAATCAGGTTACTTTTGGTGGAGAGCGACACGGAGCAGTGTTGACAGGTGGGCCTCATTTTTATATATAACAAAAAAAATTTGTGTCACTTCTATTTATAGACTTTTCGAAAATTTCAAAATTTTGGAAATTTTAAAAATTTTCAGCTAGAAATTAAAATTTTTTTAAAAATTACTTCAACAGATCCAAGACTAGCAAGGAGCAAGCCCAAAGGAGTGACGTTTTCACCACGTCACCACTAGAGGCAAGAAACAACCATGGGTCAGGAACATGCCCGCGACCGGGAGCGCGCCCGCGCCATGAGCCGAGTTCGTGTGCAAACCACGCACATACATGATTTTGAAATAGAAATATAATATATCAACTGGAAAGGGGAATGGTAGATGTACTAGCAATTAGACATGGGGCAGAGGGGAGTAGTGAGGGGGGAGGGGGGGAGTTGGCTTAAAAACCCCGCACCTCAAAAAACGGCAGCGACAACCTATACTACTTTACATATACACATGCATGGGTCAATAAATGATTTTTTTTATTTTTGCTTAATATCGAATATATTTATGAGGAATAAGTAAAAAATAAGGTTTGACAATTATATAGGGATTTGCAGGCAAAGATCAGGATTTTAGATTTGGTGGCCAAAAATAATCCCCATAAGAATAACATGGGAAAAACGTGTCTAAAGTGGGGTATCTTTCTGGGTTCACCACTACTCATATTTTAGTTTTATCGGACGGGTTGTCGGCCCCTGGGGACATAAAAAAAAAATACCCTTGCCGGAGCAAAATTGCAGACTAATACAGTTAGCATTTGGCTGATTTGGATTTTCACTAAAATATGTCCTTAGAAATTTCAAACTTATTCCCTATTTAAAAACATTATTTTAACGAGTCCTTAGGCTTGCTGCTACAGGGAAGGTAATAGGATTTTTAAGTCCTACAAAATGGTTTGGAATTACTATGCAAAATTGTATTTTCTTGAGAGTGAAAATAGGAAAACCCAATTTCTACACCTAAAAACAACCCATAAACCCCCGTTCCCATAGCCCAATCATTCTGGGTTGCAAACCACTTTGAATAAACGTAAGTTTACAAGTTTGTACCAAATTTCACCAAAATTGAATCATTTTTGCTAAAATTATCGCGCCAACGGACAAATACACATATTTATATGTATATCAATTTGAACAAATGGTGTTTTCAGCCTCTTGGAACCTCAAAACTAAAAACTAAATCGGTCCTAGGCCCAGTTCTTACCATGAGACATACGGTAATAGTTTTTTTCCTATATGGGAAATTCGCCCACATTCATGTTTGCTTCACATGTTCCTGACAAAGTTTGGAAAACATAGCTGCGTTAAAGGTAAAATCAACTTGACTTTACTACTGTTGTTTAAATAATGATTTGCTAAACGGGATTGTGTATCACAGCTTTTTTTGCTGGTTTATTCAAATTAGATCTTAATAATATTATAAATGTGAAAGTTTGTGTGTTTGTTTGTTTGTGTGTTTGAAGTTCAATCACGCATAAACCACTGGACGGATTGAGCTGAAATTAGGCATGATGATAGCTTAAATTCCCGATTAACATATAGGCATATTCTTATCTCAAAAATCCTTTCGGGCTCCGCCCCAGTGCCTCTGTAATTCCCCATGTTAACATTATGAGTATTCATATTTAAATTAAAGGAATTAAAGAATTTGGTCAGCTGTTTCAACTAAAAAAGTTGGTTCTATGATGTGGAAAAGCATTAAAAAGTTATAAGATTTACCAACAGGGTGCAGCACTATATTTTTTTGCATTTATGAAAACAGCTTATTTGAACTGTCAAAGTAGGATTGTTTACAGTTATGTTAGTGTTTTTCATTTCATGAATAATTTGTAATATTTTGCGAATTGTTGATAATTTATTTTTCTCTATTGTTTAGGTGAAGTGGTAGAACATTATGGCTATGGTAGATGTGTAATACTATAGAATACTGAAAAACAAATTTTATCAAACTGTGTCCTCCCTTATTGCAAACGCAAAGCTTGAGTATAACTGCAATAAGCATTTTATACTTATATTCCAACCACGTACGAAGGACGGGTACTCTGCTAGTGTTTTCATAAATACAAACAAAATTGTCAGTGCTGAACTTTATTGGTAAACCTTATCACTTTTTAATGCTATAGAATATCATAGAACCAACTTGTGTAGTTGAAACAGCTGACAAAATGCTTAATTTCCTTTTAAATATGAATACTCATAAGGGAAACATGGAAAACCCCAGAACTACTGGGGCAGAGCCCGAAAGGATTTTTGAGATAAGAATATGTCTAGATGTTATATGAATATGATCTATCCTCATAGCAAATTTCAACCCAATCCAACTAGTATGCGTGATTGAACTTCAAACAAACAAATAAACAAACACATAAACTTTCACATTTATAATATTAGTGGCCTATGATATGATAATTTATAATGTTTTTACACCTTAAACTTCGCATGTTATGTGGAAAATGTAGAGAACAACAAGTAAACGTATTTTCACTCAGGAAATTAACCAATAAACTGTTGTCAGAACTGAATCATCATGTCTGGGGTTCATGAGCAACCCTCTATAAATTATTTATATTCCATATTTATAGTTAAACCTTGTAATTTGTATTTATAAAATAATTTATATGAGAAATTAACTTTAAAATTCATTACCTCTGGTCTGATTTAGGGAATACCTTAGAGATTCCGTGATAGTAATTATCTTCTGTTCACCTGGTAACTTGGCATTTCATTAGCTTTTGTTGTAACAAATGAGAGATTTCCTACTAGTAATTAATTATCTTCTACTTCTCTGCTTATTTGACTGTTCATTAGTTGTTTTGTTTTGGAAAATACCCTACCTTATGAAAAGAAAGGTTTCGTTGTTCTCATAAAATGTGTTTATAAGTTAAAAACAAGAATAAGTGTAAATAAAAAATAGGAAGCAGGTGAATATACACTATATATATAATATATATATATATATAATTTATATATAATATGTATTATATATATATATATTATACCCCACCGCAGCAGAGGACAACTAAGCGAATTTATATTTTTCTGATTTTATTTTTGCTAAACTGTCTCCTTACGCACAAATGGCCCTGTTTTTAAAATAGACCCCATTAAGTTGTAAGCAATTGACTTTTTACTCTAAAACCAATTAACTATCTGTTACTATATTTATAACTCTATGGTTAGCATGTAAATTTATGTAAATACAATGAACTATGGAACTGGAGTGAAGAACGGTTATGTACGAGTATATGATTTTGTTGATGAATTATTTACATTGATTTTGAGCACTGATTAACGATAAAAGAGATTTACTTTAATAACCAAAGGTAATACAATATCTATCATTTCATTTTTGCCTTTTAGGATATTTACACAATATGCTGCAAGTAAAGAGAACAGCTGAGGGGGGGGGGGTAAAATGTACCAGTTTTATATGAAATCAATTTAAGTTAACTTTTTAACGAATTTCCCATATAGGGAATAAGCTATTACTGTAGTACTCATGGTAAGACCTAGACCCGGTTGAACGATTTAATTTTTCATTTTGAGGTCCCTAAAGGCCAAAAACACCATATGTTCAAATTCATATATATATATATATATATATATATGTGTGTGTGTGTCCTTTAGCGTAATAACTCAAACAAAAATGATCCACAGGATCAATTATGATTCAAGCAAAAATGATATTTATGGGGTAAAAATGGGGGTTTCCCATTTTTGACCCTAAAAACAAAATAAATTTCAATTCCTTTTCAAACCATTTGGTAGAGCTAAAAAAAAGAAATAATTTAGTATATTGTTGTATGCCTAACGGTCACGGAGAAAATTAAAAAATAGTGTAATTTAAAATTCGCATGTTATTCGGAGAAAATTGAAGTTGTTGTAGTTTACTCGTTTATAGATGTATATTAATAAAATTTAGGCAAATTTATTTATTTAATCTTATACTATTAACATAAGGTCAAAAAACACTTTCTACATTCCCCGTAGCAGCAAACCTAACCACTCGTTAAATCTAATGTTATTTAAATAGGGAATAAATATATCTTATTTATGGAAATATTTTAGTAAAAATGTAATCAGACAAATTGAAATTCGCTTAGTCTGCAGGTTTGCTGCGGCGGGGGTATTTGTTTAAATACGGTACCCTAAGTAGTACGATATTTCCTATTTTCATACATGCATCAACGCCTCTTACAATTCGTTCTATTTTGAGGTCCAATTAAATTTTTTTTTACCAAAGGTTGATGTGAAACTATTTCATACAACAGATTTAAAGATCATTTAACAAACTTAGATGGAAATTTTGGAGTAGAACTTGTTACTTATTGTTTCTTTAGCGTCCGCTCCTTTGGAAGCACGGATAGAGCAGCCAGTAACTTATACAATGTCTATAAAATATACCCCTACAAATTTAATATCCAATCCGATCTACATCAGAATTAGACCTATTGAATTACAACCTTGGAACTAAACCATAATCTCGAGTTTTTCGTAAACCAACTATTAGAATGGTTTAACTACTTAACATTCGTTCAGCAACGCATTGTTAAACTCAAATAACTGTATCATTAAACGTTTCGTTTATGATCTTGATATATTTTATTCATATTGTACTTTTACTATCGTTTATTTCTCAACATTTATTTTAGTACTAGCTATGTACCCGTTCTACGCACGGGGGTCTTATAGTATTCAGTTGAAACCTTCTTATAATAAGAACAGCATTTGGTTTGCATATTTTCAGATATGCTGGCTCAGAACATTTAGGGCAAATAACTATTTATTTGTCCACATAAAAGTCTCGTTTGGAGTATAAACAATAACTGAATTGTGAGAAAGTGTCTTATTGGAATGCAAAATAAAAGACAATATTGTGGGAAGGCTTGGGTTTGTTTGTCTAACGGTTTGTTTATAAAAGAGGTCAAATCCTCTTGGTTGGATAACATTGTGGAATCGACTAGTATATATTATATATAACTAAAAAAATAAGCCACTAAATAAAAGCATATAAATTGTTTCAATTTAAAAACAAATTCCACTGTAATTACAAGGAAGTTAATGAGTGTGTCCCAATTTATAGTGTTAAAAATGTAATACGGTTTACCCTGTACAAATAATAAAACATCTAACCACAACTATCATATAACATTTTATTTTATGGGTTCATTCTTTGCATTTCATGAAAACGACGTCCTTTAAATGACATACTCGTTCTACTTGATATTCTATTAGTCGCATAAATATGTCATAGAATACTCGAACCAGCATATATTTAGGAACCGCTTTTTCTTCCTGTGCAGATTTTAGCATTAGTTTAACTTAATATCTCGAGACTATGGGGACGACTATGTTTTCTTGACCGCACTATTCAACTTTGATTATATATGATGTAAAAATAATTATGTTTGGTTTTTCCTGACCTCGTATATGTTAAAACAAATTACTTAGTTTGTCAAACAAGTGTTTTTATCAGAGTTATAATTCATAAATTACATATATATATAAAGTCAAATATATTAATATATTGAAGCCTTTATTTTGATGTAAAAATTATGATGGTCTAATATAAGAAATTTAATTTGTTCAAGAATGAATTATTTGTGATATTTCACCACTTTATATTGTAAGGGACTTAAATAAACATAAATTCAAATTTTAAATCCTAAAAACGCTACCATATATCAAGCAATATTCTTTACCTATCGTGAACAAAATTAATGTCCTTTACAAATTATATAACATCCTTTTAATCAAAAAAGAATTAGGAGATTGTTTTATGCTATGAACGATTTTCCGATTTTGTGGTTATTATGTTTACAATTGAAGCAATCTGTAGACAACAGACTACAGTGAAGTACAGTACATTACAGAACCTCGAGGAGCACAGTCATGTATAATTCAAAAGCGGCAAGGTTCTGAATAAGTTGCAGCCCAAGAACATAAAGTAAATGTTTGTCAACAAACTTATAGTAGCTGTTACAATAGCTCCTTGGGAAAACTAACCATGGACTGGGTCAAATATTGGATGTAACTTAGTTTCATACAGATCTTTGTTAACAATTGCAATAATGAGATAATTAAAATAACTGTTTGTGTGTATAGCGATAGTATAGTGTATAGCTGATTCCTTGGTAACTTAACGTAGTTTTGCAGTGTATATAGCTATTTAAAAATAATGAAAATGTATATATCTGTAGAGTGTTTTCAGGTATACGTCATATTATTAAGACATGGAACTAATATGTAAGTACAGAGTCTGCGTCAAAATCAATCATTAACATAAATATCATATAAATCTCTTAAGGTGTTTTAGTTGGATCGGATGTGATCAACATTGTCTATATGGACGAAAATATCCCATTAAAGTGATGTTTTCAACTACGCGATTGAGTTGTAACTTATTTATGTAGAGTTGATTGTTAACGTAATCACATTTCTACGTGTTACACCTCTGACAACCATTTCTGTTTAATTTCCTATGGGAAAATCAATTGAATCATTTCTCACTGTACACTTCTACATTTCTTACAGATAATGAACTTTTTTTAATTTTATTTTATGTTAAATCCATTATAGCTTAAATAAACTTACAATCAATGGTGTATGCATACGAATGTTTCGTACTTTGCGATATTTTGGCAAATTTCAACCTAACATTAGGGCAATAAATTTAAATTACCCTTTTGCCTTCCATATATCATATAAAGCTTCGAAACAATAGCACATGCAGATAAATACTGTTATTATTTTTATTAGGTATCATTTAATATAATTAGTCATAATGCAATTAGATAGATTAAAAAACACATGAAGATAGTGTAGGTCTGTATTATATTGAAAAAATAGGAAAAATAATGAAATGTGAAATTCGTACATACTTACTGTAGTGGCTTTTCGTAGCTCAGCCGGAGCTCCAGTGACAATGTAGCCTCAGTGATTTTCATACTCTTTACACATTATCCTCATGTATCTCTGGACCTGTTATTAGGATACTGTTGGCAATATTTAAACTAGTTTTATTCTGCATCCAGGGGGTGTTGTTTAAAATAATGCTTATTATTGCGTTTTCCTTCTTCATAATACGGGTAAAACGTCATGTCGATGTCAATGCAATGTTAACATCGATCGACTTACCATCCATACAGTTTATTAACCATTTTGACTTGGTTAGGCTTGATCACTGTAGTAGCTTTTATTTATAGTTTTTTTTTTATTTCACTGAAGCTATCATTTTTAATAGCCTCACCTGTTATATTCAATTTTTATCTTAAAACAGTTGACGATTTTTATTATTATGATTGATCATTATATTGATAACTAGCAGAGTACCCGTCTTTCGTACGGGGTTGGCATATAATATTGCTTATTGCAGTTATACTCAAGCTTTGGACACAGTTTGATAAAATTTGCTTCTTTAAATTTACAGTGTTCTATAGTATTTCACATCTACCATAGCTGTAGTGTTCTACCACTTAACTTAAACAATAGACAACAATAAATTAAAAAAAAAATTGCGAAATATTACAAATTATTCCTGAAACTAAAAACATAAGCATAACTGTAAACAATCCTACTTTGACAGTTAGTTATAATTTCATATCACAGTTTTTTTATGCTGCTTAGTTCAATAAATAAATGTAAAATAAATATAGTGCTGCACGCTGTTGGCAAATCAAATAATGCTTTTGCATATCAAAGAACCAACTTTTTTTAGTTGAAACAGATGACTAATTTTTTTGATTATTCCCTTCAAATATGATTACTCATAAAGTAAACATGGGGAACTATAGAGCCACTAGGGCGGTGCCCGAAAGGATATTTGAGATAAAAATATGCGTATATGTTAATCGGGAATGTGAGCTATCATCATGCCAAATTTCAGCCCAATCCGCCCAGTAGTTAATGCGTGATTGAACTTCAAACAAACAAACACACAAACTTTCACATTAAAATATCAGTAAGATAAATATCTCTATCGTCAATCTTTAAATCCAATTTCTATGGAAGGGATTTTAAAAATAAATCATATTCTTTGTTGATTCTTGTTCTTTATTAATCAAATTAATGGATCTGTAATTTAATTGTTATTGTCTGGTCGAAACTTACTGTATGTTAAGCCTGATAGATGCACAAAAGCCTCACTCAGGTGTTGAGTAGAAAATTGTTTTCGTACAATCATTTTCAATATAAAAACTTAACTATTTTCCACCCCTCTCATAGTTGGGGTTGTTTGAAACAGCAGCAATGTTTTGAAGTAATTTTCCAAACAAGACTGTAGACGAAGCTCTTTGGATGTCGTAGACTTAAACGTCAGTTCAGCTTTTTATTTCAAGTCTAGTAACAGATTGCCTCTGAATGGCACTTTTCTTTGTAGTTTTATGTAATAAGATGAGTGTTATATTATGTTGCACTGTATGCCATATTGAACACCCTTTACAAAGTACGTCATGGTCAAGTGTCATGACATGGAAGGTCCATGTTGCGAAGTGTTGAAATGTTGAACACCTTTTACAAAATACGTCGTGTTCAAGTGTCATGATATGGAAGGTCCATGTTGCGACGTGTTGAAATGTTGAACACCCTTTACAAAGTACGTCATGTGCAAGTGTCATGACATGAAAGGTCCATTTTGTGACGTGTTGAAATGTTACCACCCTTTACAAAGTACGTCATGTTTAAGTGTCATGACATGGAAGGTCCATGTTGCGACGGGTTGAAATGTTAAACACCTTTTACAAAATACGTCATGTACAAGTGTCATTCCATGGAAGGTCCATGTTGCGACGTGTTGAAATGTTACCACCCTTTACAAAGTACGTCATGTACAAGTGTCATGACATGGAAGGTCCATAGTTGCGAAGTGTTGAAATGTTGAACACCTTTTACAAAATACGTCGTGTTCAAGTGTCATGATATGGAAGGTCCATGTTGCGACGTGTTGAAATGTTACCACCCTTTACAAAGTACGTCATGTACAAGTGTCATGACATGGAAGGTCCATAGTTGCGAAGTGTTGAAATGTTGAACACCTTTTACAAAATACGTCGTGTTCAAGTGTCATGATATGGAAGGTCCATGTTGCGAAGTGTTGAAATGTTGAACACCCTTTACAAAGTACGTCGTGTTCAAGTGTCATGATATGGAAGGTCCATGTTGCGAAGTGTTGAAATGTTAAACACCTTTTACAAAATACGTCGTGTTCAAGTGTCATGATATGGAAGGTCCATGTTGCGACGTGTTGAAATGTTGAACACCCTTTACAAAGTACGTCATGTTCAAATGTCATGACATGGAAGGTACATGTTGCGACGTGTTGAAATGTTGAACACCCTTTACAAAGTACGTCATGTTCAAGTGTCATGACATGGAAGGTCCATGTTGCGACGGGTTGAAATGTTAAACACCTTTTACAAAATACGTCATGTACAAGTGTCATTCCATGGAAGGTCCATGTTGCAACGTGTTGAAATGTTACCACCCTTTACAAAGTACGTCATGTACAAGTGTCATGACATGGAAGGTCCATAGTTGCGAAGTGTTGAAATGTTGAACACCTTTTACAAAATACGTCGTGTTCAAGTGTCATGATATGGAAGGTCCATGTTGCGACGTGTTGAAATGTTGAACACCCTTTACAAAGTACGTCATGTACAAGTGTCATGACATGGAAGGTCCATGTTGCGAAGTGTTGAAATGTTGAACACCTTTTACAAAATACGTCGTGTTCAAGTGTCATGATATGGAAGGTCCATGTTGCGAAGTGTTGAAATGTTAAACACCTTTTACAAAATACGTCGTGTTCAAGTGTCATGATATGGAAGGTCCATGTTGCGACGTGTTGAAATGTTGAACACCCTTTACAAAGTACGTCATGTACAAGTGTCATGACATGGAAGGTCCATTTTGCGAAGTGTTGAAATGTTGAACACCTTTTACAAAATACGTCGTGTTCAAGTGTCATGATATGGAAGGTCCATGTTGCGACGTGTTGAAATGTTGAACACCCTTTACAAAGTACGTCATGTGCAAGTGTCATGACATGGAAGGTCCATGTTGCGACGGGTTGAAATGTTGAACACCTTTTACAAAATACGTCGTGTTCAAGTGTCATGATATGGAAGGTTCATGTTGCGAAGTGTTGAAATGTTGAACACCTTTTACAAAATACGTCGTGTTAAAGTGTCATGATATGGAAGGTCCATGTTGCGACGTGTTGAAATGTTGAACACCCTTTACAAAGTACGTCATGTTCAAATGTCATGACATGGAAGGTACATGTTGCGACGTGTTGAAATGTTGAACACCCTTTACAAAGTACGTCATGTTCAAGTGTCATGATATGGAAGGTCCATTTTGTGACGTGTTGAAATGTTACCACCCTTTACAAAGTACGTCATGTTTAAGTGTCATGACATGGAAGGTCCATGTTGCGACGGGTTGAAATGTTAAACACCTTTTACAAAATACGTCATGTACAAGTGTCATTCCATGGAAGGTCCATGTTGCGACGTGTTGAAATGTTACCACCCTTTACAAAGTACGTCATGTACAAGTGTCATTCCATGGAAGGTTTATAGTTGCGAAGTGTTGAAATGTTGAACACCCTTTACAAAGTACGTCATGTACAAGTGTCATGACATGGAAGGTCCATAGTTGCGACGTGTTGAAATATTGAACTTTGTGTAAAGTATTTATGAAACGTTCTTTTGCAATGCGGTTGATGCAATTGATTTCTATTTCATGTATTCAACAAACTTTTTTATATCAAAGAATAGGGTTAAATGGTCTTAAAATAGCTATGTTCAGTATACATTTCATGATTGTGTTTTACCACGCCGATGATTGTATAAAGAAAGGACCACATAATAAAACCAAGGTTATTTCACCGACATCTTGTTTAATAGTGGAGATGTAACAATTATCTTCAAGTAACTAAAAACTACAATCTTCTTTAGTGAACTTCTTATTTTATATCTATCAAGTTTCAAAGCACGTAAAGCTTATGGATTTTTCTTTATTTAAAGTTCCGGACACCTCTCAATATTGTCTGTTAAAATAAGTAGAAATTTAAAGTGCTTTTACAAACAGAAAATGTAAATAAAGTTGATTGATCAATAAAATATAATTAACAGTTGATATAAACTATATTATTATCCAGCATCCAACAGATTCTATTATTTTGATACGTCACTTAATATTTGTTCCTAAAATACCTACAATACAACACGAGAAACATTATCTTGCAGTACATTGGCCAACGGTGAATCATGTATCGAGCTTTTCAAATGGAAAACAGTTCACTCTAACCCCCCCCCCCCCAGTGTGCGGTGTATAATTATTATTTCTTTAAATAATATTTTTAATATGCTTGAATAATGAATATCAAAATAAAATTCACCCTTTACATACTGCATTTTATTCGTATTTATTTACATTAGTTAGGATGTAAAAAACACTGGCCAACGCACACATTCGACACATTCACAACAATTTATAGTTTCTAAAATGACTTAATTTAAATGCAAATGAAAACGGAATTTATTTCTACTAGAAATACACGTTTTAAATTCCTGTTAGATTTGATATTCAATGTATGTGAGGACGGCGGACGTTTATATTACCTCCGTGCTTGACCCTAAACCCAAGATATTTTAACCCGTTAGTATTTTTATTCCTCATTGTAGATTTTTCAAAAAGTTCAGTAAAAAGTGTATATTTAAATTGTATTACACTTCTACACGGTAGTTAAAATACGTAATCATAATTGTCCTTATTTGTGTAATATATGTTTGACATTATATGCATGTATTTCAATTGGTTCATTGAAAATTGTAGTTACAAAAGTTACAACAAACAATTAATAATAGTTGGTAAACTATAGGTATAGTAAAATATTATTGAGTTAAAATGTATAAAACCATTTTCAAGAACTGTTATTGATTTCGGTCCTAGAAGATTATTTTCGTGTAAGGGGATTCTCTACTGAAAATGCTAAATCTGCTAATATGCCAACTATTTGTTTTTGGTGATTTTTTTATAGTTTCTAGCTTTGATGAAAATTAATTTTTATAGTTAAAAGTTACAAAATAGCCGTATGTTTATTTTTATGGGGGTTTTATGGGAAAAACTAAGTGTTATCTTTGAATTGATATATCTTAAGTTCTACTGGCTGAATATTCACAATCAAGGTGTTATTTTGTAGGGCACTTAGTCTACTAAAAAGTTAGGAAAAATTATAACTTTATCCGTGTATAAAAAAAAGTTACATGCAAAATAAAATTAAAATTAAATTTTGTTTTTCAAAAAAAAAAAAAAATTTTTTTTATTACTTTTAAGTGTGATATTGGCATAAATCTTCCTAACTTTTTAGATATACTAATGAGGAATGCCTGAAAAAGATTTCAACCCTCTACCTCAAATAGTTTCTGAGATATATCAATTTATATGTTTATAAAACACGAAAAATCTAATATGCGGGAATCGCGTGTTGAAAACCCCTATCCTATTTTCTTTTGATTACCAACCTGTTATATGGAAATAAAATCACTTTAAAAGGCTTATAGTGAAATGTTATTAATTAAATAATTATAAAAGGACTCACCATCAATAAAAGGATGAAGTTGTTGCCAGGATACCGTAGATATAAGTCCATAAAATAATTTTCAAATAAAACACAACACAAATGAAAAACGCACAAATTACATAAAAAAAAGAACAAAACGCACTTATCCTACTATGTACATCACTTAGTTTGCCTAAAAGCTTCCTCTTCCATAAGTCAGTCCTTCTTTCTGCTTTTTTCTTTCTTCCTCTACTAACTGGGCTTGTCTAAGCTTTTTACGGTACTCCGTAAACTTCAACATCTTTCGCGCCTTCGAAAGTTCAAGTCGCTTTTTATCAAAGCGTTTCGCTATTTTGGATGTTGCAACTCCAGGACTAATCCCACTTTTGTCTTGAATGGTGCAAACAGATTTATTTACACCAGTGTTATACTGGCACACAGCCTCACAAACACAAATTTCAAGTTTTTTCCTGGATGCAAAACTTGTTTTAGGGCACTTTGACCAGATAACCCCATGTAGAGCATCGTTGGCGTTTTGTGTTTTGCCTGAAACACATCTTTCCAATAATGCATCCGAAGCTAACCTTTGGTACAGGGGCATTATTTTCATAGCTACCTTTTCAGTTATAGGTGTTTTTATCATTTTTTTGTGAGAATCAGGGGTTTTGTTGTTGGCAAGGGCTCGGTTGTAGAAGCACCAAGACTCCTTTCCTTTAGGACACTTTTCATGCTGTGGTTTCTCATCAGTAGACTTGCAGTGGTACAGTGTTGCATATATGGCAGTTTTCATCTCTTTTATGTCTCCCAGGTTCTTTTCTATTGCATTTCTGTAATAAGCAGTTAGTTTGTCGATAGTCGATGCTTTTAAGCTTCCGTATTTCTTTCCGCCAAGAGGGTCACCCTTTCCCGTATTGTCTGTCACAACTTTTCTTAGGCCTGTGCCTAATCTCTTGGCTACATGGTTGAGACACTCAACCTTCTCAAGTTTTACACCATCATAGGGATTGTTTTCACTCAAGTGAACAAAAGTTTTTGAGTTGCCGTCCGATACCACGGTTGTGTATCGGAAACCGTGGTCCTGTGATCTCTTCCACATGCGCTCGGCCGCAACCACTTCCATATTAGGAGAAGACCCCTCATAGTTCTTGTCACATTTATCTTCATGGGCAGCAACCCAGTTCTGATATGCGTCGGATTCAGCACCTAAGATCCGCTTCATTTTTTCACATTGGCGGCAATGCTTTGTGAGGACCTCAAAGTCAATGACTACACCTGTCACAACATCCACTACACAGCCAACTCCATTTTTTGATGTAAAGCCTCTTTTTTGCCAGCTACCATCATAACTCACAGATATATCTAAAGGGCCTACATAATCGAGAGGATGGTTCCCTAAAGTCAAGTATGCTTTCCGCACTTCACTTCTAGCGTTTTCCAAAACTGCATCCGCTGCCTCCAGATAGGTTGTATGACACTGGTCCAGGTGCCGATGATATGCTTTAACAGCTATAGGTTTCATATTTAGATGCATGGAAAACACTTCCATGCCTCTATGGCCTTTCCCTAAAGAGATAAATGCATGTGCAAGCCTTCGGTTGATGTAATATGGTGCTCGAGTAGAGTTAGCTGTAGAATGTCCAGCCTGCCGTGAAGTTTGGAAAACGGTTTCTGCCAGACATGAATTACAGTGCAGTTTTAAAAAATGTGCATAGCCTTTGCTATCCTCATTCCTTACTTCCAAAGTTTTACAGAAACATTCTGAACAGGGGAACTGGCAGATGAATGATTTCAGGAGGGCTACATCAACCATGATATAGCTGGTAGCAGCTGCATTTGTTTCGATAGTTTCATTGTAGCTCTTATACAAGGCAAACCCTGTAGGTTTGTCATTTTTTTCAGTAGGCATATCTCCATCAACATAAGTACTTACAGATGTAGAAGGCTGAGCAGTCCCTTGAGTAGACGAAACAGACATAGGCCTAGGCCTGGGTTCAGTCTCACTTTCTTCTGCACTTGTGCTCGAAACACCACTGTACCGTCGTATGTCTTTACAAAACCTTTTAGCAGAGTTGAGTCTGTTCCTTTCTACAATGTTTTTCCTAGTTTTCTTTGTCCTACCCATTTTACTTGACAAATAATTAGTTCATTGAATAACACTCACAACACAAGCAGAATAACACTTCTTGAGGTTATGTGAAAACAAAACATTGTTTTGGTTGCTGTTTGTAAGCAATCAAACAGCTGGTTGTATTATTTTTGTTACATCACTGCCAGCATAGAGTAAGTACTAAGCCAGTAAACCAATAGAAATATTACATATAACAAAACTCTTGGTGAAATTACAGGAGTGGATGCTGAAAACAGACAAAGTTGCCCAGCGGGGCAGCTACTCGAGACTAGTCCGGCGACGTGCAACACCACACTTATATTATTTTATTATATATATATAACAGTCATAATGGTATTATATATATGGTTTTTCTGAAAAAGGACATCCTAAAAAATAATATAAAACAAAAAAAAAATATTTAAAAAATTTAAAAATTTCCCGATTTTCAGTAGGGAATCCCAGAACATTCACAATATAATGATACGTTTGTAGTTATAATATTATGCACGTATGAAGAAGAATCTAAAAAAAAATGAAATATAATAAAATAAAATTGGAAATACTCTTACAAACAATTTTTACATTAGAACTAAATGGTTTTTTTACATTTTCCTTTCAATATCGTTGTATTAGCGTAATGATTTTTTTAAGCTATCAAGCCTGAACAACATGCTGCACCTAAAGCAAAAAATTGATCTTTATAAAATAGATTATTATAAATATTTACTCTAAATTCTTAATAGGTTACATATTTAGTGAAATAAATGACATAATAGTTTAAAAGTGAAGTCCATATGGCATCCCTCCCAGACCATAACGCCACAATAAACTGTTCACGTACCGACTCAGAAAATCCAATTAAATATAAACTATCTAAACATTACGACGATACTGCGAAGCTACACGTTAATTTATTGCTTAAGTAGCAAAATTGACTCTCAGTATACAAAGCAAAGACAATTAATGAAAATTTTCCATATTTGAAAGCCATCTACCCAATATATTTTAAACTTCATATCCATTAGAAAAAAAGGAACTGAAAGAAAAAATACGAGCGCAGATAAGCTACAATTAGACGAGGAAATATTCCAAAAAAGGGCAAAAATGATTAACCCATACAAACTAAAGAAAGAAGTTCCACAGAAAATTATATGAGGTAACACTATTTGGGAATAAAATCCAATTCTAGAAAACCAGTAAGACAAAAGAAATCCGAAATTTTGAAATGTAAAACAAATTAGATGGAAAGTAAAAGCAAAGCTATTTGGGAAATAATAAGAGTAAACTAAATTAAATGAAAGACACACCTACAATTTAAGGAACCCTATATTTGTGATGAAAAAAGTATATTATAGTAGATCCACAAATATAGTATTTAATTGATCTTATAGTTTCGTCATGAAGATTGGCAGTATGTCAATAATTTATAGTTGTTTCCGAAAATATAGTAGTTATATGAATTTATTATTCGGATTCAGTAAAAAGGCATGGCAGTCATTTAAAACAGTCAAACAGATGTGCTGACTATGTGGGTTAAATTACCTCTTCCTTTGCACAATGACTGAAAAGAGGCTGTACCTGAGATTTGGATGATGAAAAATAAGAGATCAGCCAGCACCTGATGAAAAATCCCCAAGGCTGTTAATGTACCCCTTTGTCCCCAATACGAGACAAATTTGACACCTCTGACCTATTTCATTAACTCTTCCTTGTGTCTGGTCAGATTTCAACACTACTTGTTGTTAAGCCCATAAATAAAAAGAGGAGTGATCGGCTGTTCGTTAACATCAGGCCTATATTAATAGTGTTACACTATTCCAAACTGTTTGAGAAATCTTTCCTAAAATCATTACTGGCATTTAAACTCAAATTTACATAATTGCCAGTATGAAGTTTGTCTTTGTCAAAAAAGTCGGTCACAGACAAAACTTTCTATTTTTATTAAGCGTAGTCAGTGCACTAAATAAAGGTGAGAAAGCAATGGGCTTTTTCTTCAACCCATCCAAAGTAATTTACACAGTGGAACATTACCTTTTAAAAGGGAACTAAATGGGTTTTTATTACCTTTCATGCAGTTCCAAAAGTAAAAACAGTGTTACTTGTTTTGGTGAAATATATCGTCAGATACTTCAGTCCACGGAATAAACACCTTATCGGATTTGCTTGATAAGTTTCGTTGGTTTTCAAAATACAGGCACATTCAACACACGATATATACAGATAAGACAGAGAAATAAATAATGTTTGTAAAGAGATATGCCTATAACATCAGTTATCATTTATATTTATTATAATTCTATTTAGGGTTCCGAATATATTTTAATTGTGATTTATATTTATTCCAATTTAAATAACGCATACAACGACAGATGATTAAAAAATCCAAGATTTCTTGAACCACATGAACTGGACTGTTGTAAACCCTGGCGTATAGATAACAATAGTGAGATGATATATTGTAGTCTAGCAATAATTGAGGAGATACATTGTATTGAAAAGATAGCCTATTGTCAAGATATCACTCATCGTCCAAGTAAAGTACGCACCCTGAGGGTACAACACAACATTACAAGACTTCCGTAACCTCATCCTGATAAAATATGGAGCCAAGGATACAGTAAGCCCATATTACATTTTCTAAATAAGTTAAAGGTTGATGTTCAAAAATGTCAACTATTACTTTAATGTGATACTATATCTCACTATATGACACTATACTATATGATAAGAATGAATAACGAAAGAAACTTAATTAATCCACCACCCCCTTTACAATGTTAATAGCTTAAAATATTTCAGCTCAAAAGACAATTTTCCATTTAGATGAAAATAGAAAGAGAACTGATTCTGCTAAGAATACTCCGTTTTAAAATCTTCTTGGAATTTATAGTCAGAGTATTTCGGGACGACGGTAACTTTATTACATTAAATAACAACAAGCTTGACAGTACCTTAAATCTAACTTCTCTGAAACATTTAAACATTCGTCGTCACTTTCGTACAAGTATTTACTACAAATAAATTTGTTAGTATTATTAATATCAATATCCCGAATGGAGTTACTCCTAGTGATAGAAGTGCCTAATGGTACTTTTTAATGGTACTTAATGGTAGTGTTTGTGTTCACAAGACTTAAAAATATATTTACTAAACGTAATTAGAGAATTGATTTTGTCAATGGGTTAAAATCTTACCACCCGTTGTTTAATCATTAAATAAAAACCTAATGACAATTTGGCAACTGCCAATAAGCCATCAACAAGTTCTTTGGGAAATGGAAAAATAAAGCAATAAACAACATTTTATTTTAATAAACTATATAAACAATTATTTTCAAATAAAATAAAAATAAATACATAGATAAATAAAATAAATAAAAGTAAGCTATTAAGTTATAAATTAAGTTATAGTAATTAAATAATAAAATAAATTAGGTTATGGAATATGGTAAAATGAGAATATACTTGCCTCGAATAACAGTTTACGTAAATCGGATGAACCAAGAGATATAACCACAGCGAATTCACATTTCACAAAATTATTTCTTTTTGGATTTGATTTGGAACTAACTTATTTGGCAATTGATTTGTAAATGGTATTTTATGAAAATAAATTATGCAAAGGTATACTCGAGTGTAAAAACGTCCATCCTTCGCTGTAGTAAGTTTAAAAATACATATAACTAGTACAACCCCGTCGAAATCGACGGTTAATCTTGAGGTTTTATGTAAATTCAGCTAACTGCGATGCATAGAGTAAAGTCATTAAAATCTTAGTTAAATGAAGGGAGGATAAACATAATAATAAGTATGACGATTGTGTTCCCTAAAAAACGTGATTGATGAATTCGTTTAACACAATATTTCTTACTTTTTTATCGGCTTTAGGTTGCCCAAAAGGTTTTTTAAGAGTCTTATAATTGTTTGTTCATGAGTTTGTTTCATGTCAAAGCCACTTTCACTATATGTGAGAATGGGTTCATATAATTAGCCTATTATGTTACGGAAATAGTCAATATTTATCACTAACAACTAATTCAATCTGCTTTAGGAAAATCATTCAGATTGTATTCGGATTTATAAGTAAATCTTCATCTTTGGCCATAAAAATACAGAATTTTATCAGCATATTAAATCAGTTTTTTTTATTTGATAAAAATATCTGATTCTCTAGAAAGCAGTAAGATTCTTACTTCGATCTAAGCAATTTTAATTCCTTCTCTTGCCACATCGACCCATGTATTTAATCATCCTGTTCTTACTTGATAATTCATTAACTTATGGGATAGTTTCGCCTTGGCCAGATCGATAACAAAGCTGTGCACGAATTTGATCACAAATCTTGAACATTTGCGGAACCAAATCCATAACCTAGTCCAGCCTTGGTAACAAATTATGCAAATGCGATTAGATGTGATAACACTGTTGTGTTTCCGAATGCTTTGTATGTAGTGAGGATTAGATGTGTTGTTACATGTGTACAGCAAAGTAAAAACCCTGTACACATTCTTTTAAATACCTGAATTGACATTAGTTCACCTACTTCACAAAAACCATAGATGAAACATACTCCGTAGTTAGTCTATTCCAAAACTTGAACACAGCTCTCATCCTCAACGTACTCATCTATGACACAATTTTTTACCCGATCGTCGAAAACTTTTATACCAATAAATGAATTTCTGGTGTTCTTTCTTTAATTCAAAAATGAATGGTAATTGAAAGTAGGCAACAAAAGGCAAGTGCCAACCTTACAATATATGTAAGCTAACCCGATAAGGAATAATTATGTTCCTTTAAAATTTATATGTCACACTTATTTCATAATTTAAAATTTTCTAAGAGCAATAAAGCATATATCTTTGATCACAACATTTAAAACGTATCATAAATTCATAATTTTGTTGAAACTATAAAAAACATGCCATGCATTGGAAAATCAATTTAAAATCATAAATAATAATGTAAACATTTAATTTTGACAGTTTCAGTAGACTTTTGAATACAATTTTAATATTAACAGCTGGTTCATTAAAAGTAGTGTAAAATTATCCATATGGTCGTAATGTAAACAACATTGTGTGTAAACAACTGAGTGAACTTTAAAGGCCTCTGGGGCAGAGTCCCAATTAAATTTACCTCGTTTCTCTTTTGAGGGCCCACCTACAGACCAATACCTTTCTTTAGACACCCCTACCAAGTTTCTACACCCAGCCGTTCTCTCAAATAAGCTGTGACAAAAACCCCGTTTTCCTCCATAAGAATAACATGGGATGGAACTTTAAAGGCCACTGGGGCAGAGCCCCTAGGGAATTTATCACGTTTCTCTTTTGATGGCTCATCTACAGACCAAGACCTTTCTTTAGACACCCCTACCGAGTTTCTACGCCCAGCCGTTCTCTCAAAATAGCTACGACAAAGAAAAACAGTTTCAAATTAATATATAGATGACAAAAAAAACTTTATGATCTTAATCTAGAACGATATAATATTAGTACAGTACTTTGCATACACTTCCATCGTTTATCAATGCCTAAGACTCATTTGGAGTATGAAACAGTGATTTTGCTGCAATAAAAGGACCAGATTATTCTTTGATAATCATAGAGAATATATCTCAAATAATCACACTGTGCAAATCAATACAATAGTACAATCCTTTATGGGGAACATTGTGAGTAAGATTGTGCTTCGTTGACCGTATAGTTCACCTTTAATGATGAATGAGGTAAACCTAATTACTAAGTTTACTTAAGTGAAATGCGTTTAAAAGAATTATTTAGTTTATTAAATCGGTGTTTTTATTTTGTATGGCTTAGGGTAATTAAAAACATATTATCAGAAATTATAGAAATTTATACCATAACGATGTGCAGTAAAATCATTGACCAAATGTAATCAATTGTAAAAGATAGCTAGTCTAGTAATGGATTTTAGTATTTTAATTATTACATTTTGAGAGACCCCTCAACTATAATTTAAGTTCACTATTCGTATAAATGTTGTCGTTAGCAAGCTACCCAAGAAGCATTAACAATCCAACTACACAAATCACGGAAATATATTTTACAAAGAGGAATTAGGTACCGCTAATTGCATTATGTTATGAAGTATTCCTTACTTAGTGCATATAATATACAGGGTGTTTTTTTAAAAACTTGCATCTTTATTTATGTAAAAACCGCAATAGATAGAAATATGCAGTTTGCGGGAATCACCTATTGACGTAGGGGGACCAATTGTTTTGAATTCAACGTTACATTCACATTCCCCCCCTTTTCCCCCCTGCCCCCAACTTAATTTTTTTAAATAGCAAAATACCCCTTGTGACATATCAAATAAAAGAGCATGAAAAAAGAAAATTTTTGATGAAAAAAAAATTGAAAATCGGTTCATAAATTTGTGAGATATTTCCCCCCTCGCCCCCCCGGAACTTAATTTTTTTTTAATAGCAAAGTACCCCTTGTGACATATCAAATGAAAGAGCATGGATAAAGAAAAATTTTGGCGAAATTTATTTTTCATTTGATATGTCACAAGGGCGGGTACCTTGCTATTAAAAAACAAGTTATGGGTAGGGGAAAAGGGGGGTGATTATCTCACAAATTCATGAGCCGATTTTAAATTTTTTTCACCAAAAATTTTCTTTTTTCATGCTCTTTCATTTGATATGTCACAAGGGGTACTTTGCTATTAAAAAAAAATTAAGTTCAGGGGGGGTGAGGGGGGGAATATCTCACAAATTTATGAACCGATTTTCAATTTTTTTTCATCAAACATTTTCTTTTTTTATGCTCTTTTATTTGATATGTCACAAGGGGTACCTTGCTATTTAAAAAAAATAAGTTGGTGGCAGGGGGAGGAAGGGGGGGAATGTGAATGTAACGTTGAATTCAAAACAATTGGCCCCCCTACGTCAATAGATGATTCCCGCAAACTGCATATTTCTATCTATTGCGGTTTTTACATAAATAAAGATGCAAGTTTTTAAAAAAACACCCTGTATAACGGATAAAATCAATCTTCCAGACAGAAGACTACAGTATAAGAAGCATGAAGAACACAGCGATGTATAATTCAAATGTGGCGTGGTTCAGAATAAGTTGCCACCCAAGAACCTAAAGTTTACTGTATGTCTACAAACTTTGATTCCTGAGACAACTAACCATGGACTAGGTCAAATATTGAATGTTGTTAGGATAGTTGTTAGCAGAGTGTGAATGGAATTAAAATGTTTATTCTTACATAATATGTAACAGTTGTTTTATAAATAATTATTTATATACTTCAGTAATTTGCCCACATACTTAAATAAAAATACCAAGAATATTACTCGAATATAGTCCAGGGGTGTTTTCCAATGATCAACAATATTAGTTAAGACAGGAACCAACATGTCCGTTCAGAGTACCTGCGTCAGAAACAGCCAAACGTAAAGTAAAGTCTCTTTTCAGTTAGATCCACAGGTGATCGACATTCTCTGTATGAAAATAAAGATCTTATCAACGCTTTATGTTAAACAATAAGTACGATATGAGAATCAAAATTGTGAATAACTCAACATTTCTAGGTGCTATAACTCTGATAACTGTTTCTGATGAATTTCCTAAGTGGATACCTATCTTCTTCGCACTTCCATAATTTAAATGTATCACACAAGTATACGTTTAGTACAAGTGTTTTACACTCTTTTTATATTGAATCCAATATAATTCCTAAAAGTATAAAGCATATGAAAGAAATCGATATTCTTAAAACGTCTTTACAAATGACTTGAACTTCAGGACGTTACAGCGACCTTTAGCATGACTTTGGAGTAGTTACTTTAATTTGTTCACAATGAGGAATCGACAATAAATCCTTATGAAGCGTTGACTAATTTTCTCTGTTATAGCAAAACGGTGTAATGCGTTCATCAGATTTTCATTTAGTAGCTTAAAAGTTCTCTGAGAGTTCATTGTGCTCGTACTATTCCTTATAGTGCAGGTTCAGTAATTTACACACTCTTAACAATCATCCATGTCCCTCGTGTTTATCTCTATCTGGACCTGATCTTGTCAAGAGATTGCCTCAAGAGAGAATTTGCATATCTGGTTTTGTAAATGCAGAATCCAAAGGGATAGCCATTAAATAATTAACACGTACTATAAAAGTTTGTTCCTCTAATTACTGTTGGGTCTTGGGTGTGTACTGTATACTGTGTGCTGTACTATTTAAACTGTAACTTTTTTTGAAAAAGATTTAAAGATACACATTATTCCCTTCTGTATTCTCACTTCGTTGCGTAGCCTGGGCAGAGTATCAAGTATGTTATAATGTTTTTAACAATTCCCCAAACAAGGCAGCACCCTAATAATAATTGTTCTGGATATTGTTTCCTTCAATACCCGTGCGTTTTTTTTTGTTTTTTTTGGTTGGCAGTATAGTAGACTGTATCTGGATGCCACAATGTCGTGTCATTTCCAGTTGTCATATAACGAGATGAGTGTTATGTTGTGTTACATTGAAACATTGTACGCCATGTTTGACACCCTTCACAAATACGCCATTTTGAAGTGGTGTGACATGCAAGGTCCATGTTGCGATGAGTTAAAATGTTGAGCCTCGTGTAAAGTACAAAGGAAATATTTCCTTGTGGTGTGGTTGATGAATTTAACCTATTTCATTCGGTAATTTCTATTGAGTGCGTTTGCCTTAAGGATAAAATTTTCATTTTTTATTTCAATTAACTACATTACCTACGTTGATTTTTTCAGTTAATAATGCTGGAAACTCATAAGGAATAAGATATCTGAAAGGATGGAAGGGACATTATTTTTCATTTTACTCATTCATTAGGAAGCTACTTTCTGCTATTTATTTTAAATATGATCAGAATGAAACAGTATCTAGGAAATTAAAAATTTAACTTTTTGCAACTAATGTATAAGTTATACTATGAATTACGTTTAGTTCATTTACTTACTAAGTTGAATCAAGACTTAAAAAATATGTTTAAGATTGCAATAATCAGCTCACTATTACTTAACAATAAAATTGTAAATACATTACACCGCAGTTATTTGATAGGAAATGCAAATGGAAGCATGTAATGGGGCTTAGCGCAATGTATATCATATGATGTATTAGCATTCTAATATGAAACCTGTTATCTACAAATTATCTCTAAGCCTACATTACACACACCACATTACAAACGTTTAATGGAAAAGGATCACATTTTTGCAGTTCTGTAATACGAGTACTAAACATTTACATAATTAAAATGAATGAGAACCCGTACGTATTTTAAGGGTTGAAATAATTTATATTTTGGCTAAGGTCATCCACAGAGGTTATGTTTACGAATAATGCTACCCCCATTCCTACACATCATGCATATCAATCTCAAGCAAATCAACAATTAACTCCCTATTAACATAGACAAAAATATTCCCTTAGTGGATTTCCCAACCTTATGAAACAGCTAAAGCAAATTTTATCGTTAGCTCTGTCTGGTGCACTGTAGAGGTTGTGTTTCGTTTACAATTTGTTTCTTGTTATTTCAGTAGTTTAAAATCCTCTTTTGATCAAATAAAACTATATAATATAAACCAAAAAGTATAGCACAAATCATGAAATTAACTCTAAAAGAATAGAAACAAAGTTTCGTCAACACCAGCCACCAGTGTCACCAGGCATGAAAAACGAGCTTTAAAATTTACAATGGGATGGGAAGTCTACTTGTGTTAGTTAATCTATGCCTTTAATTAAGAAGACGCTTCAGTCCACATCAAATTGAGTTTATTTAAATCGCTTTACACCAAGAATAATTGATCAGATTAGTGTACGTAGAGATCAATTAATAGTAAAGTGTACCATAAATACAATAAAATTTTACATGTAATTAGCTTATATCAAATCATTCATTTGGTTATGATACGTTTAAGTTATAATGGTTATAACTCTGGCGTGATTATGAATTATTCTATCAGAACACAGTAGTGTTATAAGCTATAAGGTAATACAAGACACGACTCTGGTCCACTTTACCGTGATATGATGTATCGTGTCTTCGTGTTTCCTCTGTCGCACAGTTGGGTGATAAGAAAAGTATGAGTGATCTTAAGTGGTTGACTCTAGTGTCTCTTTTATAGCTTTATCTAATAATAAGATAACTCATAAAAGCATCTAGTTAATATGACAGAGTCAGTTTGGTATGTTATAGTTACGAAACTTAACCGGAAAATCCAAGCAAACAATTCTCATATTTTTCTTTTTACTATACCAGTTAAACTTACCCAAATTTTAGTAATAATTCGTAACAGGTGATAATTTACACCAAGAATAATCGATCAGATTAGTGTACGTAGAGATATATGTTATTTGTTATACATTATGTATATTTATTATTTATTTTATATATATATATATATATATAAAATCCAATTTGTTGACTACATTCAAGTCTATTCAACATATACAATTTCTCCTGAGCGGCTAGACTAACAAACATTGATTCGCAAAATATTTAAATCTTTAACATCTCGTATTTGTTTATTATATGCCCCTTTCAATTCTATATTTGAGCTAAGACTCCTTTAGTTGAGTAGGTCTTTACATATTTCTTGTTAATGATTTATGTAAAGCAGTATTTTTACGATACGGTGTATTGTTAAGGTAAATAAAAATATTTTGCTATCCAATCAAAATATTTTGAGGAGGAGACAGCAATAGAAGTGTTGTAGTAGTATTACACACATAACTCCGGTCTGTAAGGGTACAAAACTAAGTCCCGTATCGTTCCTTCATGTCTTCTAATTTGAACAGTTGGCAGATAAAATATCAGACATGTCCACTGTCCAGCTGACCAGAGTAGAGCTGCATCAGCTGTTATAGTTACATTTAATTTGGGGGAAGGGATCATTCATTGTTAAGAGTTTAATTGTTTAAAATACAAAATGAATGCTAAGAAACATGTTATTGTAATGATGAATATAATATGTAAATAAAACCTAGACAGGAGTATTCTAAGAGAGATGTGTCTAGATTAAGAACCTTGAGGAGTGTTTAGATGTCTATGATAGTTAGAAGGGAACAAACCTATAATTGTTTCAAACATCATCCATCGAATTATTTATGTTTTTTCAAGTTGAAAGGTATACTAAAAATCTTTGTTTTAAAATAGTTAATAGGACCAAGTTATTCTTGCTATACTACTATACTACTTATCTACAAATAAAACACCTTAAGTTTATTACACTTTATTTTACGCTGTTCCACCAGATGGCTGTGTATGCTTTCGGTTAAAATTACTAAACTTTCGGTGGTAGCGGAACGACTGAACCGATTTTAATGATTTTAATGTTGTTTATAAAAGTATATACATTTTTTTGTGGGATGCACTGTTTTTTAGTTATAAGCGACACACTAAAAAATGAGCAAAATCGGCCAAGATTTTTGCCTCCCATACACTTAGCTCACTTCAGAATCCTTAGCAAACTCATTTTTAACTTATTTAGGATCTCAAGAGGAGATGAAAATGATTTACAGCTTTCCCTCAATTTTTATGAGCTACAAGTCTAATTTGCCTGAGCTATCATTCATTTATTCTTAAATGTTAGCTTTAAAAGTTATATTATAGGAAGTAATTTACTCTCTAAATAAATTACAATACGATATGTACTTTATACGGTATTCAGTGAAATGTAGATTTTCACTCAGCAACATAACTATAAACAATTGTCAGAACACGTATTGATAAATAAAATGGTTTCACGTGTGATAAAAATCATTAGTTTTACTAACGCTCTTCTGACTGACTTCCAAAGATTTCTTGTTAGTAATTATGTTCTGATTACTTGCCACCTTGACTGTTTATTCGTCTTTTCGTTTCAGTTTTTAGTAAGAGAAAGGTACTAACTATGTTTTAGTTTTTCTTAAAAAGTGTGTTTCAATAAATTAAAAACATGTACAAGAGTAAATAAAAATGACGAAACATGCGAAATAAAATTATAATTTTAATATTGAGTTGGGTTTTAGATATATTTTTGAATGGTTTTAACTTTTATATCAGTCGTAGATCTTTTTTGAAGGTCCAGTAATCTACAGCATAATTCGCATTGAAGCTCAGAATATCAAGACGATGTATTAAATACCTAGTACGCTAAAAGCGTAGGTAAATATTACTTTAATGAGAAGGTTTTTATCATCGGTATTTTTAAATAAATTTTAAATGCTATATTGCACGATGAACTAGTAAATAAAACAGTAAAATGTAACACTGTAATTCGGATATAATGTTAGTACCGTGTGAGTTTTTATCGTATGTAATGATAGGGTTTAATTACAGAGTGTAATATCATAAACGACAATACTCGCGTTCCACATAACAGTACTTGAGATGCCTTATGTGGTGCGGCGATGAAGCGTCATGCGTGTGGTTATTTAAACTAAAGCTGGACTGCTAAATGACGATAGTCAAATTTAAATCAGGACTTACATTTATACATATATTTTTTCTAAGCCACATATCAGTAGAGGTCTTAGCCATCTGTGTGAACCAAAAAAGGGTTACATGTGGAGAAAAAAAGAAATTTGTGGAGATGGGTGCAAAGGAATACGTTTCCATTGAACCGCAAAGGATAAGGTAATCGGTTGAACCAAGAGATAGCGCTACAAAATTCTCACACATCACACTGTTATGATGTATTGGACCTAACCTAGTTGGCTACTGATCTGTTAAGTGTAACTTTGTAGAGATAAAAGTTGTTATTTACTGTTTCTATATCTCTCTCATGTTTGGCAAAAAATTAATAAAAAGAAAATATAATTTCTAGAATATTTAAGAATTTAAGTCAAGTCCATGGACGGTTTAGTACTAGTAAATTATTTATTTCTTAACATAAAAGTCTAGTTTTGAGTGTAAACAAGCGATTGAGTCGAGAAAAGGTGACTTATTGGAAATCCAAAACGAAAGACAACATTGTGGGAAAGACTTGCTTTGTAGGTTTAACGGCTCACCTTGTTGAAAGTGCTGAAATCCCGTCGGTTGGAAAACAACAGTTGTCGTATTGAACCGGATCAATGCAATTTGTACAAGATATTAAACAAACTAACTTGATTTACTGGAAAACATATATATTTTGTAATGTTTTATTAAATTAATTTTTTACCTAGGGCTTTAACACATATAGAGTAAATATATATTTCATACATATAGACTGCAAAATCAGTTGAAAGCAACTGGAAGATGAAAGTTTACTTAAGATTTAGAAAAAGTCGTATTTCTTTTTATATACCAGGCTGCATCATCAGTGGGCAAGTTGAACTAAAAATATTCGAGGATAATGGTTTTGATACGGTGTTTGAAAACGTGTGTGAAGGTAAACGTGTGTCTTTAGTGTGTAAACGAGTATTTATTCTTAATCAGCATGGCACGTGCTATTATACGTACATTCTGTAAATTTGTGTATGATAAGATTGCGGAACACAGATCTCAATACCAAAATCAATATAAATTTAATAATTGTAATTGATTGACTATTTACGGCTTGTCATGTCTTAAAACTTCGAATCCTTAACTAATTCCTTGTTCTTGCGATGAATAGACAAATAGAGTTGAAAATGAAAATGGCATAAATTCGGAAAAAATAAAGGGCACAAAAACAAAAATGATCAATTACAAAATAACATAATATTTCTCTCTATCTATCGTCGTGGCTGAAAAGGGTCGTAAAACAAGGAATAATTCAGTGGGAAACTTTTACCTTGTTTAGTTTCTTAAAAACTACTTATTAACATGAAACTAGCTCATTTCGTTAAAAAAATGTATTAATAGCCGTGAGTTATCTTTTCTCCAACTGTTTGATGTTGATTTTAACTTTGTAAGTTTTGAAAGTAAACAAAACATTAAATTTTAAACAACGGTTCCCTATTTCAGTACAATTTCTCTAAACTTGTGTGAATATTAATTATACACGAGAGGTCGTCCAGTGGTCGAAACTCGACCAAAAATATGTAATGTACTCACTTATCTATTTTCACCCCACACTGTAAATAAAACATGTGATTGGAGTTTCCTCCATTTGTTTTGATTTTCTGTTTATATTTCGTTGTTATTTCGTAACCAGCATAGCAACGCATAAGATCCATGTTAATTTTTTCAAATTTTTAAACTCATTTTTTGTGCTTATCTTTGAGCCTATTTAAATTTATAAAGGGATTCTGCACACCTACAGGAAAATAGCTTTCCAACGGTATGCGTAGATTTTCCCTACGATGCACACGAGCTGAGAAAAAAGGTTTTAAAGAAACATGCTTGCCTATTAATATATAGATAGATGCTTAAGTTACTTTATTAAGTATTTATTCGGTTGTTTCATATTACATTTTTATTTTGCTTTTATAAAGTGATTACCAAGTCGTTTGAAAAATATATGCGATTATATGCATTGTCTACCTTGAACTTATGAATTGCGGCCCAATACAATACACGTATAGCCCAAGCCTTCCCTGATCTCAGCTCTGGGAACTAAATAATAAAGGAAACACGAAGTCACAATAGATCATGTTATGGTAGATTGGACAAGAGTTGTGTCTTTGTCAAAAATGGTATAATACTACTGTAGTCTGCACTCACTCTCAAAAACTTTAATAAATAAGCAATTCATATGAATTAATTATTTTTTTATATCACCCAAAACATATTAAAATAAAATTGAAAAAGGTATACATATTGAAATAACATCTCGAAAAAAATTATTAAAAATATTTTAGACGACCTTTCAAACTAAATAACACAACTATTTTGATTGCTTATGTGTGCATCTTTATTGGAATGTGAAGAATATAAGCCATTATCATCTATATTTTTTACTATTATAACTACTTTTAAAACATCTTCTCTGAGGTACATATTTTAAGCAGTAATGATGGTTGCGAGTAAATGAAGATAGGTTACTGTTGTACTTTTGTTACAAGGTGAGATTAGCTGTTTCTATAGCTTAGAATGGCTTAAGACAAGTGAATATCTTGGCCCAGTGATCAATGACTACTAAGCTGTCCTTGAGTAAATGTGAACTAGTGAACTTCAAACAAATGAACGCAATGTTGGGACCCTTGTACAAATTGCGCATTTTAATATAGTCCAAAACTAGTTTTATAGGTGAAACACATAATGCAATAGCATTTTTATCTTAATGATAATGTTTGTTTAACAGTTGTTACGTTAGAAAACCTAGTAATCCTACTAATATTATAAGTGAGAAATGTTGGATGTTTGTATGGATGGATGGATGTTTGTGACACTTAAACGTGAAAAATACAAAACTGATAGGGTTTAAATTTTGTATGATGGTAGCTCACATTCCCGTTTAGCATATTAGACATTTTATTACCTCTAAAATCCTTTCGGGCTCCACTGCAGTGGCTCTGGGGTTTCTCATGTTAACCTAATAAGTATTCATATTTAAAAGGAATTGAAGAGTTTTGTTAGCTGTTTCAACTGGACTAGTTGGTTTTTGCTAATGATATTAGCATTATATAATATATATAATAGCATTACAAATTTATAAGGTTTGCCAACAGGGTGCAGCACTATTAGTTTTTTGCATTTATGACAACAGCTAATTCGAACCAATTAGCAACAAAAAGCTGTATTACACAAACTTTACTTTTTCTATGGTTTAGGGGCAGTGGTAGAACATTATGGCTATGGTAGATGTGCTATACTATATCATACCGTATAAATTAAAAGAACAAAATTTTTTTAAGCCATGTCATCTATATTAACTGAAATAAACAAAATCCATGTGTGTTGCCCCTGAGCTGTTGGAATAATGTAAGACAAAATTACTTACGTAATCCCGTCACAGATTAATAAAATATGTCAATTCAGCTTTAGGTACTTATGTAGAGTGTTGGAATTTATTTACAATCTTGTTCCTCATTGCCTTCTTGGTATTAAGTTTAAAGCAGCTGTCATGTATGATATTATGCCATGTGTTTGCTATGTTTATAATTTGTTGTAAATAAACATCACTTCCACTATGGACTTTAGAAACCATACTGTGTAGTCATTTTACTCCTATTATTATAAAGGAAAATCAATTATAAACAAGTGGTTATGGGCCCAGTTTCACTTTTATTGTAACATGTTCTCTGTGGCCTATTTTGAACTGTTTCATTTTTGAAGAGAAGTGTTTAAGAAATATTTTAGTAAATTTCATTGAATGAACACTTATTAATTACTATGATGGGAGACAAAGTTATATACTCCACATCAGCCCCTGGAATTTCTAAGTTGAAAGGGTTAGCCAACTATGCCAGTTGGAAATTTGACATGAAGATGGCTCTAAAGTATGAGGGATTGTGGAATTGCATTGAACCACGAAGGTTTACTACAGAGACGACACCGCTAACTGTGGATCCAGACAAAGATGAGAGGGCACTCGCCAAGATTGCCATGCACCTGGAGGCAGCTCCAAAACTACATATCAGGACGGCCACATCAGCGAAGGAAGCATGGGACATTTTAGCAAAGCAGTATGAAGTCAAGAGCACAAACAGGAGAATATTTCTGCTGGACCAGCTTTTAGATTTGAAGTTGCAAGTATGCAACAGCATGAGTGAGTATATTTCTAAATTTCTTGACCTCAATGCTCAACTTGCTGACATAGAGAAACCCGTGGATGATGAAATGAAGGCGTGTCTACTTCTAAGAAGTTTGCCTGAGTCTTACAGGGCATTTAGGATGGCAGTCGAGAGTACAGATAAAGTAGAATATAGTAAAGTACTAGAAAAATTAAATAGCATGGCTGAAAAGGATACCACTGAGTCCTCCGTAGTATTTTCAACTTTTAAAAGCAGTACTGGGAAGCTTTTTCTATCAAAATCAAATACTAATCAAGCTAATTCTAATAAAAGCTCAAAGACGAGGAAGTCTTTTATTCCTACTTGTTACAAATGTAGAAAGGCAGGCCATATGATAAGGGATTGTCCTGAAAATAATCAAGCTAATATAAGTAATAGCTCAAAGATAGGGTCAATTTCCAAAATTGGTAAGTCAGATGGTCAAAACAAAAATAAAAATGTAAGTTGGATAACTGCTCTGAATGTAGAATCTGAAAGCTGGTACTTAGACTCGTGTTGTTCTGACAATCTTTCTAAAAGTAAAGAAAGTTTTCAAACGTTTAACTCGAATGAGGGAGTTAAAGAGGTCACTTTCGCTAATAATACCAAAATTTACTCTGCAGGTACTGGGAAAGTTTCTGTGAACCTTAAAAACTTTGGTGAGAGAGTGATATCGAATGTGACGTATGTACCAGATTTATCTACAAATTTGCTATCTGTGAGCAAACTAGCTAGTAAAGGGCAAGTTTTAGTTTTTGATGACAAAGGGTGTAATATTTACATAAAAGATGGGTTTTCAGTAAGAGGTGAAATTTGTGGAACTGGAACAAATGTAAACGGATTGTATCGGTTGGATACAGAGAGTAAATGCAACATTGATCCAAATGATGGAAATTTGGCTATGGCTACTCAAGTTGACCAGTCAGTTAGTGTGGACCTTCACAATTTATGGCACAGAAGGTTGGGTCACTTGAATCATGTTAGTATGGGTGTTTTGAAAAAGGGGATGGCTTTGGGTATCGATTTTCCTAATCAGAGGCCAGAATCTTGCATTCCCTGTGTAGAGGGGAAACACTCGAGAGAATCTTTCCCAACCACTCCAAGTAAGAATCTGAGGCAAAACTAGAGTTAATCCATATGGATGTCTGTGGGCCTATGAATGTTCAGTCTCTTCAAGGTAATCGCTTCATGCTAATATTTATTGATGCCTTCACCAGAATGACCTTTGGTTATTTCTTGAAATCAAAGGACGAAGTAGTTGACTGTTTTCTGAAGTTTAAGACTTTAGTTGAAAATCAGACCAACCAGACTATAAAAACTGTTAGGTCAGATGCAGATGAAGGTGGGGAGTACATGAATGCGAGACTAGAAGAAGTGTGTAATAGATTTGGAATAAGGCACCAGGTCACTACTCGATATAGTCCTGAGCAGAATGGGGTAGCAGAGCGTGCAAATAGAACTATTATTGAAAAGGCTAGAAGCATGCTAAGTGACTCAAATTTGAGCAAGGGTTACGGGCAGTATGCTGTGGAGGCAGCTATTTATCTTAAGAACCAAAGTCCTACAAAAGCTGTTTTTGGAGTCACGCCACAAGAGAAATGGACTGGATCGAAAGTGGACCTCAGTCACCTTAGAGTTTTCGGGTGCATAGGCTATGTGCATGTGCTTAAGGAGAGAAGGACCAAATTGGACTATAAGAGTGTTCCTCACATTTTTGTAGGTTATAGTGAGGATGTCAAAGGTCAAATTGGTCGATTCTAAGTCTCCCCGTAGATTGATTTATTCTAGAGATGTAAAGGTTTTTGAAAACTTATTTTATAATGGGCGTGAAGAAAATAATGGTGATGAAACTATACAACCAGTCGAGACCATAGTAAGCATCCAGACCGTCAAACTCGATGAACCCTGCAGGAATCCTGAGGCAGAAGAGGAGAGCTTCATTCTTGATAATATCAAAATTGAGCAAGATGATGACGATGTTGGAACTGGAGGATCCGCTGAAGGGGATTCGGGAAATGATGAGGAATGTATTGAAATTAATGTTGGAAGTAGGTACCCTCTAAGAGTAAGAAAACCTAAAATGTTTCCTGATTTTGTTACCTACATGGTTACCTGTGAGGATCTAGAGCCAAGTAGTTATCAAGAGGCAATAGAAGATCCGAATAAGAATTTGTGGAAGCATGCTGTGGAGGAGCAAGCTGATGAAGAACCTCTACATGGTTTTGTTGATGCCAGTCATGGAAACAACTTTGATGGGAAAAGTTGTACGGGATATGCTTTTAAACTGAGTGAAGGACCTGTGTCTTGGGGAAGTAAGAAACAGAGATGCATGACTGATTCCTCGACAGAGTCAGAGTTTGTAGCAATGGTTCAGGCATGCAAGCAAGCAATGTTTCTGAAGCACTTGTTGGAAGAGCTGGGAATATTTCTTGAGCATGTAAATTTGCATTGTGACAACATGCCAGCAATGAAGATTTTACAGAAGAGAACCGTGAATGACTAGACCAAACATATAATTCGTAAACAGTTATTTGTCAGAGACATAATCAAGAGAAAACTAGTTGTGCTGAATTACGTTCCAACTTCCAGGATGGTAGCGGACATTTTGACAAAATCACTTGGCAAAATCAAGCATGATGGTTTCATGACCGACCTTGGTCTTACCCCAATGAAGGATCAAGATTAAGGAGGGGTGTTGGAATTTATTTATAATCTTGTTCCTCATTGCCTTCTTGGTATTAAGTTTAAAACAGCTGTCATGTATGATATTATGCCATGTGTTTGCTATGTTTATAATTTGTTGTAAATAAACATCACTTCCACTATGGACTTTAGAAACCATACTGTGTAGTCATTTTACTCCTATTATTATAAAGGAAAATCAATTATAAACAAGTTAGAGTGGATAAGTAATTAACATTGTCAGAAGATAAACACAGTTCGAAAACGAATAAATACATAAAACAATAAAACATTTAAGAAACAGGCCTGTTCTAACCAAAAGATGACCGACCGCACAGGTAGCAAGGGACAGACTCCATTGGATATGATGGTTTGACCGTCAAAGCCGTGTTCTTCAGATCATCTACCCGCGCTACCTGTAAGTTTGGAGAGTTACTTGCTACTGTTGTCAGGCGCCGTTATCTGCATGTGAAAAGGAACTGAAGACAGCTAGCTATTACTATTTTTAGTTTACATACCTAAAAATTTAATTTGAAATCAATAAAAGGGTTTTATTTCTATTGCCCATTTTCTTTCATATATTAGCATGAAAAGGTAAAATTTGTGAACATTAAGCATGTTGATATGGAAAAACCTAGAGCTTTCATCCTTTTGCCTTTTTAATAAAAAAGATCATTATTTAGTTTAAGTAGTTAATTGTGATTTTTTAAGCTTTTACTTTTTTATAACACAACTGCTGATATTGTCCGCTAATTAAACGGAATTGCAGTAAGAGAGCTGCAAACAATGAAGCCGTTGTAACAAATTAAGGAGTACAAAACCTTGTTTTCTTACTCCTTGTCAGCCTGTGTTATTAATTATAGCTTATCTCGCGGTTTTTGTACTTCATTCAATTTGTGTTTTACGTCTTTCATTACATCGTATAACTAATAATTATCGTGAAAAAATAACAAAACATTAAACACACTCATTATAAATAGCGCTGCAAAACATGTTTCATATTAATAAAAATTCTTTCTTTAACCTTAAGCAACATATTGAAAGTCAAGAGTGACCACCCATTACCCGAGCACACTTTTTTAGCCTTAAACCTAGATCAACCATCAACCTAGACCTACCATACCATAGAGAAACTAATAGTGGTCCTTCCCCTACTTACATGGGAACTATAACTATTTCTCATTTACCTGATCACTTAAAACGAATCGCTGATAATAAAGCTATAAAAGAATCTAACAATTTGACCGACCGACAATCTACGAAGATCAAAATAAATCTGCATACAATACATAAATCCTAGCCTTCGCCAACTAGGTTTATAGAGTTATGACTCCGTCAGAAACGTAATGAAGTTTGAATATTACCTGGTTTCAAAGACTGCAGAGAAGAAGTAGTGGTATATTGTAAATACAAAATGGCATATGGATTGATCATTATACAACACAGATTTTCTTACAGGTAAATCAAACAAAAGTAAATATCTTATACTAAAATAGTACAGGGATAAATTTTCAGAGCCACGTGTCTACACACAGATTAGTGATAGTTCAAAACAACCGGACTGCATTTTCACATTTCAACATTGTTAAATATTGGCGATGGATGAGCTTCCATCTCAGAACCTCCTGGAGATGGGTTTGGTCCTATATCTGGTATAGTAACACTCATATACAGTATAACCGTAAATATTAAGTAATTTGTAGCAATGTTTTATTATTTTTATTTTGCAAACCAAAATGTTGTTAATACTGTTGAAATAAGGTTATTTGTCTCACAATGTATTTTATTAGAAAATGATAACATTTAACAACACCGTCCAAGACTTAATTCCTACTTAGGAAAAGCCTGATTGAGGTATTCTTTTATAAGAACAATATGGTTTTACTAAACTCATGCTTTTGTTTTACAAATACTCCTCCTGAACGGCTGAAGCGATCCGCACGAAATTGAAAACAGTCATTGTTGCCAATTAAGGGAAGGTATGGGTCTAAAATTACACAAATCGGATATCAGGGCTTTTTTCCACGTGAATTTAATCTTTTAGAAATTTTACATGGGCCTTATAGGTTGATTGGTAATCATGAGGTTTTACAAGAAAAAAATACAAGTATAAACGCAAGAGTCGTAACATGTGCTTATTAACAAGACATTTAAACAAGAACATTTCAAATATAGAACTGCTATAAGAGCTGATCAGCTGGTAGTTATTTTCTTATGATTGTTTGAGTTTGAATGTTATGAATGTATCTTATGATTGACAAGTTAAATGTTAAATGCAAAGCCAAGATTGAAATATAAGTTAGGGTCACAAAAACACTGGCAGGCCGTGTGATGAGAAACAATATGTTTCTTCATGCTGTAGTAAGTTAAAAAAACAATTATTAAATATAAAAAAATTAAAAGATATTTCCAATTACATCAATCCAGTTGTTTTCTTTAGAGACAGTTATCTAATGCTGACATAATCTGGTATATAGCATATTCAATTATTATTTTCTTGTTAATGGTAACTTTAAGTAATTTAAATGCATCAGGTATCATTCCGCCAAAGTTAAAAATCAAATTGAATTTAAACTACTTAATTACTTTATGAAATGAAAATGAAATAAATAAAATCTTTATTTTACCAGGCAAAGTTAGGGCCATATGGCCCTTTCCTACACATACCCTGACATATGTAAATATAAAGAAATAAATTTTTTTTTCCATGGGTATGTAAACAACTACTTTATATCCTAGACACATGCATTGAAACAGCCGTTTGATTGGAGTATGACAAAAACCTTTGTTTCATGAAATGTTGACATGATGTTATATGTGAGTCCTCAATATTATATGGAAGCTGACATGAGACTAATAGTTGTCGCCACGAGGACAATATTTATAAAGACGACTGCAGCTTGTTTAGGTTCGTCTCTTCACACTTCATATATTCATTCCCTCATCTGTCTGATCAACAACCACATAATAATGACAAAGTGTTTTAAAATTGTATTTATTGAGCTTTTTAATGGAAGTATAAATATTTGATTTATTTATTTAAACTAATAACGTAAAACGTGACTAGTGGTAGGTTATTTCAAGTTTTCTAAGTTTAGTTTTAAATTCAGCATCAAAATAAAAGTTGTAAAAAATAAGCTATCAAAATCTTATTTTACTTATAATATAAATATTATTTGTTCTGCCAATGCTTTGCAACAGCTCAAGGATGCTTAAGAAAACAATGTGGTTCTCTAAATCTACAGTAAAGTTACTCACACTTACCATGCAAATTGTATATTCAAATCTTCATCGCAATTTTATTCTTGCTTATTTAAATTAAAATCTTTTGTGTATTTGCATTACACTGTATGGCGGAATCAAAACTAATAATTTATCGTATTGTAAACATCTATAATGAGAATCAAAATAATAACTCAGGGAAAAGTAAACAAACTAATAATAAATACCCCAACCGCAGCAAACCCGCAGACTAAGCGAATTTTAATTTGGATGATTGGATTAGGTTTAAAAAGTACCTAGGTTCGCTGCAGCAGGGACTGGCAATAAAGTTATTTATTTAGTGAAGCATTGAAAGCCTTAAATAAAATATACAAATTTGTCAATTTTGACCAAAAAATATCTATAAACAAGCAAACTACAACAGTTAACTAATTCTCCATAAGAATAACGATAGGAAATCCATAGGAATTAATTTTAAATTTGTCGAATTTTCGCCGTACCGGTAACCAATAACAGAAAGCCCGTTTCTAAGGTCCAAACATGCTGGTTTCGGAATCATTCAAGTCTATCACGTCCTACATCTTCAAGCCAAATTTTATCAAAATTGGACAAAAATTACTCAAGTATTTAGTATAGCTCACAGCTGTACAAATCTATATTATAATTACAATTTGATATACACAGAATCTCCGGTTCCCGGCCAGGATGATACCTAGTTATTTAATTTCATTTACGGTTAAACATTATTGCACTTGCGATGACCTAAATCCGTTATGTAAAGGCACAACGTGTTTCATCTGACTTGGTTTGGTTTTTCTTACATAACGTGATTGGGATTAAATATATATATATGTGTTATATTAATATTCGAATTTTCGTATTAGCAGGCCTAACTGTTATAACATGTTTTTTTTCAGTATTAGCGAATTTTCCATATAGGGAATAAGCTATTACCGTAGTACTCATGTTAAGACCTGGACCCGGGACCAATTTAATTGTTCATTTTGAGGTCCCTAGAGGCCAAAAACACCATCCGTTCAGTATATATTTGTGTGTGTGTGTCCGTTAGAACGATAACTCGAGTAAAAATTATCCGATTTTGATGAAATTTGGTACAAACGTGTTAACCTACATTTATTCGAACGAGTTTGCGATCCAGCATAATCGGACCATGTGAACCGGGATGGGGGGTTTTATGGGGTAAAAATTGGGTTTTCCCATTTTTGACCCTAAAAACAAAGCATTTTGCAATTTCTTTTCAAACCGTTTTGTAGAGCATAAAAAAGAAATAATTTTGTATATTGAAGCGCTGTTATATGGCTAACGGTCATGGAGAAAATTAAAAAATAGTGTAATTTAAAATTCCCATGTTATTCTTATGGAGAAAATGAAAATTGTTGTAGTTTACTTGTTTATGGATATATGTTGATCAAATTTGGCGAATTTATTTATTTCATCCTATACTATTGACGTATTGTCAAAAAACACTTTTTACCTTCCCTGTAGCAGCAAACCTAAGCACTCATTAAATCTAATGTTATTTAAATAGGGAATACCTAAATATGTCTTATTTATGGAAATATTTTAGTAAAAATGTACAGACAAAACTCTAATTTTATTTATATAGATGTAATCAGACAAGTTGAAATTCGCTTAGTCTGCAGGTTTGCTGCGGCGGGGGTATTTTATTTATATGGTGGAGACATCCGTGTTATTAAATAAGAGGATTATGTTTTATTAACAAAAGTTAGTCGATGTTTTGAAGAATTGTAGTTTTGTCTGTGAAAAATAAGGCTTCAGGTAAATAGGCTTGGATAACATCGAAAACTTAGATAAAAGATCCTTATCTTATGTGACATCAAAGAAGTACTAGGTTGACGAGACAACGTCCAGCGTTTAATTCAACCCTAACGTAACTAAAAGAAAATATGTTTACTAAACTATAAGCGGTTAAATAAAGTTTTTTTTTCCTAAAAACAAAAGCAATTATAGATGTGTAACTATTTCATACAGCAGATATAAGGAACTACATTATTTTTCTCCCCGTCTTCTTCCCGTTGCAAATCACGGTTATAGCAGCTACTAAGTAAACACAATCTTATGTTCTTATCATGAGTTAAGGGAAGCTCGATGGGAGTTAGTTACATGTTTGACTAACGTTTATATACGAAATAATTCTGTTGTAAACTTGGTGTGTACCATAGTGTTTTCCCAATATCTGTATTCTTAGCTTACATGCCAGATGGATACATGTTATACCAGAATACTTTAAAGTTTATCTATTTAATTTCATTGTGTTAGTATTTTTTATTGTGAATTTCGTCGACGACTGGTAGGTTTAGTTGTGGACGAAGTCAGTGTTGACAGTAAAATAGTAACTTTTTCTAAACCTAAACTTTCAACGATCACTCGGGCCGGCAGTCCACAGCACCAGGTGGTCGCGTACGATATTTTCTCTCTGCAATGTTGGTAGTCCTTGACTGTCAGCTGGTAGACTTTCATTCAGTAATCAGTACCGTCGTACACGCGCGACTCTGCCGGTAGTATTGTGTTGTGCTGCCGAGGCCCAGCGTATAAAACAACGTGGTTGTTGTTCGTGTAAAATTTAATGCACTTTATATACAATTCAGTGCTGGGGGCAAAGGAAATATTTTCAGGTTAGGTGAAATTCAGGATTGCACAGTCAATCTTTACTATTGTTTAATGCGACTTTTACAAAATATTGAGTTTCTTAGTGTCATTTGCTTTCCTCAAGTGATCTTACTATAGTTATTTAGATACACTCACAGATTTTCCAGCTAAAGTGTTTTTGTCTTTTGTTTCATTTAATATCAACGAATTAAAAAAGTTCTTACTTTAAAATGAAATGTAAATATCAGTAGCACAAACTAAACGTTAAAACTGTGCGTGTCGTTAACAAAACAACCGTAATAGACCATTTATATGGTCCAAACAACTTCCTCTTCCAGACCAACTCATTAGACAGGTGATAAGTGAAAGGCAACCAGGATTTGTGTTTGTGTCTGTGTTTGTGTCGTTGTGACTGTTGTCGTTGTCGTAGGTTGTGTCCAGTGTTATGTTTTTGACCATGGGATTATTGCATTTGATGGATTGATACTCAAACGGTAAGATCCTCCTTTAATTTCCTTCTTATATTTTAGCAATTTCCTATATTTTAGTCTCAACTGTTATATTATTGCCCTCTTAATTTTTTTGTAACTCTGTCAGTATTCTTCCTTAGTTTACTAAACATCCATTAATTTGTTAATTGTTATTGGTAAAGTAAATTATAAAACGAGTTAAAAGATTTAATAACTTTGAATTAGTTAGACAAAGATGTCCTGGGTAAATTTGTGATCAATGTGGTTGAAAATGTTTTTTTTTCTTCTAAGATATATTTCACGAAATGAAATTGCTAAACTATTTTGTTTTATGTAGTAGCAGGTTAGTTTCTAGGAACCCTGGCTGACGTTTTCCATCAAAGATAATTAATGTTTGTTAGGAATACTTGATATTATTTAGGTTCCAATTATAATGAATGCGTTTCATGTGCTCGTATTCATCACAATCACCGTTGCTGATTAACTGCTGACCTTCTATAACCATAAATAATTATGTATATCTAGAATGAAAACTATGTTTCATCGTTCCCTCAAGTAATTAATATCGTTGGCTTTGTTAAGGGTGCGCTTTTCAGTGAAAACTATGCCATTGTAAAAAAGCCATCAACACAAAAACCGTATTATTACCTCAAACATAGTGCCTTATTATTACTTCAAACATAGTGTTGAAAAAAGGTTCTGTAAACATGTAAAAACGTAAATAGCTTAACATTACGTTTTTAACAGCTATTTTTCTAAAATGTAAACAGGCATCTATTCCTTAGGTGAGGACCCATACTTAAATCAAGGATGCACTTACTTCGTAGTATTAACTGTATGTTGTGTACTTGAATAAGTGGGATTTGAGAAGGACCACAGCAAAGTATCAGGACATACATACAGTAAAAGTGATCAGTAAACATCAGCACAGGACCACAGCAAAGTGTCAGTGTTGTAGTGTGCAGGACAGGAGGAGGGTGTTGTGTAGACTGAGTACCAATGATGGTCCCAGTGAAGGTGGGAGAGCCGGTCTGCACTCTACAGACAGTAAAAGTGATCAGTAAACATCAGCACAGGACCACAGCAAAGTGTCAGTGTTGTAGTGTGCAGGACAGGAGGAGGGTGTTGTGTAGACTGAGTACCAATGATGGTCCCAGTGAAGGTGGGAGAGCCGGTCTGCACTCTACAGACAGTAAAAGTGATCAGTAAACATCAGCACAGGACCACAGCAAAGTGTCAGTGTTGTAGTGTGCAGGACAGGAGGAGGGTGTTGTGTAGACTGAGTACCAATGATGGTCCCAGTGAAGGTGGGAGATCCGGTCTGCACTCTACAGACAGTAAAAGTGATCAGTAAACATCAGCACAGGACCACAGCAAAGTGTCAGTGTTGTAGTGTGCAGGACAGGAGGAGGGTGTTGTGTAGACTGAGTACTAATGATGGTCCCAGTGAAGGTGGGAGATCCGGTCTGCACTCTACAGACAGTAAAAGTGATCAGTAAACATCAGCACAGGACCACAGCAAAGTGTCAGTGTTGTAGTGTGCAGGACAGGAGGAGGGTGTTGTGCAGACTGAGTACTAATGATGGTCCCAGTGAAGGTGGGAGATCCGGTCTGCACTCTACAGACAGTAAAAGTGATCAGTAAACATCAGCACAGGACCACAGCAAAGTGTCAGTGTTGTAGTGTGCAGGACAGGAGGAGGGTGTTGTGCAGACTGAGTACTAATGATGGTCCCAGTGAAGGTGGGAGAGCCGGTCTGCACTCTACAGACAGTAAAAGTGATCGGATTCCCTTCTCTACTTTCTATTAAGTGAACGTTCCTTACCGAACCGACCATCCTACGTCCATATTTGATTTTGAATGCGATAGTTTCATAAGACGAGTTTGTATTAAATCAATGTTGATACTACTTGCTTACTTTGTAGCTTGTGTTGGTTAGTCTATGATTGTAGTTAGCTTTTAGATTTTTCTTTCGTAGTATCCATCATGTGAATACTAGGCAAGAATTATGTATTTGAACACATGTTTGGTAGCTTCTTAGTAACTTGTTTAATTCTTCCCCCTAGGATGCTAGGTTACAGCTCGGTAATCTTTTACGCAGTACTTCAGGGTGGCATGCTAGGTTTCTGCATTATCAAATGGATTAAATTCATTGTAGATTAGCTGGATGTTGAACCTGGGACCTCGGGATTTGAAGCTCTGTATTTTAACTCTACCACACTATCGTGAATGATATATCTGCTAGTAAAAAAAAAAAAAACAACTTCTTTTTAGTTTGTCAGTTTCAGGACTGTCGAAGTTTAGCTATAAAACTTATGTGAACACTGTATCAGTTGCTGAAACATGCTGGTTTCAACATATTTAACTTAGGTTCTACCTTAGCTATATCACACTTGCAAAAAGTAACCAATGGGACATCCTGACATCATCCTGACTTGGAAATACAAGCTAACTTGAATAACCCACACTTTGTTATAGACATACCCTTATTTAACTCTATTATCTGTCCTATGGAACTGTCGGTTAGGTCAAAGTAAACAGTCAGGTGTAGATGTAGGCACAAAGAACGCCGGCCAGGTGGACGTGGGTGTGGCTGTTTGATTTACTCTGTTGGCTTGGCGGGTGTTGCGTTATGGTCTAAATACAAGTGTGATTGTGAACATAGAACTGAGAACACAACATTGACAAGGTCGCCTTTCACACCAGACTCTCATGCAACTGTGCAGAATACTGCACCATCTATATAAATAAAATTAGAGTTTTGTCTGTACATTGCTTAGAATAATGAACTTTTTGGTTATTTTTACATTTCATAGGTCAGAGAAACCGAATCAAACCTTATCTCAATTTCTGTCTGTCTGTCTGTCTGTCTGTCTGTCTGTCTATCTGTCATTCTCTTGGTAACGCTAAAATACGCACTTTATTACAACTACTCCTCAATAACTATAGCACTGTCCCGCCTGAAACTTATTTTCCAAATACTATACATATATGAGATGGTTTTAGACGTATTTCATCGAATATGAGACAGTTAGATATTTAACAGTAAACCCTTGAAAATCAAGTTTTTGTCGATTTTTGACGTGGAATTTCTGGAAGCCCATGTTAACCTTATGAGAAATGAAATTATTGAATCTTAACAGCTGTTTCAATTAAACAAGTTGGTTCTGTTCTGTGATGTTCAATAGCATTAAAGTTACAAGGATTACCAACAGGGTGCAGCACTAGCACTATTATTTCTTTTACATTTATGACAACAGCTAATTTGCAACCTGGAGGCGAGTGAGCGTAGCGAACGAGCTAACCTGAAGGCAAGTGAGCGTAGCGAACGAGCTAACCTGAAGGAAAGTGAGCGCAGCGAACGAGCTCCAACATACAGGTGAGTGAGCGTAGCGAACGAACTTCAACCAGGACGTGATTGAGCCATGCAAACGAGATCAGATAGTAAAAATAAAAGTAAGCCTACCGTTATAGGATCGACCGGCAGACACAGAGGTAATTTAACCTTTTATTGATTGTCATACCGATCCGGAACAACAAAAAACAACATAAAATGAAGCTATGTATAATAGTTTGGCCAGCATATCTTAAAATATGCAAACCAACTGCTGTTCGTTATATAAGAAGGTTTCAACTGAATATTATAAGATCCCCGTGCGTAGAACGGGTACACAGCTAGTTGGTACATAAATTCATAAATTATAATCCTGGATTGAAGTTGTTTTACTATGTACATATTACAATAATAACAAAACTCAAATAAAAACTTTATATTACCACGGGATTCAGGTTTAAAGTGACGTAGTTATTTATTTATTTATGCTGTGCATGGATGTGTCCCGTCTCTAGATCCAGCTGATGCAGCATAATGCCCCGATATCCTAGAACCTCTTACCATTTCAAATGAGACAGCTGATCGTTGATGTGGCGCGGCGCCGTGACCACAACCTGGACGTCTGTGACCCGGTCCACTTATGGTTATGGTCATGAGTCTGTCTGTACCACTCAGGTCAGCTTCACTTCACATCCAACCGACCATCAATGCCGGAGAAAGTTATTTGCATACCTGTATCGTATAACAGACATCGAAAGTTATGATAAACGAGCCGATTTCTGTTATAGAATCAAGATTCAATAACTTCGTCTACATTATTTTTCTAAACTTGTTGACTAAAGTCTTTTTTTGCGTTCATATAGAGTACAATTATTTATGTCTCTATGAAACACAGCTATGGTTTATGGGCCTAACAACAACTTACTTTAGCTACCAATTTCCTTTTTTTATCTGTATTTTTGTTTCTAAAGTTTTCGTTTCAGCAAAAAACCTTTTGCATAGTGACCCAAAAAACATAAGCAAATTTATTTGCTGGAGCTAAAAGTGAAACACAAACGAGAAATAAGCACAAGAATTAACCAAGAGGCAATACGTATAATATAAACTGCGAGAAACATAACAACGGCTAATTTTGTTTGAATATCTTGTGCTAAACAATATTTTATTAATGTTTTTAGATTGGTACCCCTAATGTCTATATTTTTAGCAAAATACGGAGTTATACGGAAATTACGTTTCATTCGAGAACAAATCGTTGACAACAACTTTTTAAACTTAAAACGAAACGAATATGATTTCATAACTCAGCCATACATCAGTCTTCTTTCAATTTAAATGTAAATCTTGTTCAAGTCTCTTGTTTTAAAACTTTGTTGAATTATAATTAATGGAAACTATTCAATTAACTACGATACTGCAACTATTCAATTAATGGAAAATTAATGGATTTTTAAAGGAACTAGCTATACCCCTAAACCCCGGTTTTCGACTTCAACTCTACCTTTAACACGTTGGTCCAGTAAAATAGTTATGCATATTGTCACCAGCAAACATGTTTACTGTATATACCTAACAACGGACACGACAATCGAGTAGCAACGAAAATTGAGAAGACCGTGACTGCGACCAACGCCCACTCTCTCTGAGCAGGATCACGACCTAGGATCCCAGTAGTGTCCTACTCAAGGTCACCAACACAATGGAATACTGAACTTAATCGCTACTGTTAAAGGCAATGATTTTGTATACTCAATCTAGTTTGTTACTCTTTGAAGTAAATACAAAATGTACAACGACTACTATCGGAAGTAAAACACCCCCAGCACACGTACAGTCAGACTTAACGAGAAATATGTTAATTCGAAAAGTGTATTGGAATAACTATCCTTAGTTAAGCACGTTACATAGTTAGGACGGATATACTTTGCATGTATCATTATTTTACCGCAACTCAGCATCCTTAACAACGAACTCCTTAATTTAAATCTTTAAATTTTAAAGAATGAGGTGCAGTGTTGAGGGGAATTCCCAAAAACAACTAGATTTCTCTACGTTTATCATTTACACTTACTAAAACCCCAGTTTGATTGAATTTTGTATATTATAGCAAAGGAAAAAACTGATTGCTTTTAAATGACACCCTTATCATTTATTAATAGAAAGTTATATATTCATCATTCTAAAGATATTTTTTCCCAAATAGTTTGTTAAGATATTGGGCTTATTTACTTATATTATGATTGCTGAACAACAATATTTTTACTTTACAAAAATATTGTGCTCTATGTAGTAAACAGTTATTTCTACATTGACATGAATTATAATTTAAGCTGTACTTGTACATATAGTAAGCTAACAATGAGATAAACAATAGTTTCATTTGATTTGATTTGACTAACAGTGGAAGAAATTGGATGAAAAAATATCCACTAAAATACTAATTTAAATCACCTCACACTTATTACGAAATTTAAATAACCTCTAAATAGTTATATCGTTATTGAGTGACAAAAAATTTTGCTTTCTCATCAAACGGTGTTAAATAGTAGTGAACTTTAGTGATGTAATACACCTCAATACAACAATCACCTTCATTTTCAATGGTGTTCGTTAGGATCTACCGGAGACAGACAGGTGTTGGGTTGGGGTGCGTTTGTTGGTTCAGCTGTTGGTGGTGTGCGGTGTGGCTGTGGCGAGGAGAAACTATGGTTAACATGCGTGTTATGGTCGGCGTTGACAATAAAGTACCACACTTGCAGCATGCATCAGTGGTAGGTGTGAGCATATACGCCATCTGTATGCAGCTAGGATCACGCACAGTGTGCAATACCAGCTGCAGCACATTCAAACAATAAAACCTTCTGGGATTTCTTAAAAATTATAATTATCAAACAATGTGTCGAAAATCTAAGAACTTATCACAGTACTATGATAAAGTTAAATGGACTTTCCATACATGAAACCAGTCCAGAAAAAAACTGTTTGGAAAGGGTTTGTTATTCAAATGGCATTGCATTACGCACTTCAATGACGGCAACATATTTTACTGGATACTAGCTGATTAATTAGCCTATAAGTAGTTATTAAACACCTAATAACTAGGTAATCTCATAAACATGAATTACTATCCACGTAAAAAATTTACAAAATAAAATGTACTTTTTTGCACAGAAATTACTCCAAAGTTGAGTCAAAACTCGAAACCTAAGACACCTTTTCTGTAAAATAAATACCTGAGCTGCAGCAAACCTGCAGACTATGTGAATTTCTATTTCGCCTAATTGTTTTTATAGAATAATATTTCTTTAAACTCGAAAAATGTATTCCCGCTACCCAGGAAGTGCAGAGACTCACTCGCATCTGTTAGAAAGCTGCATCCAACCACTCCACGTAGAAGACACGTTTATCAGGTGAAATCCCAAGTGATATCCTATCACAGGACCTATCATTTGCGGCACGAAATCGTTTGGTTATACTCTCGCCGCACAGTGCCGTGTCGCCAGTTCGTTGAGAAAGCACCACAGTAGGTACGAGTGTATACTGATGCTAATCGTCAATGTACAATGTAGGCCTTCCTCGTTCTGTAGAGAGTCCGACTTCGGTTGTCAGTTATTGCTTTCACTAGCGATCTCACAGAATTATTCATCGACTTTACGCTTGTAAGTCAAATCGTTCGGTGAGGTGGCTCTTGTAGTAGGTATGCAGACGTTTTGACGTTATGTATGCCTACATCTGAAAGTGATTATGTGGTTTCACGGTCTATAGTATTATACAGAATACAAGATCTTAATACGTATTTTAATATACCGGTACGTACAGCGTGAAAGCTTTTGTACAAAAAATAAAATTTGAAATCGTGAAAAACTCAAAATATTAAATAGAAAGAATAGTCGTGATCAACATTTTGTTAATCCAACATCAAACTTTTAAAAATAATTTAATGATTAATTTCGAATATTAATGTTACTCTTGTGAGTGATTAAGTCTCTTGCGCGAGGAGCTTTGGTTGAAGTCGACTTAAGCGTGGAGAACCATAGACTGTTGAAGACTAGTCGCTCGCACAAACTTAATAAGCTTATTTTCTGTTTATACCCGACCTCTTTATACCTTTAACACTCTTCTATACCCGAAGGTCTGAAGAGAAAATTCATGTTGTTTTAATCACTTATGATTGCAATGTTCTTGGATTTCATAATTATTTGTTAAGTCATCTACTAAAATCTATTAGCCAACGTTTAAGAAATATTAACTTATTTGAGTATTGAACAATACATATAAAAATAGGGTTACTGTTAACCGTTACTTTAGTATATTAATTTACTATTGACAAATTTGCCTTTGATAACTAAATAAGTTTTTAAAACTCATCTTTATTGAGTTCATAAAGCTCCTTCACGGCGCGACATGGCTCAGCCCAATAGAGAATATTGATTAGGTTGAAATTAATTATTACGTGTGTAGGGGCTTTCTTAAGTTATTTATTATGTTATTATGTATCATTTGGTCAATGGATGGTTGCATGTTTGATGCTGATCATCATAGAGTTGTTTACAGGGATTGTTACAAGTCGGATGATGTGTATTGTAGTTAGCCAAGGGGGTCCACAGTAAGGTACTATAATAGTAATGTGTTCTAGGGATGTTTACATGTTTGGTGCTGATCATCATAGAGTTGTTTACAGGGATTGTTACAAGTCGGATGATGTGTATTGTAGTGTAGCCAAGGGGGTCCACAGTAAGGTACTATAATAGTAATGTGGTCTAGGGATGTTTACATGTTTGGTGCTGATCATCCTAGAGTTGTTTACAGGGATTGTTACAAGTCGGATGATGTGTATTGTAGTGTAGCCAAGGTCCCGGTCCACAGTAAGGTACTATAATAGTATTGTGGTCTAGGGATGTTTACATGTTTGATGCTGATCACCATAGAGTTGTTTACAGGGATTGTTACAAGTCGGATGATGTGTATTGTAGTGTAGCCAAGGTCCCGGCCCACAGTAAGGTAATGGTAATGTGGTCTAGGGATAGGTAAGTGTTTGGTGCTGATCATCATAGAGTTGTTTACAGGGATTGTTACAAGTCGGGTGATGTGTATTGTTGTGTATCCAAGGTCCCGGCCCACAGGAAGGTAATATAATAGTAATGTGGTCTAGGGATGTTTACTGTTTACATGTTTGGTGCTGATCATCATAGAGTTGTTTACAGGGATTGTTACAAGTCGGATGATGTGTATTGTAGTGTAGCCAAGGTCCCGGCCCACAGTAAGGTACTATAATAGTAATGTGGTCTAGGGATAGTTAAATGTTTGGTGCTGATCATCTTAGATTTGTTTACAGGGATTGTTACAAGTCGGGTAATGTGTATTGTTGTGTAGCCAAGGTCCCGGCCCACAGTAAGGTACTATAATAGTAATGTGGTCTAGGGATAGTTAAATGTTTGGTGCTGATCATCTTAGATTTGTTTACAGGGATTGTTCCAAGTCGGGTGATGTGTATTGTTGTGTATCCAAGGTCCCGGCCCACAGTAAGGTAATATAATAGTAATGTGGTCTAGGGATAGTTAAGTGTTTGGTGCTGATCATCCTAGAGTTGTTTACAGGGATTGTTCCAAGTCGGGTGATGTGTATTGTTGTGTATCCAAGTTCCGGCCCACAGTAAGGTAATATAATAGTAATGTGGTCTAGGGATAGGTAAGTGTTTGGTGCTGATCATCCTAGAGTTGTTTACAGGGATTGTTACAAGTCGGGTGATGTGTATTGTTGTGTATCCAAGGTCCCGGCCCACAGGAAGGTAATATAATAGTAATGTGGTCTAGGGATAGGTAAGTGTTTGGTGCTGATCATCCTAGAGTTGTTTACAGGGATTGTTACAAGTCGGATGATGTGTATTGTAGTGTAGCCAAGGTCCCGGCCCACAGTAAGGTACTATAATTGTAATGTGGTCTAGGGATAGTTAAATGTTTGGTGCTGATCATCATAGAGTTGTTTACAGGGATTGTTACAAGTCGGGTGATATGTATTGTAGTGTAGCCAAGGTCCCGGCCCACAGTAAGGTACTATAATAGTAATGTGGTCTAGGGATAGTTAAATGTTTGGTGCTGATCATCTTAGATTTGTTTACAGGGATTGTTACAAGTCGGGTAATGTGTATTGTTGTGTAGCCAAGGTCCCGGCCCACAGTAAGGTACTATAATAGTAATGAGGTCTAGGTATAGGTAAGTGTTTGGTGCTGATCATCCTAGAGTTGTTTACAGGGATTGTTACAAGTCGGGTGATGTGTATTGTTGTGTATCCAAGGTCCCGGCCCACAGTAAGGTAATATAATAGTAATGTGGTCTAGGGATAGGTAAGTGTTTGGTGCTGATCATCCTAGAGTTGTTTACAGGGATTGTTACAAGTCGGGTGATGTGTATTGTTGTGTATCCAAGGTCCCGGCCCACAGGAAGGTAATATAATAGTAATGTGGTCTAGGGATAGGTAAGTGTTTGGTGCTGATCATCATAGAGTTGTTTACAGGGATTGTTACAAGTCGGGTGATGTGTATCGTTGTGTATCCAAGGTCCCGGCCCACAGGAAGGTAATATAATAGTAATGAGGTCTAGGGATACGTAAGTGTTTGGTGCTGATCATCCTAGAGTTGTTTACAGGGATTGTTACAAGTCGGGTGATGTGTATTGTTGTGTATCCAAGGTCCCGGTCCACAGTAAGGTAATATAATAGTAATGTGGTCTAGGGATAGGTAAGTGTTTGGTGCTGATCATCCTAGAGTTGTTTACAGGGATTGTTACAAGTCGGGTGATGTGTATTGTTGTGTATCCAAGGTCCCGGCCCACAGTAAGGTAATATAATAGTAATGTGGTCTAGGGATAGGTAAGTGTTTGGTGCTGATCATCCTAGAGTTGTTTACAGGGATTGTTACAAGTCGGGTGATGTGTATTGTTGTGTATCCAAGGTCCCGGCCCACAGGAAGGTAATATAATAGTAATGAGGTCTAGGGATAGGTAAGTGTTTGGTGCTGATCATCATAGAGTTGTTTACAGGGATTGTAACAAGTCGGGTGATGTGTATTGTTTTGCATCCAAGGTCCCGGCCCACAGGAAGGTAATGGTCAGCCGGTGACGCGGGGGAAGATGCAAATAAGATAACGAACGTTGAGTTTCTCATCGGCGTCCAATATCATCCCACTCTTGTTCATGCAGAATATAATTTGAGTACATGTACGGCATAGCATCACAGAGAACTTGGTAGTAAAATGGAAAATGTATGACAACGTAAACCATACTCACAACAACTCCAGAGAATTATATACAATTGTTGTCCGTATTTGGTGATACATCATCAGTTAAGCATAAGCTTAAACTACTTAACGTTGTATATTAGCTTAGAAATACTATCCAGCATTAGTGGTTGTTTCATGGTGAAGAACACATTATAAAGTGAAGATATCGCTGTGTATAGTGTGTAGAGATTAGAACAGGGTGATGTAATCCTGCATATTCTACAATTACGCACTACTTTGACAGGTTGTAACTATGAAGAGGTAATGTGTTCCAAGATTTATCAGTTGAAACTCTATAGAAGAGTAGTTGATTATTTCTGTAATTGTTTTTTTTTTTATTCTTTTGGATTTGGATTATCAGAGAATCTAAATAAAAACATAAAAATATAAAACCTAAGTTGATCTAAATGGGTTTCCTCATTTCTTTCCGACGAGGTTTTATGAAACGCAAGGGATACTTACATATACAGTAAATTACTTTGTTCTTCTACAACTGACACTGACAAACGTTTTGAATTAATTCTATTTTCTTAGGATTGGACAAAATAATAACTATTTTATAAGCCCGATATTTAAAAGATGCATATCTACAGAAGTATGTTTTGAGAACAGTATATTGTTGAGTCACAGTATAAGTAATTAATAACAACTTTTGTCACCGTCTTGGCATTAAAGCAATTATAATGAAATATGAATTTATGCAGTATTCTTAAATCCGCATTCTTATTGCTTTTCTTACTCATTATGATTACGCTACACACCCGCCAGAATACAATAATTTATCCAATTTATCCTAATTATATACTCGGGGGTTTTGATGACAGTATAATTCAAACTCTCACAGCATGAATAACGATTTGTACAAGGTGCAATAACTCTCGTATAAAATATTGTTACTGTATTTTAATTTGTACCAATGTTCTTTTAATATCGCGGACAGAAAGAAATCCCCAGTTATTTAATTTAACAATAATTTCTTTAAGTTTGGACTTATGCATTTTGATTTTCGAAGATGTGTAAAAATCCAACCGGGTAGATAAAACCGCATTTTCGTTGTTTAATAGTAATTTTTAACTTACAGATATTTAAGAAACGTTTAAAGCCTAGAACACATAATCGAAACTAATTTTGAATCTGAAATCTCTCTTGAACATGGTGAACTCTTGTATACATGGTCCTCAAAAAGGGAATTAAAGAATTTAGTCAGCTGTGTCAACTAAAAAAAAAAAATGATTCCATGATAAGCAAAAGCATTAAAAGTTATAAGATTCACCAACAGGGTGCAGCAATATTTTTTTCATTAATGAAAACAGCTAATTTGAACTAAGCAGCGACAAAAATTGTGATACGCAATGAGAACTGTCAAATTAGGATTGTTTACAATTATCTTTATGTTTATAAATTTCATATATAATTTGTGACATTTTGCGAATATTCGATAATTTATTTTTCTCTATTATTTGGCTGAAGTGGTAGGACATTATGGCTATGGTAAATGTGCAATACTAAAGTATACCATACATTTCAAGATTTATCAAACTGTTTCCTCCCCCATTGCAACTGCAAACTGCAATAGGTACTTTATTCTTATATGCCAATCCCGTGCGAAGGGCGGGCACTCTGCTAGTATATCATAAAACGTTATTTGCCGCAGTCAGCCAGTCACAGTCACAGTATAATAGTCGAGAGTGGCGGTGAAGTGCAGCACAGTGCAGGCAGTGGTGCGTGAGGTGGTACGCAGCACGGCGGTTGGTCGCAGTCCGAGTGAAGCCAGCCGGAACAGACTACTACGTTACAGCTGGTGGAGATGTAATGTCCATTTCACGAACTACCGAGTACCGTAGTCATCATAATGCCATCAACTCGTTCTTCCCCTTTTGTGCCACGCTTTACCGTAACTATAATGGCGCGGGCAAAACAAATGTCTGTGCACTCGCCGTGTAATTGAGACGTCCGATTACCATTTCTGGTTATTTCTTGTTCTAATATTAAATCTTAAATGTTTTTTTCATCTCAGCTTAGCTTACTAATACATGAATATGGCATTTAAACGATAATCAGGATTTGATGACAGTAGGTACAATATTTTGTAGACAAAATGTAATATTAAGTTGTATGGTAAATACACCGGTTATTAACATGGGGTTCGTAACCCTGCGTGTTTCAAATCGCTATTAAGAAAGTAAACTGTGTAGATTAATTTTGGGCTATTATGTTGGTTATTTTACCGGTAGTAAGTTTAAAATTCACGCTAGTGACAACTGTAACCGATAAATGTAAATTATATAAATGAGAGATTTGTGTAATGCTTTAGCTGTGTGATACTCAAGCAAAAAAGGGTGAATGTTTGTGGTTGAAAATAGAAGTGTAAAATGGTTAAAATTTTACCACATAGTCCTGTAACGGCTGTAGCCTAGTAAAAAGATATTGATGGCCTAAGAAAGCTTTTGTTGTGTCAAAACCTCACTTCCACATTATGTTCAGGTAACGGGGTCGTGTATAGACTACAAATGTATTAGTAAACGGTTGCTTATGAGTTCACATTTCGACAGTCTACGAAAGTCAGAACAGTTAGTTGGGAAAAGTAGTATGTTGTGTGTTGTAGAGCTTCACTTCAGAGTTATATTCGGATAACAGGATCGTGTATGGATTGGTTTTGTTGCGGGTTTCCATATGATTAGTCTATGAGAGTTGAAATTTACAGAGTAGATTGATTTTAGTAAAATAGCGGTTTGTTGTGATCTAACGTTTGGAATTTGTCTGCAGGTGTTATAAATAAACAGGGTTTGGTCAGGAGCTTATATTAAGACAACCTACGAGAGGAGGGATTGACAGTAGAGTGAAGAGAGTTTGTTGTTGTTGAACTTATACACATTGTTATTTACGAGTAACGTTAGCTCACAACGAGTTTTATAAAGAAGAGTTTAGTTCCCCACGGGTAGTTATGATTTTACCACTTTGTTGCAACTTAGAGAGGGGGAAAGAGAGAAAATGCCGTTTACAGAAATATTTTACCTGAGCTACTTCTGGTAAATATTGCGTTCCGTGTATGTAACTAAGTTGCGGGTCTTAAAATGTTTGTATAACTTACGTATCTTAATTCTTACGTTGAACTGTATCTCCTTTTAGGTTTTATATTTATCTTTCTCGACTAGTTTGTGAGTAAATGTTACATTAAACAATATTTTACTATTTATAATGATGATACAAGTCCTTTGTATCGTATTTACAAAGCTACTGTCACCGTCACTGTGGTCACACCCTGGCTGCCTGTCTGTGACTGAAGTTGGCGGTTTGACTCAATCAGCCCTTCGTGTCTATGACATTTACTGAGTTACTGACTCGTAGTGTGGTGGGCCAGTCTTTTGTAACATGATGGTTTAGTTTATATACATGGTATGGTTATTGTTCACATTTGTCTCGTACCATTTATTCCTTAGACAATATAAGGGGTGAATAAAAAGTCAAGACCCACTATCTAATATTTTTCTATGTAAACAGATATCTCCTTCTTGTGGTCGTGCAAACTTATCAGGAAGCTTAATTTTATGATTTGGAAAATGTTGAGTGTCCCGCAAAGTTGGGTTATTTCAGGGACAACGCAAAATTATTTTTTAATGTGAACCCCCTTCAAATGATCAGTTTAAAGTGTTTAAAAAAATTTAAAGAATGGTGAAAACCAGAGTTTGCTATCTCTTCTCTACCCAAAATGGTAGCCCGTCAAATGTATAGGTCTAAACATAAAAAAGATAAGAAAAACTCAATGTACACTAAAGGCGCTATTTTTTTTTTCCATGCCATTATTTTTCCACTATGTATGGCCGTAAACATGAAAAGGTCTACAGGTCATTTTTATACTTTTCACCTAATTAAATAGACTACTAAATAAAAAAAATAAAAAACACGAATAAATAGAACAAACTAATTAATCTAACACGAGGAGATGTGTTAAGCACATTTTATGTAACATCCTTTTGCGTATACAATAGTAATAACAAAAGTTTGTGTTATTAAAAACTATTTTAGATTCTTTAAACTGCTAAAAAAATTTTTGGCATTCATTCACAAAAATCAATTGTTCATTAAGTTTAACATTATAGTTTTTCAGAAGTAATATAAATGTTCAAAGTAATAGCGATCCTAGTATCTTTAGTTATAATGATCAATTACGTGACGTTTACACTAATTTTATGAGGTATGAGTGTTAAAACATAAAACGATATCAAATAAAATATATTTTCAAGCATGAAACTTGTACATTATAATGTAACTGGCGAGGGTGTGAAGAGAGTGGGCGATGACAGCGATCACAAAGGCCAGGTTCTCTTGAGCGAATTAGTTTCCCTCTGGGAGTTAGAGAGTGAAACTGACATCGCTTCACTGATTTGTTGTGGAATAAAGCTGTAGTTGAAGCGAGACAATGTTATGTAACTACTAATGTAAGCATTGATATGCAAGGGACATACGGAGTATTGTACCCACCACCTTGGTGATATAACTGGAGTATAGCACTATAGGGGTCGGGTTACAATCACTACAACATACACATTATAAATGTGTGGTATCAAGGTAGCCAACTTGCAGATTCATCAATTCAGACGTAATTACAACTTTATAATAAACTACGTCATTGTCATTACCAAAGTTAAATATACAATCGACATTATAATTAGGTATATTAGCATTTTGCTCCACTAACTATTTGTTAACTTCATCATATGATCACAAGGCAGTGTTATGATGCCCATGCTTGTCACCCCATATACGGTGTGTTGCGTGAAGTCCTACAACCGCCGCTGTCGTGTTGTTTGTGAAGCCCTCCAGTGAGGGGCACGGGCCTTCTTGGTGACGTCATTATGCTAAAAAGATCAACTTTATACCTTGTATGCAGCTAAGGCGTACCATAAACAACACCTTATACCACTCTGTTAATTTTACAGTTAAATATAAATATGTAAGCTATTTAAACAGCTTGAAAGGAAATATTGTCACAAGTGGTGTAAATTGTTAAGTAAAACTAAGATATGCACACCAAAAGCTCCCTGGCCAAAGCTAGAATTGTTAATGAATATATGCCGCATTCAGTATAAACGTCAGTATGAGTAATTGATATTCCCTGAGGAACAATTTTAAATTAGTTTACCAAACATTTATTGCAATTTGTTTAGATTGACATAGCAATTTTGTAGTTAAATTATAAACGCAAGCGTATATTTTGGGTGTGTGAGTAAAACATTATGGATAAAAAGACTTCTAATGATACCAAACCATCTAAATTATTAATCTTGCTACCAATTAATCTATTTAATTAATAGGTTATAAAAGTTGCATATTTTTACATACATTCCACATCCTACAGACGTCCACAAACTTTTGACCTTATGATTCAGAAAGATCGTTTTTTAGGTAGTCGTTTAGGTCATTTTTCTCTACAGTATTTCCTTTTACATGAATACATAATAATAAAAAAATAATGTTATTCTGGAGAGTTTCTCAGTACAGAGTATTCTACAAAACGACTCATTTCATGTTAAATGGTAACTTATGATTAGTTACATTAACATGCATCTAACTATAAACAATGATTGTATACGTTGACTATTGTTGGTCTTATTACACCTACTGGAAACATAATTCCTTTTAACCCAGATCTAAAAGCTGAGACACGCAACATCAGGGAGGTCATTGTAAAGCTTGGCCCAAAGTATGAAACACCTCTCCTGCCTACTTCTAACCTTAGTTAGGGAAGTGAAGTTGTTTGTCAGGTAGGTATTTCACTGTTATACCCAGTCATGAGGGCCAGTCTTTCCACCTGGTATAGCTGGTTCCTTTTCAGCCATTACCTGATGTACTAGATTACTATTCTTACTCATGGCTGAATACAACATAATACTGTATTCGGCTATTATTTAAACAACCCAACTTTCTCACCCTTGTTAGTGTTGTTACATTAACTCTCTCTTTTTGACGTGTTCTACACTTTTGTTGTATAGAAAGTAAGTAAATGGTGTTCGCGTGTAGGGAAGGAATATCCCTGACTGAGTACAAGACCTGGCACGTACCAAGGGAAACCTCGACAAGGGGCCAAAACGTTTCCCTGCCGACATGTGTTGAAACTTTCATATCTGCATTTCGATTGCGGATCTTCTCTTTTTCATCCTCATTCTGAACACTTTCTGACTGAACTGACTCTGAGTCAAACTTTCTTTTTATCCGTAAAAATAGTGTTTTGTATGAAGAAAATTCATTTTGACCTTCTAGGTGTTACATTTTATCTTAAGGTAGGCGGGCAAAGTTAGCAGGAAATAGGCTATTCACATTCGATGTCTTGTTTGGCATACTATTTTTAGTTTCGTGGAATTTTTTCGCTGCAAAGCCTATGTTGGCCTAATCATAATATTACTTAAAATACTTATCTAATCGTGATTTGAACTTAACCCAAAACATGGGAACACAGTACCAATACTCTACTGGCTTATAACGAGGAATAATTACAAGGATGTTGTTCAACTGATGCAGTAGGCTATATCTGTTTTTTTTATTGGAAGTAATGTGACCAGTGTGAAAGTTTAATGCAAATTTGAAAATGCTGTTTTTTATGTTTTAGGTATAGCTTAACTCTTATATTTTCTGTTACTTCATGGCTTCTTCAAAGTATAAGTTTCAGTCTAGCTTGCAATCCCAAATGAACTTCATGTAAACAAACCTTGACTTTAAATTCATGCCCTCTATGTATTCTGTTGAAATATATTGTGTTTACCACTTAATTTTCACCTGTTTAAAACATGATTTGTCACTAATTGAGTAAGAGCCCAAGATGACAGTAAGTTGCAGAGTCAGCTTACATTAGGCAACTGCGATGACACTCATATTAATGATGTTATGATTCACTCTCGCTTTGTGAAGGTAATGCTAATCTGTAGTCAGTTACCGTCACAGTAATGTGTTGCATAATCACCAAACTCATGGTACTATTTACTTATCAAGAGTGGCTAAGGATGGTCTTATTAACTTGAGGAACATAAAAAGAATCTGTTGGCCATATTACACTTAACGTTTAGTAAACCTCGGTTTAATAATTTAAAATATAATTACGAAAACAATTAATTTATAAGAGGGGATCAGATCGTAAACTGCGAATTTGTATAAGTTTTAATTCCAAGGTAATACGAATAACGCAATATCCTTTTACTTTTCTACAATTGTATTTATTTGAGACATTAATGTACAAATGTAACAAACATAAACTACTAATTTACAACATGAAAAGTGATTCCCCTACCAATCAGATTGCAGTTATGAAAAATAGCCTTTTTAAGATCCTTTTTCATAAACTAGGCCTATAGTCAGGTTGGGTAGCAGGAAAATATTTCAGTTCTGGCAGAGAGGCTGCAATTTTAGCTCAGCCTCAAATTCTTGCACTAACAATTCTTACGCTAACAATTAACAATTCTTGCTTCTCAGATTCTTTCATGAACAGCCGCCATTTTGAAATGACTTTGATGAAACTTGACCATTTTCAACCCAGGCTGAGATAATGTATTCAATCACTTGTGTGCCAAATTTCATGAAAATCGGTTCAGGCATTCGGTCGTTATAGCCAATTCATGGGGACCCAGCATCCTCTTACGGCCGCCATTTTGATGACGTCATTACGGACGACCGAGGTCCTTAAAAATTGGGGTGTGGGCGGTTTTAGGTTCAGAAACTTGTATACTATAACCACCTAAAATTGCAGCCTCTCTACCAGTACTGAAATATTCTGCCATTATATGCAGCTATACGACCCCACTACTACGTTGTCTCTTGTTTACTATCTGACGGTTTTTAACAATCGGCTGAAATATCAGCTGTTCACATTTAAACCATTTTACAGTATCACTATGTTTAAAGCAAACTCTAAAAACTTAAATAATAGGCAGCCGAAGCCCTAAAGAAAACAACTTTTTTAATTACTATTCGCAGGTGCGCTAGGTCATATCATAGATTAATGTTTAATCCATGGTCATATCCTTTAAAATGACCCCTCATCCTTAAAAATAGGTTAAGTAGGTCGTCTGAAATGGGAATGTTACAGAGAAATCTCTTATTGTATGAAGTATAAAGATAGATAGACGATTTGTTAAGTATAATACGCTTGCTGTTGAAAGTTCAAATGCATTGTCCAATACTTTTATATTAACAAATCAATCAATAGTTCTGTGTAAGGTTTGATCCAACTAGACTGTGAAATTTCAATTACTTTGAAGCACGAGTGCTCAAGATAATGCAGTGCAAAGTAGAGAATGCAAATTAGCCTGATATTATCATTCAAACTCCGGGTGACTGGTTAATCTTTGATTCTTATATTGGATCTCAATGTAAAATGAAAAGTTTACTTTTACACAAATTAAATATTATTTTTAAGAAGCTTGTTCGCAACAGACATAAAGTCTTCAAATATTACCATCCTAATAACGTGTATTTATTATCTTTTGGTTTATTGGATAAATAATGAATATGACGGGATATGATACAGTTCCCTTTTCTAAAAAGTTTACAATACAAGCTAATACATTCCTTTATTCCTGCTTTTTAATTTAGTAAACTTATAAATTATTTTACTTTAGTTACTGATTATTCATGTAATTGATTATTGTACTAAATATTTTTGTCAATTGTATTTGTAAAATTAATTAATAATCCTTTAGTAATATTTTTTTTAATTTATGACACACACACTGACTTTGTTATAGGTTGTATCTTTACTTTGTATTATATTTTTTTACTGTCTTTCAATCGTGTAAACCAATGAGCATTAGTTTCACTGGCGTTGTACCATGACAAATAAAACTCCTAATTTCCCTGTCAATTGACTGCAGGATGGACAAAACACTTCCTTTACGTTGCTTGAGATAACTTCAAGGAGAGGCAACCAGGCGGAGTTGGGAACCGAATTTCTACTTCTTATAACCAATCAGTTGTCCAATTAATTAAATTTTTAACAAAATTATTTGGGCTTAACCCGAATGTTAAATGTAAGTTTTTACGGTGCATTACATGGATATTTGTAATTTAGAAGGTCAATAAATAAACAATATTTCAAGTAGGTACTACAGAACTTCGCCGACTAAATATTTTTACCTAAAATGGACGAATTTACCATACACACTGAAATTTATATGTGAATCATCAGTAAATGATTAAATTACAATGATTAAACAGATTACAAGTTAATAGCCAACCGTCTAAATTCCTAAATCTAGTATTATAGGCTAAACAAGTTTAATATGTATTATTTGCATTAAGGTAGCTTCGATAATCGATATGCTCTCCCAGTACTTAATCTCTTCTACAATTGGAAAGTCTACTTGACAATTAATTATTATATAATTATCAATTATATGATAATTGATAATATGATAATAATTATCAACATTGATAATTATATAATTATCAATTCGTGGAATTATGATAAAATACTTACGTTTAACTGCAATTTATTCAATATCAACAAAGCTTTTTTATCGAAATAAAAATATTCAATCGCTGTTTTTCATTGAAGCACTTAATACGTTCAAGACTAACTTAAGCCAATTGTATGAATATAAATCAACTGCGGGTTTAAAAGTAGATTGCGGCAACATCTAACTGAAAACAATTTATCAAGTTACTCTTCGTTACTCTACACTAGGTTACTCTACGACAAGTAACCCTATGGTAAGTTATTATACGTTAGGCCATCCCACACTTGACAAATATATGCCGAATTATTCTATGTTAGGTTGCTCTATTTTAGGCTTCACAATGTCATATCACCCTACGCATGGTTGTTCTCAGGTTTCCTTATGATAGTTTAACCCATATAGGTTAATCTGAACCAGGTAATTTAATGCTATGTTAGGTAACTTATGACGCATGATCACTCTTAGGGCTGACTGATTGATTGAATGTTTATCATACCTATAAAACCCATCGACATAAAACGTCCTTGTCATTTTGGACTGTAAACGGAACAGGACGTTGACAAAATAAAATAAATACTCAGAAAGTGTATTTCCCTTTTTGAAATGATATGAAACTGGTTAGTTCAAGTAATGCAAATCAATTAAACAAACCCAATAAAGAAGAGTTATTAATCCAAACGAAACTCGATCGACTAGTGAATGGATTTTCATAGAGTTGACAAGTAATTGTCAGATGTAACGTCTCGATGACGAAGCAGATCCTCTAAAGGGCAGAGAACGTCGAGAGGCGGTGACGGGGGCCAGTCACGGCGGTGCTGACCTGCTTGTAGCTATCACACGACCAGCGGCTACCATAAACATCCCCCCAGGGCTGCCATAACTCAGATGAGAAACTGTATACTGTAGTGAGTAGCTGTGACTACTACAGGGCTCAGGGAGGCTATCTCACGACCAGCGGATACCATAAACATCCCCCCCCCAGGGCTGCCATAACTCAGATGAGAAACTTAGTACTGTATTGAGTAGCTGTGACTACTACAGGGCTCAGGGAGGCTATCACACGACCAGCGGCTACCATAAACATCCCCCCCAGGGCTGCCATAACTCAGATGAGATACTTAGTACTGTGGTGAGTAGCTGTGACTACTACAGGGCTCAGGGAGGCTATCGCAATCTATCAACTTCAAATGTATCCATACCACAAAATATATAACAATTAATGGTCTATCGTCTGTGTCCATACTAACAAAAACAACGAAAACCTGCGTTCGTAAAGGTAAAGGGCCTTATGATCTATGTTTTTTTGTAGTAATATTTCTGGAAAGTTGTATTGGAATTATTGTATACAGGACGAGTTTTTGGTGAGCCCTTCCCTCTACCTGTTTTACACTTCTATATGAATATAACTCAATAATAATATTAATCAATGTTAGACTACTTACAATAACTGCAAGGCTATGTTTAATTATAATTCACTTATTTAACCTACGATGTAGATCCGTCTAACGAGAATGTATGTATTTCTATCTGAAGGTTGCGTTGTGTGTAACACAAGTTAAATGTATGAGGGATGATACCTCAGTCCGTTTTGAAATTTTCAAAATATTAAAATTAGATGGTTGGTATTTATTTATTCACTTTTATTTTTATTTTATAAATAAAAGAGTAAACATCTTATTAAAATGTTTGTCCCATGATGATCAATCTCTAGATATCAATACGCATGACAAGCAAAGCCAAAAATCTCTCGCAACCTTGACAAATGTTGTTAATTCCTTGAAATGTAATTGTCACTGCTCGGTCGTAACTCAAACAAACCAAGACGGGCCTAGATGGCGTGACTCCTATTTCCTCTATATAATTATACATTTGGCGCAATATACTTCACGCTTTCCCGCCCGCGGGATGACACCTCCAGTGGCGCTCAGCTGGAGGCAACATTACCAACCACACAAAATTATAATTTCCCTGCTCCGGTTGATTGTTGTATACTAGTTTAGGAATTATAATCCTTGTTGCTGAATGAAATGTTTAATATAGTTCAATTTGTATTCTGTATGTAAAATTCAGAAAACCGTTGTAAAAACTTATCAATATCTCCTTATATTGGTGAATAGTTCTGTATACTTGTAACACTGCCGTAGTATGTTTATGAACCATGGCACTGATCAATTTTGTAAATTCAGTTCGGCATTTCACAATTACCTTACATTCATAAAAACTCACTTTCAAACACATAGTTAATAAGTTTATTAACAGTCTATTAATTTACAACAAACATTTAAGTGTACAGTTCCAGTTGAGCAATGCGTAGCTGATTATATGATGTGAGATGACTGTTATTACCATCATCCTCCCTTCACTCCACACTACACATGAGTCTGGTCCCGGCACTACAGGTAGGTAATGCTATCCTTGGGGCCGCGGTGCGTTCATACGGTCGTGACGGCTGCTAGCTATTTTACGACATTGGCCTATTTCTGCCAATTTTGTTAACAAAGTCCTTTCTAACTGGACTATAAGGATTCGTAAATCTTAAAAACATATCACATTCAAGTATCTTTAAATTAAAAGATAATTATTGTCTGATGAGTGTAATTTGTGTTTCGCTTTCAATTGATATATTACATCAATTAAAGCTTTATAAGAGGTTTCTCAGAGTTTAATGTCACTTAAAATATTTTACCATCACATATACATGGCTTCTTTGTCTATCAGCTGTGAATATCGATGCACTTTGCCAACAATAGTGGCAATCAAACCAGCCCAGGTGTGTTATTCACAGGTGTGTTAGTTCTCATGATGAATGTGCGTGATTATTATCAAGACCTCCAGGCGACATCCCACCTCAACACAAAACACACGTCCCTCGTGTTTGTATTATCTTTCTCGTGTAGGATGGTTCCGTCGTGTATTCAAACATCTAACCCATAACATTCTTAAATATGTTTCAGTTGGTTAACCTTTAATGATGTGTGGCGATTTTCACCAGTAGGCCTACATAATGGAATGTTGAAAGAAATTATATTTCAACATTTTCATCTGTTGACCTTAAATTAGGTATTCATCAAAAATTTATATTTTTAGATCGTAGTAATGTTTAATATTTAGAAAGGTTACGAGATTCTAAATTACGTTTTGTACAATACCTTAAACGTCATTTGACGTTTGAACCCATTCGAAAAACCCAAATATAATTTTGTTCTACGACTATAACTACTCTGAAATATAACTGTTCACGAGAGCTACTTTATCTTATTAGAAAACTTCTATGTGGCTCAATAGAACTGGATTTGTGTTCCTTTAGAATGATTCCAGAGAGACAGTTTATTGAATATTTGAAGGGAGGGTTTTTCTAAGGGACGCTTGGACTTTAGCAATGTGCATTACACTATATAAATGCTGAAATTGTTGTTTCGGATTAATACAGGAGTAAAGAAAATATAAAGATAATCCTTCATGTCATAAAATTTTGTTTTTGCTTGAGGAAATTACAAAAAATACACAATGTTACACAGATATTTTTGAAACGAATCTAGTTTTTATCATAGATTGAATAATAGTTTTTTTACATAAATTTGTCTAGCATTTGAAAAACTAGTATTTAGCAAATAGAAAATACATGAACCATTAATCTTCTACTTAACACTACTCAAATCCTTTATTTGTTTTATATATATTTTTATATACTGTATACCAATAATATTCCATATAACATGCCACTCTGCTTTTCATAAGTGTGGACAGCCCGAAGCTGTAGAGGGACGACGCCGGCGCTAGTGGTGAACCTGTAGGATGTTATTAGATTATGGTAATATATCGGCAACAATCAATGGTCTGTCGTGGGACTTGGGATATCACTCGTTTTCATTTTCATTGTTTTTAGCACTAATTTAGATAGTTGTGTTTTGTATCGTCTTCATACAAACGAAAAGGTGGATATTTTGGTTATTAGAAATAGTTACAGTAACAATCTTGAATATGAATATATTACTTGCACCCTTGTTAGTGCATGTCCAATTCAATATTAATAGCTGTATATACGTTTTACTGATTTAAAAATTAGTTAAAGTTTCTTCCCTAATGAAGTTTGGTGAATATTATAACTGCCAATAACCATTGCATTTATTACAATTTTGTTTACATGGAGTTGTAGCCTTAGTAACGCTAGAAATATCGTACGATATATTTATTTTATATTAAACTTCTTTGATATCAAGTTATTATTTTCACCACTAAACATATTTTTGGCTGAAGTTATAATTTTGACGAAATATGTAAACTAACACATTTAGCCTACATTATATTTTAATGACTATGCCTGATGACATAGTTGCAATTCTGTGGATCCATTTCTATCAGTTATCAGGTACACTTCTTGGTAAGTTAAGAAGTAAAATATCGATGGTTTATTTAAGTTCCATAACATTTGTAAAGTAAAGTGTGTAAATTTTATACATTGTAGATACGTTTTAAACAGTAACATAGTAATGCAATTTCACAGGTTAGTAAATAATTGTCATTTACGCACTGGTTGGTAGCGGCTTTCATTCACTTAATAGTTGAATAGTGAATACCTTAAGTTAAGCCTTTATGCAGTTTGGGAACTAAAACTTTGAATAAAGTCTACCATTCCTCATGCTTAATTCAAATCAGTAATACGAATAGTTTACATTACAATACAAGTCGCTTAGTTTAACTGACAAGTTTCCTGTAAAAGACATTATTTCTGAGGTTTGCTTGATTATTTATGAAAGATATATTCAGGTAAGATACTGGATTATAATCCATCATAAAATAAAGTGTGTATCTCATAAACTCTAACCTGAAAGCAGAACGAGGTCAAACTTGAAGCCTTCCGTCTCTTCTAGGGTTCTCAAATATAAAGGGGTTTGAAATTTACAACCTTGCTATATAATACTATATTTTATATGCATACACTGTATTATGCTATGACTAGAGAATTTTATTCATCTATTTGGAACAAACTTGGCATTATCATTACATCTAAATCATGGCTTATTATAGAATGTGTAATCATACTATTGTAAATTTCGACACTAAATACGAACATATACATCTTTTCAGTATGTTAAATACAGTGTAGAAAAAGAAAACTTAGATAATTGGGAAATTTCACTACCGCATATAATCATAAAGTTTTCTTAGCCAGACATCAATACAGGTAAGAAATTTGATTTCAATTAATCATTTTAATTTTTTAAATTTTTTATTGAGGTATTCCGTTCAAACTGTTGGTTGACAATTAGATTTATCCTACATATAATATGTATACTTGTTACCTATGAAATACCTTTATACTTATGGTATAAAATATTAGTTCTGGGTTAGGAAATTAGTTCTCGACTATAAATATTATTTTTAGCCTAAAATAAGGTACTTTTAACAATTTAGAGGTGATCGTTGGAGCCGTTTTTGAGATCATAGATCACGCAAATGTTACTCGTGTTATACGCTAAATATAAGCTGTGTTTAGAGTACTGCCGTCACATTATCAGTGTTCATCAATGAATAGCAGCAGACAGTCACAGTCAGTCAATGACACAGCTGTTAGCCAGTGACGCACGTGGCTGTGTCAATGTCTAGAACATTTCTCTCATTGTGCGTAATCTCACCCAGCTGAATCGATCATTCAGTGTTTCTATATTTGTAAGTTTTACAGTTCTGCTGTAGGCTATAGTTGTAAGTATCATAAGATTTATGTATTAAACAAGAATGTACTTTATTGATTTTACTTCATTATTGTTTAATGTACCTCTAAAAAACGGAGAAAACAGGAAATTAATTAATCTTTTTATAACTAAACTAAAATAAGATTTTATTTTGAAATTTGTTTATTCGTGTTACTTCATACATTATTACGTAAAAGCACCCTATTTTCAAAAGGAGGATGTTTAAACTGGACTTTAAAAAAGTATTTTCAAAATAATTCAATAACATAATTCTATGTAAAATGTATAAGATAAAAAAATGAATTGATTGTGATTGTTTTTAAGCTACGTCATTAAATTATTGTGTTCTACCTTTTTCGAGGATGATATCACCAACATCACACCCCCCGGACTTTTTGGTGGGGGTTATATATACATGGTGGTTATGTTGGTTAGCTTTGTGTTCCGGTTTTCCGGAATTTGTTTTTAAATTTTTTTAGTATGATAGATGGTTTTATTTATCTTTTAATGTAATTTTGTAGCTGCCATGATACTTGAATACATTTGATAATCATATTAAAACTTAAATATGTCATTCCTTTGGTAGGTTACACATAAATAATTCATAACGTATACAGAAAGTAGCTATTGTTTTGAAATCAGGTGTTAAAAGTCTTTCTTTCCTTCATAAGCAAACATACAAGTATAGTTCCTTAACTAACGGTTGAAAATGAGAGTTGTGTGCTGGATATGACTTTGAAAAACTCAATTCGTTTAGAAGTTCTTGGTCTGCAAAGTAATTTCGCCTGAGATGTAAATTAGTTAAAAAATAATTTGTTTGCTCCGAAACTATAGTCATAAAAAAAGACGACTTGGATTGAAGCCTTAAATAAGGCATTTACCCTAATATAGTACTTAATCAATACAGGAGCCAAAACATGGATAAATAAGATTTATACTGTAAGTGGAATTAATTGTTTTCGATAACATATTCTGTAGGCCTAGCACAAAATAATTGTATTTACAGTGGTTTTCAACAGCATCAATACTTGAGCATCTTAAATTGTTATTACGTATATCATTTATTTTATGCCATATCTTAAGACTGTATTTTATACTATCATAGAAATCGTACATTTATAGGTCTATATTTTATTTTTTTACCTCTTAAACAAATCAAACACCTCGAGCAATGCTCGGTTTCCTTATAAATTAACAAGCGAATAATTTCAACAGAAGCACTTTGTGTTCTCGGCAGTTGAAAGCGTAAATTTAGGATAAATTTACGTTATAAAAAACATTCAAGGAGAAGGAACATTAGAGATTCATACGATTTATCCATCGATAAAAGCATGTTTTCCCGGGGCGTAGTGAAACTGCCCCGACTTTTTGGGTACTTTTGAAACGGTGAAACTGCCCCGCTCAAGATAAAAGATTAGCAAGGGTCGCTTTGCAAGACTAGAAATGCTGAAACCGTGTGCTCCCACTATCTCCGCGTTCCGCTATCTCCGAACCCAAATCTGTCCCGATATCTCCGAATTCTTGAGTGACCCTTATAATCCAGTCACTGACTGCGTTGTTAGCTGTCATTGCATACACGGCTGCGAAGCCCCGTGGATGGAAGATTTGATGAAAATTTAACCCTTGGGTTAGGTTAGGTCAGGTCAGGTTAGGTTAGGTTAGGTTAGGTTAAGTTAAGTTAAGTTAAGTTAAGTTAAGTTAGGTTAGGTTAGGTTTGAACGGAAAGTCTTAACGCAGGAAGTAACCGAGGATTATAGGGGTCACTCTGAAATTCGGAGATAGCGGTACACGGAGATAGCGGGACGCGGAGATAGCGGGAGGTAACCGCTGAAACTGCCTTGAGCACCCGGCCAGGTAGTCGCTACAGGAATGGGGATAAAAAGGAATTATTTTTGTCTCTGTGTCCTATCAGTGACTGCAATCTTCTAAGTTCTTCTGCAGTTAACTGCCGTCGACTGCTTTTTCTACCAAGCCAATTGTTTCTGCACTAATACCTAACCCAACCTAACCTAAACTAACCTAACCTAACCTAACCTAACCTAAACTAACCTAACCTAACCCAACCTAACCTAACCTTAAAAAACTAGAAATTCCTGATATTGGTGGTAGTTATTAGAAGAATACAGTCACTGATAGAACGCAGGGACAACAATAATTCCCTCTTTTTTGTTTCTGTACCAATACCTAACCTAAAATAAGCTAGTAGGATAATTCCTGATATTGGGGGTAGTTATTAGAAGACTGCAGTCACTGACATAACGCAGGGACAACAACAATTTTCCCCAGACCCGTCGGGTAGCGGCTACCTGGCCGGGCGCTCGGGGCAATTTCAGCATTTCTGGTATGGCGAGGTGACCCTTCTTGATGCTCTGTAATGAGCGGGGCAGTTTCATCATTTAAAACTTACCTAAAATATCGGGGCAGTTTCATCGTCCCCGTTTTCCCGTATATCAACACATTAGTTAGTAGTTGAAAACAGGGGATGTGAGTATCACAATGGACTGGGTTGTTTGATGCACGAACTCTGCATAATACTGCAATAACTATGGGCATACAGATCAGCTCGACCCGGCGTGTTAATATGCAAGGCGAGAGCTTGGCTTTGATGAAATTTAGTTACGATGATCCGCGTAGCTTTGTACTAGTCTAGTCGATTAGTGGTGTTGATCCGTTCAAGTTTGTATCGCGTTCTGTGCATTTGGTTTAAATTAATACAAAAAATAGCAAACCCTTTGAGGTACACCCGGTATACTGAGAAGATATTTTCATCAAGCACTCATCAATTTATATAAAAAAACAATTCTCTTAATTTAAAAGAAATATTTTAGTAAACATCTAATCATCAGGCGAATATAAATTCGCTTAGTCTGCAGTTTGCTGTATCGGTGGTATTTACTTTTTACACGGCACGTTTTTATTTAACTCTCTTTACTCTGGCATTCTTGATACTATAACTACGATATGGAACACACATCAGACAGTACAGTACCTCTATAATAAAGAAATCATATTTAGTGAAACCTAACAATTTAATAGTCCAGAAATAAATAGCAATCCAGTAGCGGTCCAGGAGTCAGGGGTAATAGCGTTGTTTAACGGGTGAATTTCCTGTGTAATTGAAGTAACATTGTGGTCAGCTAGGGTTGTGGTCGCGTCCATGTGGGAATGTAAATGGACTTGGGCCGCCGACCGCATCTCACTACACAGATCTGCAGTTGGCTGCGATGTGCTAACTGAAACTAAGTTTTACTACATCAAATATTAGCAGACGTGTTTGAATACCCTTTAATCAATACATATTTTTCATAATTGAAGGTTTATTTTTCAATATAAATTTCTTTAACTAAATTCTCAATACAATTTTAAATACTTTGTCTACATACTATTTTTGCAACCTACTAAATTTAGAACTGAACCGTAATCTCAATAATAATATACAAATCCTGAGTACATTACTGAAATCAAGAATACAATGTTACTAGGTAAAACAACTGAAAGTTTGTACGAGGCAGAATTATTGAGGAACACACATGGGTAGTTTTAGTACAGTAATAAATGTATGAAGTCTCCAAGCAATTTCTCGAAAACCAGTGATATGGAGAATAGTTGAAACAGTTTTCTTTTGAAAGTTTGCAATAGCATGAGACAAACAAATTTAATGAATTCCGCTTCTGTATGTTTTCTTATTTCACAAAAGCAATTTAATATCGTTATTTACAAAATGTAATAACTTGAAACAGCGACTCATATCGATTTACTTTATTTTATCCTAACGACTACTCGTCATTTTGATTTGATATTTATTATTAATACACGTGATTTTAAATTGATTCACATGCTCCGACATACGCTATTTCTATTCATCCTGCAAACCACACGGTTCGTGAATATATTCAACTGTAATTACTCATTGATCGTAAAACGAAAGATGAATGAATGGGAGGGATGACAATTCAAAAATATGTAAAGCAACAACAAAATGATATATCGTAGCAAAAGAAAACTTGTTTTAAAATGAGCTACTCGTTTACTTCCAGTCAATAATATGAATACTTACAATCTTGGGGCATTAAAAAATTTACACAATAGTTGCTTATTATAGGAAATACTTTTAAAATGGGGGTTATTTGGTTTGAAAACAGCACATTGTAATCACTGCGTGGTGGTAATTAAATTCTAATCAGGGTTAGGAAATAACGGGTAGGTAAATGATATACGCGGTAATAACAGAAGTCTTTTGAGCCATAATGCATACATGGCTCGTATTATCACTTTCACACGACCTTGTGCCGTTTGTGTGGCTCAAGCTGAAGGTCGTGCCGTTGATAACACAGGATGTAGGAGGTCGTACATTCCGTTCATTGTACTGATACTACTGATACCAGTAATTAGCGTATAACAAATAGATATCGTGTAGATTTGTCGCAGTGTGGTGGATTATAAAGATCGTTGCATATTATCTCTGTAGTTTTTTGGCTCAAAACATAATACAACATTTGAGTTAGTTGTATTTTTGTGTTATCTCGATAGCTGAATGATATCCAAGAGTAGAGATCGAAGGTGCTACGTGAAAGGACAAAGTCATTAAGGGTGTACTGTATAGAAGAACTTTCACTTTAGTCACTTTACTGCAAACTGTCTCTCGAATGGCGCCGGTAGCATTTGAGTGAAAGCTAAATGCTGGCTTCGAAATAATAGACGTCGTACAATAAAACCCGTAGAAGTTAATTAAAAGTTTGTTGGTAATTGTCTGAAAATATTTCAGACAATTCTTAACATGGTTAAAACCATTAATAATACAGTTCTATGCCGTTGATGTTGCATTATACAAGAATTGCTTCAACGTACAATATTGCAATACCAACCAGAATCTTCACAGAGCTGTTAATAATTTTACTCCCACAATACCCATATTACAGTACACAAAACATACTCCTCTTTAAAATTGAAAAAAACGCGCTGAATTATACACTTTATTTCCATTTCATGTGATTTACTTAGCGATATAACCACAAAAGAATTATGGCTACTTTATAATGTCGTTAATGTAAAACAACACTATGAAATGCAGTGAAACGGTTTCTTTTACTTAACAAAGTACTATAATGAAATAATGGATACAGTTAGTCGATTGAAGTGGTGCACTTGTGTTAAATATTTACAAAGCTCAATACAGTGCAATAGGTTTCTATAACTTGTCGCAGTATCACAAACAAAATTCAAAATTCTTACACTGGGAAAACTCTATTGTAAATGATAAGCATATACACAGAAAGAGTTTTCCCACACATTCCATAACTAGTCATTGTTATTTGATTTTGTTGAAATTATTATCACTTTGTGTATGTTTCTCAAATATTTCTCGTTTACAAGGAGATTAACAGTAATGTATGTAAGTTTTGTTTAATAATCCTATACAGTCATTTATAGTAAACCCAACAGCCATGCAAGGAAACCAAAACCAAAACGAATGATCATTTGCTTAAACCATCTCCTCGTAAAAGGAGGCAGACACATCTTTTCTTTGTTCTGAGCCACAGAATAAAAGCTATGCCAATGTATTTACATTTCATATACTGTATAAAACCAATATAGCTATCTCTTATAGAGTATTCGAAAATCTGTATATTAATAGGCAAGCATGTTTCTTTAAAACCTTTTTTCTCAGCGATGCACACCATCGCAGGCAAAATCTATTCATACTGTTAGAAAGATATTTTCCTGTAGATGTGCAGAATCCTCAAATAGGCTCAAAAATAAGCACAAAAAATGAATTTGAAATTAAAAAAAATAACATGGATTTTATGGGTTGCCATGCTGGTGACGAAATAACAACGAATCATAAACAGAAAATCAAAACAAATGCAAGACATTCCAATCACATGTTTTATTTACAGTGTGGGGTGAAAATAAAGAAGACTGTAAATAACATATTATTTTTGGTCGAGTTTTCGACCACGGGACGACCTCTAGTTATGTTTAATAATACACTAACTGTCCTCCTATGGTAATATTTAAATATTATACATTAAAGTTTTACAACATAGATGTTTAGTATATTTCTTCTAATTCGTATTTCAACACAAGAGTGGCTGAGTTCTTAGCTCTCGCTGTAGCCACATATGTGTCACTTGGCGCACCGCCGCGGACCGCCGCTCACCCTCGACGGAAGTGTTTCCTGTCTGGTGCACCTGCCCAGGACCTACTGTCGCCTATTGTTTGTATCTGTCAAGGTCATGGTCATGGGTAGTTGCTCTGTCAACATGGATACTTAAAGCGATGTTTTGTACCCTACAATTTAACGCTTTGAATGATGTTTTAAATATACACATGGTAAGGTTTGGCCTAACACCCATTTCACCGGTACTAAGGCACTAAGGTTGTTGGATTAAACCGCAGCCACGGAGAGAGAAATGGAGAATCAAGAACAAAGAAGTTTTTAGTGATTTTATTTCTCTGTAGTTATAATAAAGATTAGAAAAATCTCTGTCTGTATTCAAACCCATTCATCCTTTTAAGAGTAATATTATGTATTCAAATTAACAATATCTTATAGATAGAGTTTAAATTTTTTTTATGAGTTAATTTACTTTGTCCCCATAACTTTCAGTTCTATATAATTATAACTAAGAAATCTTCTCGACCACTATTACCATTAGTATTAGGTACCACTATAAAATTAAAAATGTTATGTATAAGATGACCCGGTCTCATACTGAGACTCACTCCTTAAATCATCACTCTTTAAAGTATAAAAATAAATACTTAATAAACTCATTTTACGACAACGTTTGAAGTATATTTCCATTCGTAACTTCAGTATTAACTATGCTAATAAATATTCTTGAATGAATAAAAACTCAAATCTACACGATTAAACGAACTTAAATGTTAAAGAGAAGTAGCTAGGTTTACTAAGATTTTTGAAAGTGTGAGATATTTACTTGAACAGATTCTGAACATTACGTTTTCTTGTCTTTGTGCGACAGGCTGTACGGTGGCATTAGAGAGTTAATGTCAAGGACTTTACCAAACGCCAGATACGCTTGCTCACGTTTTTGCACCTGTCAAATTAATTATGAGACGACATTATGTAAGGTACAGTCCAGACTCAGTGTGTGGCTGCGAGACTTGGCCTTTACAGAACATTGATTAGTCTTACTCTCCGACCACACCTTGTCCCGAGGCCGCCCATTATAATGTCCAAAAATATCACCGGTTCCGAAAAGTTGGACGATGCAATATTTTCACAGATTTTAATATTTAATGATGGTTGTACAACATCTCATTTGACTCCAAAAGATGATATAATCCGTAGCAACAGTAAACAGTGTTACCGTGGATAGGACTCAAATGCCAATAATGTAGAATCCGCTGTGTTTTGCTTAATGAATTAGTTTTGGTGTATACTCTGTTAATTTGTTGGTATCGGCACTTTTGTCACCTTCAACATGTTGTTTATAGTGGCTTAGAAATATAAACTATTCTTAAATGTTTCCGAAAGAATTGTAGGTCTTGATTTTTCGGTCCATTAGACTCACCACTGCCACTATCACAATGTTGTCATTATTTATAAAATTTATTAGTTACTATTTTATACTTCTGATAATATTTACTAATTGTAGAGGGCGTGTGTGCAAGTAGCCTAGTGCTGGTGTCTCATGGGCCACCGTACGTGACTATCGCTGGCCTTCTCACATGTACGCCTCCCTTACTCTTCTCTGTAGAGGGTTTGTGTGTATGTAGCCAAGTACTAGTGTCTCATGGGCCACCGTACGTGACTATCACTGGCCATCTCACATGTACGCCTCCCTTACTTCTCTGTAGAGATTTTGTGTGTAAGTAGCCTAGTGCTAGGGTCTCATGGGCCACCGTACGTGACTACCGCTGGCCTTCTCACATGTACGCCTCCCTTACTCTTCTCTGTAGAGGGTTTGTGTGTATGTAGCCTAGTGCTAGTGTCTCATGGGCCACCGTACGTGACTATCACTGGCCATCTCACATGTACGCCTCCCTTACTTCTCTGTAGAGATTTTGTGTGTAAGTAGCCTAGTGCTAGGGTCTCATGGGCCACCGTACGTGACTATCACTGGCCATCTTACATGTACGCCTCCCTTACTTCTCTGTAGAGATTTTGTGTGTAAGTAGCCTAGTGCTAGTGTCTCATGGGCCACCGTACGTGACTATCACTGGCCATCTCACATGTACGCCTCCCTTACTTCTCTGTAGAGATTTTGTGTGTAAGTAGCCTAGTGCTAGGGTCTCATGGGCCACCGTACGTGACTACCGCTGGTCTTCTCACATGTACGCCTCCCTTACTCTTCTCTGTAGAGGGTTTGTGTGTATGTAGCCTAGTGCTAGTGTCTCATGGGCCACCGTACGTGACTATCACTGGCCATCTCACATGTACGCCTCCCTTACTTCTCTGTAGAGATTTTGTGTGTAAGTAGCCTAGTGCTAGGGTCTCATGGGCCACCGTACGTGACTACCGCTGGCCTTCTCACATGTACGCCTCCCTTACTTCTCTGTAGAGATTTTGTGTGTATGTAGCCTAGTGCTAGGGTCTCATGGGCCACCGTACGTGACTACCGCTGGCCTTCTCACATGTACGCCTCCCTTACTCTTCTCTGTAGAGGGTTTGTGTGTATGTAGCCTAGTGCTAGGGTCTCATGGGCCACCGTACGTGACTATCACTGGCCATCTCACATGTACGCCTCCCTTACTTCTCTGTAGAGATTTTGTGTGTATGTAGCCTAGTGCTAGTGTCTCATGGGCCACCGTACGTGACTACCGCTGGCCTTCTCACATGTACGCCTCCCTTACTCTTCTCTGTAGAGGGTTTGTGTGTATGTAGCCTAGTGCTAGGGTCTCATGGGCCACCGTACGTGACTATCGCTGGCCTTCTCACATGCACGCCTCCCTTAATTCTCTGTAGAGATTTTGTGTGTAAGTAGCCTAGTGCTAGGGTCTCATGGGCCACCGTACGTGACTATCGCTGGCCTTCTCACATGCACGCCTCCCTTAATTCTCTGTAGAGATTTTGTGTGTAAGTAGCCTAGTGCTAGGGTCTCATGGGCCACCGTACGTGACTATCACTGGCCATCTCACATGTACGCCTCCCTTAATTCTCTGTAGAGATTTTGTGTGTAAGTAGCCTAGTGCTAGGGTCTCATGGGCCACCGTACGTGACTATCACTGGCCATCTTACATGTACGCCTCCCTTACTTCTCACTCCTCACTACTTACATCATCACCCACGATCTGATAAACCACCACATTGTCTACTTCCACTTTCACTCGTGACCATATACTGTATATCGCCATAAACCAACTGATAAATAGAAGAATGTCTGATAATATTAACTACGAGTATTAACCTCCCAATAGTTTGAAACGAGTACCACATAAAAACGATATTGCAATAAGTTCATGACCATTTCGTGTTTTATAGACTTGGCTATGCAAGTAGGAATCGATTGATAGACTACTACTGCACATGCTTAATTGTCAATATATGTTATATATGTTAATATAAGTCTAACGAAGGTTTCAAACCCTTTTTAAACGTTAAACAGTTCAGCTATAACCGATTACCTTAGTACAAATTCGATGATGTATATAGGAAAATAATTGCGAAAAAAGTAAAGGATGTGTGACTACATTACATAAAAGCATATACTGTAGCTACATACTTTGTTTAAAGAAAGAAGCTTTATATTTAAAGCTTGTTATATCTACTAGGAATAATTTATCTATATCTATACTATTATAAAGAAGAGGTGGTGTCTGTGAGTGTGTTTATCTGTGTGTCTGTGTGTTTGTATGAAATAAACTAAATAACTACCTAACCGATTGGACTCAAATTGGAGAAAAATAAAAGTACCACTCTGAAAATACATATAGAACTATTCCCCCTTCTATATTGACCTAGGACACTACCCACAGGCTTTCAGAATTCTGAGGAGAGTGATTTAAAAGTAAATATTGATTGGTCTCCATGGTAACAAAGTACAATCTCACAAAGTTATAATGTAAACAAGCAGACAGTCAAATGAATTAATTTTGATTTAAAATTTCCACACAGCTGGTTCAAACATATTAAATACTGCACATGTATTAGAACAGAAAGGGTAAGGATTATAAACATAAAAAATAATGCCACTAGCCCGAATGTAAACATTATTAACATTACTTAAATGGAACTGTCAAACCATATGTTAATTTCATTAGTATAACATTCCTTCAGTTAGGCCATTTGTTTATGTTTGTGATCCATACTGAGTCTATTCTGACATTTTGTAATACTGTAATAATATTTTATAGGGAATAAGTCAGACTCTTATGCTGAGTTTTATGAGAATCATTTTTTAAATACATTTTTGTGTATATACTGTAGTAATAAGATACCTCCCAAGCAAATTTTCCATTTTTCTGATTATAATTTCACAAAAATAAGTTAGAAAAATACACTATTGACAGGTTTGGAACTATTGTGATAGCTTTTCGTTTATAGTACAAACCATTCAACATGTTATTTGATTTATACCTTAAAATCTATCATTGGTTTTTGTACCTTGGGTAGCCTAACTAAGTGTTTACAGTCTGAGTTAACAAAGACGTACTATTATCAAGTTAAGTAATACAGTTCAATTTCGTTTCTAAATTGAATGGTAGTAGTGAAACAATTTTTAAGCCACTTTCAAAGAACAGACAATGTCTCTTTTGCAAACTGATCCCGTTGCGAGGCACGGGTATAGCTGCTAGTGAATAATAGAAGAATAACATTTTTAATGGATCGGTATTTTACGAATACACGATACGTTGGTGAAACTGAGTTGTCAGCATCCCACAATCTTACGTTATCGTAATTGCCCACTTCCTCTCACATCTCAACACACGATGACCTTTGGCCTGGAGAGAGGACTCGAGACTCGTATTGCGAAACTCTCAACAGGTAGGCCAATTCAGTGTGTTCACGCACAGAACTGTAAACAAGACCATGACCTCGATTACGATGTAGTTAGGTAAAAGTGGAGGATAATCATTTGATTGGATGTGTTAATTGCTTAAAGTGTAACTCCTACTCCCGTTCTTACTTGTGGTTAAAATTGACTTTTAGACATTAACCTATTAAAATTTGACTGCTAATAAGAAACCAGGAGCTGAAGTACTAAACAGAACAAAATCTACACAATTAGCTAGGATATTAATTGGCGGCTGCCGACAAGGGAACGTTTGTTTAGCACAACACAATGATGAGGCCATTACAGGGCAGACAGGCGCATTAACATTGAATGGACCGTACCAGAGTGCCTCTCACAGCATCAAAGCAAACTATGGTAGCAGTATTATCAAGGCTACCATCCTTATATCAAGGCCAACTTTACTGCCACAGTATAGAGTCTGAACTGTACACTGAGAAAGGCATCTCACAGCATCAAAGAAAACTATGGCAGCAGTATTATCAAGGCTACCATCCTTATATCAAGGCCAACTTTACTGCCACAGTATAGAGTCTGAACTGTACACTGAGAATGGCATCTCACGGCATCGACGCAAACTATGGTAGCAGGATTATCAACGTTCTCATCCTTATATCAAGCCAAACTTTACTGCTACAGTATAGAGATGAACTGTAAACTGAGAATGGCATCTCACGGCATCGACGCAAACTATGTTAGCAGGATTATCAACGTTCTCATCCTTATATCAAGCCAAACTTTACTGCTACAGTATAGAGACTGAACTGTACACTGAGAAAGGCATATCACAGAATCAAAGCAAACTATGTTAGCAGGATTATCAACGTTCTCATCCTTATATCAAGCCAAACTTTACTGCTACAGTATAGAGATGAACTGTAAACTGAGAATGGCATCTCACGGCATCGACGCAAACTATGGTAGCAGGATTATCAACGTTCTCATCCTTATATCAAGCCAAACTTTACTGCTACAGTATAGAGATGAACTGTAAACTGAGAAAGGCATCTCACAGCATCGACGCAAAATATGGTAGCAGGATTATCAAGTTGCCTTTCTTATATAAAGGATAACTATACTGAAATACTACAATAGTGCATGCGTAGAGTAGAGAACGAACTACAAGATGAGAAACGCATCCCACAACATCAACGAACGCCCGGGGTTTAAGCTATCAATGGTACCAGAAGAGAAAAGCCTTACAGACGGGTTGCAATGAACATAATTTATTGTTCCCTCAATAAAGCCGGATACAGGGAAAGTTCTGCTCATTATGATTCAAACTGTTAACGTGCTATTTTTCCCTATAAATTTCCTTTCGATTTACTAAGGAATAAGTATTCCATTCTCTTAATAATAGTTTTTACCAGGAATTGATAGTTGATAGAAATAACCAATTGAATTTTCATAGCATTACTGATCTTATTATTGGATTACTAATAATCTGCTCAGTTATTACGGACCTACACTAGTGTAGGGTTTTGTAATTTAGTTATACAGTAACTAACAGTTATACAATACTCTGGTTGTATAAACAATTAAGTAGGCCTATAATGAAGTAGAAGAAACTTTAAAGCTTTGAACTAGTTGTATTACCCTCCTTGGAACCTTTAAATGAGCACTGACTCAACGCAAGGGCCTTGGCATTTTAAAATCGTTCTTGATATCCTGGAACCGGTTAACACTATTCGTGCGGTCGACATGTTTGAACATAAAAGTTGCATTTATTTCAATGTTAAGCAATTGCGGGAATTCCCGTCATCAGCACCCAACGTGTTAAGATTACTTTAACAATTAACTCCTAACCAGTAACTAGCTGGTAGCTGGTTTATCGGGGAGCTCTAGCACAACACATCGCTAAATTGATAACTGCTGTAGCGGTTAGCTAATAGTTCAACGGTGAGATAGATACCGTAATACCATGATATCCCCGACGCACCGCTGAAAACCAGCAAACTAAGCGAATCTCTACTTGCCTGATTGGATTTTGACTTAAAGATTTCCTTAATTATCTCAGAGTCATTTCCTATTTGGATAAAATTAAACGAGTACTTAGGATTGCTGCTACCGAAAAGTTAATAAGGTGTGTCTTTTAGTTTAAACGTTAATAGCTTATTACGAAAAAAGTAATTTTGCAAATCTTGACCATAATGTATCCCGTTTGCCTGTTTAAACAGGCAAACTACAACAGTTCTTCATAAGAATAAGATGAGAAATTTAAATTTGCAGTTTAATGACATTTTCTCCTCAACTATTTAGGCGTAGAATTTGAATACAAAATAATTTGTTTTTTAGCTGTATGTGGTTTAGAGATAATCTTTTGTTTTGAGAATCAAGCATGGGAAAACTAATTTTTACTCCATCAAACGTCGTCCCCATAGTCCGATCATGCTGCTTCGTGAATTCTTTCGTTTAATCGTAGGTTTAAACGTTTGTACCACATTTAGTTGTTCATTTCCGTCATACTGCAGTAAAACAGGACGTTTTAATGCATGCGTTGGGGGTCTAAAGTAGTGTTGGAGTAAAAAGCGTATGAATCCCCCAGGGAGTAAAAATCTGCTGTGTTGTCAACTCAGTTGTAAATGTCGATTGTAAACAATCGCATCTGTCGAAAATGTGTATTGATATGTTTAATAGATTGTAGCTTATTGTTGCCTTACTGTAAATATTGACATATCGGTAGTATAATGTACTCTAACACAATCGTAATAGACGAAACGACTGAATCACTAACTAAACAGCTTCTTGTTTCCTTTACCAAAGTAAATTGAAAACAAGTTAGAAGTAGTTTTAATAGGTTTTCTTTTAGTAAACACTATTTTAGTTTTGTAACATAGTCTGTTCAAATAATGCTCCAATACGAAGAAAAATATAGTTCATCACACGGGCAAAAAGTGTCGTTTCAATCCTCGCTCATTTTCCGACCTCGGTTTCGCCTCGTCCATAAAACTTGAGCTCGGTTCGATAGATATACAGTACTACTGTACTACTGTAACTCGAGTTATGGTGCTAGTGCACATATATAAAAATACCTAAGTGATATATATATATATCTATCTATCTATCTATACTATTATAAAAAAGAGGTGGTTGCTGTATGTGTGTATGTGTGTATGGGAAAAGTAAACTCGAAAAATACTGGTCGGATTGGGCTGAAATTTGGCATGATGATAGCTCACATTCCCGATTAACATATAGGCATATTCTTATTTCAAAAATCCTTTCGGGCTCCGCCCCAGTGGCTCTGGAGTTTCCCATGTCAACCTTATGAGAAATGGAATTATTGAATCTTAACGGGACGATGTCGAAGTTGGACAACGTTAAACGTGGACTACGTTAAAAGCAGACACCGCCTCAATCAGACAACGATAAAAGCAGACAACGACGAACATGGACACATTCAAATGTGTCCAAGCTTAACGTTGCACGCAAACGACGAACCTGGACACATTAATAAGTTGTCCAGGGGTGGCGTTGCACGACACGACGAATCTGGACACATTCAAATGTGTCCAAGTTTAACGTTGCATGCAAACGACGAACCAGGACAAGTTTTCAAGTTGTCCAGGGTTGTCGTTTGCGTGCAACGTTACCCTTGGACACATTCAAATGTGTCCAAGTTTAACGTTGCATGCAAACGACGAACCTGGACATGTTTTTAATTTGTCCAGGGGTGGCGTTGCACGACACGACGAAACTGGACACATTCAAAAGTGTCCAAGGGTAACGTTGCACGCAAACGACGAACCTGGACACTTTTAGTTTTTGAATAGACTGTACACCAGGATCATCAAATTCTCAGTCTTGCTCGGTTGGTAAACTCTGAATGAGCTTCCTAAAACAGAAATGCCGTGAATACGCCTTATTGTTACAAGGCTTCTTTCTAACACACTGTTACTAATACACTGTGTTGTAGTGACTCATAGTCCGCGAAAGACATTGTACATTATAAATTCGGAAATTCAATTGCATGTTTATTTGGTCGTTGTAAATGTTTGCTGGATACCCTATTAATAAAAAATTAAAACCTATGGGACCTGGATACACCGTGTCCCAAACGGACGGTTCAAATCTACAGCTTTTGTTCAATATACGTGTTGCTAAATGTCGTAGAAAAGTTAATTAAGTCTCATTTTAAAACTGCCATATTTAAGTGATTTTTAGTGCCCTTCAATAGTAATTAGCTGTCCATTGTTTTTGGCTCATTTGAATCTTCAAAACATACATTTGCAATATGGAGCTGCGGCTGAAATCAAAATTTGTTAATGGTTTATAGAAACGAAATATGTGGAGTGTTTTTGTCTGAGGGTTTGTCCTTGGTTTTTCAATGATTGAACGTATCAGTCGTCAACCTCTAACATGGATAAACTAACAAAATGAAGCAAACAGATGCCTTAGATTTTAAAGTTTTCGTGGCGAAACAACTGCAATAGAGCAGTCAAATTGTTATGGATTATTTAATTACGGTATGTGTAAATGGATCCTGCTCGACTTAACCTTTTTCACAATGTGCAGTCTATCGTATCCTACGATCACATATCGTACCTACATAGGTTGAAATAATAAAACTGATTCGTTTGAGGATTATTTGAACAATGCAGCAAAATAGCGGTGATACACAATGACAACATATCAGGCGTGTATTTGAGATCGTTAGTGAATCCACTACGGGTAATACTTTGCAAAACCGTTACGGAACTATAACTACACCCGCCACAACGAACCTACAGACTAAAAGAAACCCTTGATGATTCCGAATGTTGTTTTTCAACTTTACGTTGTAATCGCAATAGAGAGCCACTTCAACCCATTTAAAACTTAAGTTTCCGGATTTTTCATAAAACAATTTTTCTTTTATTAATTCATTTTATTTGTTCGTAATTTATTGGAAAATTGATATACAAAACAATCCAAATCACTGGTTTGTATGATATTGGACACGTTTCAAATTTTACTGCAAACGTCACTTAACAAATACCATGATGTAACGAGATAATACGTCATCTGAAAACAAATGGTGACCTGTTTAGAGTAATGTTCTTCATATCAACTTTCAATTTTATCTTTGCGTTATAATTTATTTACAATCAGTGACGTGTTTTGAAATTACTTTTAGAACAATTCATTTAGTTGCCAATTTTACATATTAGTTAGTACAGATTTCTGAAACATACTAGTACTTCATCTATGCTAGTAGTCTCATCTAAAGGTACCAGTACAATCGGTACATATCTAACTCATGTCACAGACTCGCGGGTAAAAATAACTCGTTAAGGGTCAAAGAATCCGAATCAGAGTGCATTTATTAGTCAGTCAGTCTTAACAATGTAATATATTTTGATGATTCTGGTCAATAAACAATAACCTGATAATCTATATAAAGTAAACCGATAATATTAGGATGAAATTTCTGAAATTTCAATTTCTAATAATGCCTATATAATGTAAAAGTAACTCAAAGTTTTTAAATTGTAACATTGACCTTGTGGATAGCCATGATGGTTACAAAATTACGTAAAAGTAAATAAAACTATTAATCATACCATACCTTTACAATCGAGCCAATTTACTAAATAAACATAGTAGAGAGGACAGACATTCGTCTGATGATCACAGATCAAATAATACTGACAAATCTATATAAATAAAATTCTAGTTTTCTCTGAATTATATATTTTTTTGGTTACTTTTACGTGTTATACATTAATGTAGCCGAAACAAGTCTTATCTCAATTTCTGTCTGTCTGTCACGGCCCAGAAGGCATTTTACGCGGCCATCTCCGGAAAAACGAGAGTACATAAAATCAAGATTCAAATCATTTTAATGTATTCACGGGGTTAGCGTGAGTGTATTTAGCCAATAAAATATAGCCTCACTACTTTAAATCATTTTTATGTATTCACGGGGTTGGCGGGAGTGTCTTCAGCCATTACAATATGGCCTCACTACTTTGTAAATATAGCTGTCACTGATATGTTTACATTATGTTGTTTACAAAAACCGCAACAATTTCAATCACGTTTTGAAATAAAAGCCAAACAAAGTGACATTAAAAAAAAAATTGTCCTTACATAACGGATTTAATTAATCGCAAGTGCAATAATGTGTAACCGCAAATGAAATTAAATAACTTGGCATCATCCAGGTCAGGAACCGGAGATTCTTTGTGTATCAAATTGTTCCTGATTTTTGATAACCGGGAAAACCTTGAATCAGTGCTGTTTAGGGCTGGGAAACTTACATTTTTTAAAATCATCGTCGTCACTAGCTTACAAAAATTAGGTTTCCACTCATTGACGGCACTTACTGATTTTATATGTACTTTGCTATGGTTAAATTGTAGCAAATTCCTTAATTAATTAAATTCTGAATTTTCGTGGGTATGTCTGTTTGTGACGCATTAATGTCTTTATTACTCAGTGTTTCACGAAAAAGTCAAGAGCACTTTTGTTAATGGAAATGTCAAATTGGATAAAGTGTTCAATGGTGAGGACTACACTGGTTTCGCCGGAGCAGCGGGTAGCGGGGCATTGTGCCTTATGGAGATGAACACACTTACCGGCGAAACAGCCGGACTGTCACTGCCCCCACTCCACAGTCCTGGTTCAACCCTCGAGGGTTGTGATTGTTTATGATTTAATGCATTGTCCAAGTAGTGTATTTAGTTTTGTTTTGCTATTTAGGAAATTTTAGTTTTTATTTTTAGTCTGTTTAGTTTTCTATATCATCATGGTAGATGTTGATATGGATTTACTTATTAGTTTGGTTCATGAGAAACCAGAACTTTGTGATAGGTCTTTGGAAGTTTACAAAGACAAAAACAAAACGAGGGACAGCAGCAGCTGGCGACAAATTAGTGCCACACTGAATCCAGCCTTTCCAGCGTCTCATGTATATGTTTTGTCCTTGTATTTGCACTGTAATCTTCGATAGTAGCTCGTCGAATGAGGGGACAGACATTCGAAAATAATTAAAAAACTTATTTTCTCCATTTCTCAACTGTAAAAATATAGTGTAAAAAGCTCCATGTAGCTGTCTGTTCTCCAGAATAGGATGTACCCAAACAGTTCGGTGGTGTTTTATCTTCCTTCTGTGGTGGATCAAACACAGCAAGGCCAACTTTTGAGGTCTTGACAGCACCATTTCTAAGACTAAACTGTACTAGAACTGTACTAGTGTAAGACGAAACTCATTCAGAGTTCATTGCACTCTATTTTATTGTCGCCGGCTCCGGCAAAATAGTTTTCGCCGGAACAAGTGTGTTCTGACCCTCAACCTCCGGCGGATCTGCCGGATCCGGCGCTCGGCGGTTTCGCCGGTAAGTGTGTCCCTGGCCTTAGCTAGTTTTAAATAAACATGATTTACACGTAAAGCAAGGTATATGTTTTATAAGTTAACTAGAGTTCCAGATTAATAGTTTAGTTTACCTTAAACATGATTGTTTTATTTTCATTAGACATATTTTTAATGAGATTCAGTAAGAAAACTAACCTATTAACACTTGTATAAATATGCTCCAGACTCAAGAGCATAAAGTAAAGACCATGACATTTTTTTTTGCAAGTCCTTAAAATCAGCATTAGAAAATACATTATACAGCTGAAAATCACATCTTAGAGTCTTCGGAGTGTTTATTTGCAGTTTTATGTATACAAAAATACTTATTTCTGACAGTAGATTTATTATCAGTGGAATTCATTAGTTTTGAATGAACGTAACCTTTTTTGGCCTAACACAAAACTGTATGATGCGTCTAATTTGTAGAGGAAATCCGATGTTAAATATAGGCCAATAAACTAAAAAATATGTGATTAACCGTTACAACATCAACTCTTAGGCCTATAATATGGCGCAGCTTTAAAAATGATAATACTGTAATGATACCATTTTTAAATGCAGAATTTTTATGTTGGTAATTTTTACTGTGTCAATAATGCGAGTTTATTTAGGCCTACAATGGTTTTCAATTACTTGAGATGAACGAAATACGAATGACACGTTTTTGTGCAGTCACACAAAATGTGTGAAAATGTGCAAATAGCACCGATAGTTTTTAAATAAACCTGAACTACTATTTATTTTTTATTAAGTCACGTTTGAAGATAGAAATCTACGTTTCATATTAGTTATGTATGGACAACATATACAATATTTACATGCTAATAATAAGAAAGTCTGGTCTATTATACACACATTCCCATCAAAAATAATTTTATGTGAAATGAAGAGGCTTGAAAACCAAACAGATATTTTTAAATAGTCGCCCGAAACTATATTACGATTGGCAACGTTAGACGTATATGTAATCTTATTACTACTGTCATGATTATTTCATTCATATTTAATCCATAATATCCGGAAAATTAAAAATAATACTAAGCTATGAAAACAGAAAAAGTATAGTTCAACTGATCTGAAAGATTGGCGACAAACATGGACAACGCAAAACAAAAGCCTGAGGGATGCATTTTCTTTATCCTAAAGGCGGTTCCAGACATGCGCCAGTCACCAAGCACGAAATATTAACGTTCAGCGATTTAGTTGTCTTGCTATCCACCGATTAAAAAGTAGACTTATACTACACACATGTGTTGTTTTCCGAGCAAGTGTTAGTTTTTCCGTCCGTAGGGAACAGAAAATATTCGTTTACTTTTATGTATGCAAAAATACCGACTATGTGCAACACTACGTCACAGTGGTGGATAGTTGTACGAAAATGTAACCGTAAAATCTGAAAACAGCCAGCTTTATTACCTAAAACATATGGGATATTGCAGTGAATCTATCCACTAGTGTGACGTCATGAACCTTCAGCATGGCGTGTTTTTCTAGTGGGGCCTTGGTCAAAATCCCAAACAATGGACTTTGACAGGTAGAATGTACAGTCAGGTCCCAAAACAAGAGACTTAAGACAAATGTCCAGATTCGTCGTTGCACGACACGACGAGACTGGACACATTCAAATGTGTCCAAGCTTAACGTTGCACGCAAACGACGAACCTGGACAAGTTTTTAAGTTGTCCAGGGTTGTCGTTTGCGTGCAACGTTACCCTTGGACACATTCAAATGTGTCCAAGTTTAACGTTGCACGCAAACGACGAACCTGGACAAGTTTTTAAGTTGTCCAGGGTTGTCGTTTGCGTGCAACGTTACCCTTGGACACATTCAAATGTGTCCAAGTTTAACGTTGCATGCAAACGACGAACCTGGACAAGTTTTTAAGTTGTCCAGGGGTGGCGTTGCACGACACGACGAATCTGGACACATTCAAATGTGTCCAAGGGTAACGTTGCACGCAAACGACAACCCTGGAAACTTAATCTGTCCAACTTTAACGTTGTCCGCGTGTGTCGTTGTCCAAGTTCGGCGCGGTCCCATCTTAACAGCTGTTTCAATTAAACAAGTTGGTTCTGTTCTATGATGTTCAATAGCATTAAATTTACAAGGATTACCGACAGGGTGCAGCACTATTATTTCTTTTACATTTATGACAACAGCTAATTTGCAACCAAAAGGTGAGTGAGCGTAGCGAACGAACTTCAACCTGGAGGCGAGTTAGCGTAGCGAACGAGCTAACCTGAGGGCAAGTGAGCGCAGCGAACGAGCTCCAACCTAAAGGTGAGTGAGCGTAGCGAACGAGCTCCAACCTAAAGGTGAGTGAGCGTAGCGAACGAGCTCCAACCTAAAGGTGAGTGAGCGTAGCGAACAAACTTCAACCAGGACGTGATTGAGCCATGCGAACGAGATAATCTTGAAAATTAAGAAGTTAAACGGGGCAAAGCCCGCGGGATACAGCTAGTATATATATATAATTGTATGTGTGTACAGTATATATGAATTAGAAAGAATAGTGTTTTTGGCCTCTAGGAAAATCAAAACGAAAATATAACTTGGGACCGGGTCCATTCACACCCTAGATCTTACCATGAGACGTATGCCTACTGTGATAGCTTATTCCATATATGGTAGTCTCACTAACATTATAAAATTTGATTGATTGTTGGTGCAGCAGGACTGACTGACAATGACTTTCAGGTGGATAAACAGCACTATTTATAGTAGTATTCACTCTGTCATTTGCAACACATTTCCTTTACACGGAACGATTTTATAAATAAGTAGTAATACAAGTAACATTGAAGCTCACATCAGCATTATAAGATCCGGAAAAGTGATATGGCAATACAATAGGATAGCGTGACTGGGGGGAAATTGGCTGTCAAACTAAAACAGCTATATCCCAGACATTTGCATAATTACTGCACTCACCAGCTTCTCTAGTAATTCATTAACGGAGTGACTGATACCACGTAGTTATGTCCACAATTACCCTGTGTTATCTGCAGTTTGGGAGGTGGGAGGCCCGTCACGATAGCCGTCTATTTGCATTGTTTGATTTCCCACCCATCACTTAATTGTAATTTAGAACTCTATGTAGCGTGTCTTTACCTCAGCTGTCGGTAATGAATTTTAAATAGTATTTTTTTTTGTTTTATCTAGTCGTGTTCCCCAGCTATAATAATATTGTAAAATTATAATATTCCAGCGAGCACATAATAATAATAATAATAGAGATGACACGGCGTTTAACCAAATGCACTGAAAGTGTGGCCAAATCCGCCATCTTGGTCCGTCATACAGCCTGAATCCAAGACCCGCGAGCTCAGTTCGCATTAAAAACCCCGCGACAAATACACGATCATAAACAACAATAATAGTTGACAAAAAATTCTGAAATTTTGCACACTTGTAGATATGATACTGAGGAAAACGATGGTGTTAATATAAAATTATTAGTTATGATAGTAATTGAGTTATAAATATGTTTAATACTTATGTAGTTTTATTTTTCAGATTCAGACATGAAAAAGTTGTATTGCGAGGAATTTTTTTATTTTTTGGTCAGAGAAATTTCGTCAGCGGGAAAGTTGTGGGTAAATAACCAAATTTAACTATCCGATTCACAAAATTTTTTTATCATGTTCGGTTTTCTAAAAAATCAGGTACAAAAGGGATCCATTGCCGCTGCGCCGCCGGGCCGTCGTCTATACATTTAGCGGGCAGTGTTTTAATGTTTTATACTGTTGTACTGTAATATTGTATACCTATATTAAAGAAATTTTCAAAAATATTGTCTATGTAGAATTTTCAACCGTTTAGCACAACTTTTTAAGGACTAATTAGCTTTCAAGATAAACTAAAGATAATTCTGTAAGTTAAATTAAACTTCCCAAATATATTTGTAAAATTACACTCAATTTATTGTCCCAGAAAAATTACAGTTTTACAGTATTGAGATGTTGCCTGATTTTATTTTTGTGAAGACTGTCGTTACTTATTTTACAGTAATAGCGAACTCTAACATTGAAATATTTTTGAGCAATAATTTTAGTTAGGTACTAAAAAAAAATATTTTTGTAAATATTGTTTCATATCCTGAGAAATATGTACTATTTGGAAACAAATTTACTCCTACACATTGTCCAAGTGCTTTGTTCGTCAAGTCCTCAATTACATTGTTCTCTACACTAATATCATTAACTTTTATATCTACACTATTCTCATCATGCTACTGTCGGAGAAATAAATATGTGCTTGAGTTTGAGCCTAAATATCTCTTGAGATTAATTATCCGATTTTGTTGAGACAAAAATTAAATAGAAACTGGTTTAAATACATTTTACGTGGTAACAATTAAAAAAAATTCCTTCTACCAGAAAAAATTTTATAGTTGAAAGATTCTAAAAACTACCGGTTTTTAAGAAACTCTGCACTAACACTGAAGTTTAAAACTTAATTGTAAACAAACCACTAAGCCAATCATTCTGAAATTTGTATGGCTTATTGGTAGATTTATTGTTAACAGTTGAATGCATTTTAAAATTTTTACTCACGATAGTTTATATGCTGATGTTTATTTTTAAATCGTATGCTAACATCGTTGATAAGACGCTAAAAATTTCGTTCAAAACACCATCGTGTTTGTCGTGACACAAGAAATAACACCAATATGACAGATTTATAATGCGAACAAAGGTGTTTTTTAAACAGATATATATTTGTAAGAAAAATTTCTCCCGCAACTGGCAGGCCGATTGGCTCACTGGTTTGTTTACAATGAAATTTTAAACTTCAATTTTAGTGCAGAGTTTCTTAAAACCCGGTACTTTTTAGGATCTTTCAACAATATAAATTGTTCTGGTAAACGGATTTTTTTTTATTGCTACCACGTAAAATGTATTTAAACCAGCTTATATTTAATTTTTGTTTCAACAAAATTGGATTATTCATCTCTGAGATATTTAGGCTCAAACTCGAGCGCACATATTTATTTCCCCGGCAGGCAGGCTAGCGCCGCCATCTTTGTCCGTTTCGCCGGCTAGTAAGACTGCCACGCTCCTGCGCTCCGAGTAGCGATTCTAGTAATATTCACCATGCAGTCCTGTTTCTTAGCTTTGGATTGAGCATCAGGAACGAATAATTAAACCATATTAAAATACTGTATTTCTTTGAGCTTTTCCATTGTCGTACACAATTATTCTACGTTGAAAGAAATTCGCTCTCCTGACATTATTGGAAACATTTACATTTAACATTGGTATTAACATTAAGGCTGCCCAGTTATACTATTTGTTGTACTGTAATCTCGTGCTTTTCGTATATATGGTCTTAAAGTTGATGAGTTTGATTTTCACTTTAGTATAATCAAAAATAATAGTAAATTTCGAAGGAACGAAGCCAAAAATAATAGCATTTGGTGGGTTCTTGTGTTTTACATAAGCTAGTATATATAGTTACTGTATTCCGTTTCAAGCCACTGATGTGCGCTTTGTATCGCACGGTAAACGTGGAATGAAGTATGGACCGTTTACAAAATCTGCGAGCCTACTCAATAGATAGTCCTGGTAAATAAAAAAGACTGGAAGCTAGAATGCTTAAGTGTTGACGTGAGTGTTAGGAGTACAGCCAATAATCACACGTACGTACATGTGCGCAGATAATTTTACTGAACTTGGCAAATCCAACATAGAGTCTATAAATTACAACTACAACTATTCGCTTTGAAAAAAATTATTTAATAGTCGTTGACTACTACAGATTGATTGTCATAGAAAGGGGTATCAATTAGTTAGTGTCCATGTAATTTTCAGTCATCCGCGATTCAATTAGCTGTGTAGTCCAGTTATCCATCTGAGGCAACAGTGAGAGTTCCTAATCTCGTGTGTTTTGTCGTTTCCTCCCGGCCTCCTTTCACCCATGAGGCGAGTCGTTGACCCATGGCTAAATAAACACCCTGGTTCGTACAGCACGAGCACCCCACGTGTGGGGTAGTTGCGCAAACCATACAGTATGATGATGGTTCCTCTAATGTGAACACTGATATTCTCAATACCGCAGTCCTTCAGGCACTGTTAATACTGTACTATTATCATGCATGGACAACAATAAACCACTTTTCAAGTGTGATATTTGATATTTTGAGTAGTCTTGATATTTGATTTCATTATGTTTACCTTCGAACGGTCAAGAAACAGTTTACTGCAAATTAATAAAATTAATATACAATTATTTCCTATTCTATGTTATTAAGTATAAGTAGTAAATTATTTAAATATACAAAACCAATGTCATATTTTATTTATCATATATAAAGATTTTTTATGATAATGATCAGTTTCAACAGAGTTTTCACTGTTAGTATTGTCAAACATTTCGACAAGTAGTTATTGTTGCAGAAACACATTCATTAGGTTTGTAATAATATTGTTTAATGTGAAACAATGATGTTAGAAATATTATATACGTGAGTATAAACAAAAATGTCCACTTCTACTGCTTATAAGTTTACGATTTAACTACACAAAAATTATGCATTCCTAAAATGCACAGAACACGCCCTGTTAAAAGTCAATGCAGCTGTTATATGTTATATAGCCCTTATAAGGAGAGAGGTTGGTTATAAATGGCTCCAAAGAGGCTACTGAACTGGGTCAGATCTAAGATTTATGCTTGGTACATATCCAGGAGCCCACATAGTACAGGCCATTACGATTGCTTTCAAGCTATGCAAACCTAGACGGTAAAGGAATTTTATTACCATGTTAGTAATTATTTTATAGTTCTCCTGGATCTAAATGTTGAGGTAAAGTTTGTATTCCTATACAATAAATGTCTTTTATATATAATCTAGGTTACGTAAATAACCAAACAAATTTATAGGTTGTTCTTTCAATACGACCGAACATCTGACGCTAAGAAATGTTCTTATACAGTAAACACGGGTTTTGTCAAGAGTGGTTTCCAGAACTTAAGCCCTGAGAGTTCAAGATTTGGTAGTTGAAATGTAGATATATGTTTTAGTCACGATATTTCCCCCGGAACCACCGTCGACAGTCGACCACAGTTGGAGAAAGTATGGGTTACAGCCACAAGTCGTAGCTGGGTCTGGTACCACCACAACACTATACACTATACAGTCATTGGCTGGCTCTATACTGGCAAGTGGGTCAGATCTGGAGATAGCAAGTAACATTGGCAAGGTCAGCCGGTTGTTAGAAAATGACTTACTTCCCATCAGATGGTGATCATAACTTCAACCAACATTTCATAAATGTCGGTGTTGTCATTCTTCAAACAAGTCCGTTAAATAGTTTATTAATATAACATATTCAAAACATACTCAAAATCAGATCTTTTTGTGTTAAATCATTTTAGTAATTCTAAATTATTGTAATAATAATAATTGCACTTAGAGTCCTCTCAGAGTTTAATCGAACTAAAACCATCGACACACTTTAGTTGAGAGCACCTAGTGTGCACAGTAAAGGCCATTGCTCTGAAGGTTGTTGATTCATCGTGCAAACCTTTTGCTTTTGAAAGAATATCAAATTCGTATTCCAATTATAAACTTTAATTTTTGCATGGTACTAAGATATAAACCTAGTTAGATATATAGTATTAGTAGTGGGCTTACCCATAAATTAGTTAAAAAGTGTATTAAGGCGTACAAATAATCTACATCTGATTAGAATCATTCCGTTTGTGGGATTAAGAAATAAATTTAGCTTTTCCTTTTCATAGTTCCTAGCGTCGCAGTCGTGACTGTTCGTACCTTTCATTCATTATGTATAATTTGCTAAACAATAGCTCCATTTTATCTGTTGGTTTACCTGATTTAAGCTCCCGTTGCACCATTGCCGCAGTTACTTTCACCAGTGATTGAGTCATTTCAAGGCAGCGTCTAGTCTCATTGTACGACTCCATTAGCAAAGTTGTTGTCGATAGTTGAAAGACTAGTTATGCAATGTCACATGCAAACGACCTTCGTCATTGTAGCATACTCCTTTTAAAACAGCCAAACAAAAAGTTACTTTCACCTTACCAGTGGAATATGAACATTCATTCCGAAAAGTGCTAGTTGTGCCTTAAAAAGCTTAAATTTTGTTAAGCTTTCATCAAAATCTACAACATCTTTCTGATTTTATTTTCATGAGGCCACGAATTAATTCAGTATATTGAACGATATATTTTATCGCTGAAAATGTGTTTCAAACAGAATTAGTGATTGTTTACTGTTTGTTTCAGAGTATGGCGGAGGAGCCGCCTGCCAGGGACAGGGACAGAACACGTCAACTCTTTGGGCTGCAACTAGAGGTAAACGTAACCATGTATACCATGTGTACCTTTAGAGCATCGTGAAGTAATTATCAGGAAGATTCTAAGTAGTATAACGGATTCAGAACGAGTTATGTCTTGTACTCGTGGTGAGTATTGAATAGCCAGTTGAACCGCGAAGTTCTATGAAAAGAAAGTAGGATCGGGATTGTAGAACACGTCGTGTCTATTAGTCTGCAAGAGCGGCAAATGACGATAAACCTGTGACCTGTAGTAACGGTAGCTGCAGACGACATTACTGTACATGGTCACTGTGTCGTCCCGGACCCGGACACTAGACGACACGACAGGTATCGTGGAGGCAAAGTTCAAATGGTATACTCAAAGACCAACTGATTTTAAACTTTGCTCAAAGATTAATTATACATGGGATTGCTGATCACTGTTTCAATATCACTCTAGGGATCTTTCCCCGGGCTTTCAAATTTCTCAGGTCAAGCTTTTTAAAAGTATTAATATTAATGAATATAAGTGAAATCGAGTTTGTTTAGGTTTAATACAATTACTTTCTTACTCGTTTATTAATTTACTTATACATTTTACCATAAAAAAGTATAGAAATAATTGGGAAAATGTAATGCTTTATGTAATTTATTACTCTTATTTTAATTCCGAGCATACCACTGTTCTAAAATGAGTAGTAACATCATAGTTTGTATTGTTAAGCAGCTTTAAAACTTAAAGTATTAGTATTTTCTATTATTTGGTCATACACTGTGCAAAATTACATTATAATTTCTGGTTAGTCTTTAGATTTATAAAACATCTCATCAAACAATCGTAAGCTGACAGTCAAATACAACTCTTATAAATGTTTTTACATATTAGATTTACCTGTTAAGACGTATTAAAACGTGGCATACAAAAATGAGTCAAGTCGTAAAACTGCTATATTTGGAATCAATAGTAGAACCCCTGAGCCACATTTTTGGCGAATGTCCGTTGAAGCCTTTACCTATTTACTTTGGAGACCACTTTAGTGTTGAAAACAAACAACTGGGCCCACAAAGTCAACTATGTGTTTGTTTTCTACTTGTCCCTCCATAACTTGTCGCCATACTGTGAACTTTCTCTAGAGATAACATTATTAAAGAGGGTGTGGATCTAACACGGTCTAATAACATGGCCAATTTTTAAGCCTGTTTTCTTATTGGGCATTTTTTTAGCGAATTTCCCATATAGGGAATAAGCTATTACCGTAGTACTCATGGTAAGACCTGGACCCGGGACTGATTTTTTTTTTCGTTTTGAGGTCCCTAGAGGCCAAAAATAGCATCCGTTCAAATTCATATATATATATATATATTTATATATATATATATATATATATATATATATATATATATATATGTGTCCGTTAGCGCGATAACTCGAGCAAAAATGATCCGATTTTGATGAAATTTGGTACAAACGTTTAAACCTACGTTTATTTGAACGAGTTCGCAAACCAGCATGATCGGACCATGGGAACGGGAGTTTATGGGGGCTTTTATGGGGTAACCCAAAAAACTTAAATTTTTGCAATTTCTTTCCAAACTATTTTGTAGAGCTTAAAAAAACAAATAATTTAGTATATTGAAGCGTTATAATGCGCCTAATGGTTACAGAGAAAATTCAAAAAAATTTTAAATTTAAAATTCCCATGTTATTCTTATGGAGGATAAGTAAACTGTTGTAGTTTGCTTATTTATTAACATATTTTGCCAAAATTTGGAAAATGTTTATATTTCTTACTAACTATTAACATTTTACATAAAAAACACTTTAACCCTCCCTGTTGCAGCAAACCTAAGTAGGCCTATGTGTTAAACTGATTTGATTTAAATAGGGAATAAATGTGATATTTTTAAGGAGACATTTTAGTGTAAATCCAATCAGGCAAATGGAAATTCGCTTAGTCTGCAGGTTCGCTGCGGCGGGGGTATTTTAATTTCCCTCCGAATAGGTTACACATAGATTCAAAAACAACAATTATATAGCATATGTTTCATAACTTGTATAAACGTTGGTACAAACTTGGTACAAATATTATGTGTGACATAACTAAACATTGGTAAGATCACTAAACAAGAAACTTTGTCTGTTCAACTCAGTTCAAACCCAGCATTACTGCCAAACACATGACTAACGTCTACTTTAAAATTAAATCATAAGCATTCCACATACAGTAGGGTTTGTTTTAGTAAATATACCATCCTCTTTCTTAATTATACAATAAGCACTTAAAAAGCAACCATTATTTTTGTTTCCATTACTTTTACTTTCTCCACCTATACCATAGTATATGGAAAAGTATTGTTTTCGTTAAAATTTTTTAGTTTAAGCTTTGAGTGGATATATGCATTTTGGGTGACCTGAGCCAAAAATAGTGGTTTTTAAATTGACGTTCTGTGCGTGTGTGTGTGTGTGTGTGTGTTTGTATGTGTGGATTTGTACAGTTACAGACCACACCTGTAGTCCAATTTTGATGTCATATTTAGTAAGTTGGCACTAATCCATGGTATCTCCAGGTGTTTTACTTAATAGAATATTTTTAATTTAAATTTTTAATGGTGATTGTTCTATAAAACTTTATAAAATGACAAAAAGTCGAATTTCAGGAAAAGCCGGGTTTTATTAAAATTAATCTGTTTTGGTCCTTATAATACTAAACAAAATAATGCAGCCCCCCGATGTAACAAATAATGTTCAAAAGTTATAGCAACTTTTGTGATTTTTCCTAAATTATTGACAATTTTCCCCTAATATGTCTTAGTTACTCCCACCAACCATGACAAAGGTTGTTAACGAGCTAATGGGAGAAAGTATGTGTCAGATTGTTGACACCGTTTATTTTTATCTGACCTCTTAGATTAGAGATTATAGGAACTTGTAAAATAAAGTAGAATAATTAATAGCCACGCAATTTCTTTGTGTGGCGTTTACAAAATATATAATTCTGATAGCAACATCATTAACATCATATGGTAACACAATATCTTTAAAACTCAAGTGCATCCTGTAACTCATAAAACATTCATTATAATCCCTTCAAAAATTTAGCGTTTATATTATGTTGTGGATCTGCAGTTTGCGTACATGCAAATGTTTTGAGTTGTTTATGTACAATGGTAAAATTAAAGTGTCACTCTGAGTTTAAATCTATTAGGATGCTTCCTTAAAAGTGAAAACCACTTACTGCAGGGGCGGAGGTAGATGACTGTAATGGCCAATAATAATGACGAGTTTGGACTTACATGGAGCGTTGTTTCGGCGGAGTAATGGCTCAGCTGTGGAGCAATTTATCCACACTCGACCCACGTGCGGATAAAGCAGTACCTGCAATTATAGCGTCGGGTATTTTCATGAGGGTTGATACGAGAAAATGTTTTTGTGCTCAACATGATTTAAAAGTTATGATATTTATATTTAACTAACTGTAAGCCTGAACTTCTCACGAAAATCAAGAGTATTCAGCTAAAACTGTATTTTACTCAGTTTACTTGGATATTATGTTGGAAATGTTCAAGAGCTACATGCAAACACGTTAACGAGACATTATTATAACATTAACACATTATTATTAGAAGTCTACCTGCATAAAGGCAAATGTTGATAGTTTTAAATTGAAGAGCATCGTAAACAAATAGCACGTGGCCCCATATTTTTAATCTGATTAGACAGGGAGTACCGTGAGTAAGTACAACAAATTCAGGAATAGGTTTATTTATTCAAAATAAAACGAAAATCAAGAATAACTTATTTTATAAAAATGCCTTGTTAGTGAGATATCCGCCATTTTTTATTTTGTGTTTTAAATTTATATCTCAAGAACTATTTCAGTCATCATTATGAAACTCGATAAACAGTTTTTTTTTAGTCAAAATGTGTATACGGAAAAGTAACCATTACAAAAAATGATTTTGGTTTCAAAATGGTGGCCATTCCAATTTTTAGAACTTAAATAAAAAAAACAACTGTTACCTAGTTTTAGGAAAAAATTCAAAGTACACTTTTATTTTACGTTTAAAATTTCCTATAAAATTCAAAAAGATCGTATAGTAAATAGTTGAGAAATCACAATGTTTCAGCGTATCAAGTGTATTTAAATACATCCACTAAAAATATATTGATAATACTAAAACTCTTTAAAAGGTTCATGATTTTGTGTTAGGAGTAAGGCTAATTGAGTTCTTCTGTTATATGTAAACACACTTTCATAGTAGAAAACGAACTTTATCTTTCTAGGACATACCAATTATTTGTGAAATAGTTTATTGGATTTTGTTCTCCATCTAATACTAAACTCATATTGCTCTTCATGCTTCAGGTGACGAGCTTGCTACTTGAAGCTGAGCGCCGTAAGCTCAATGTTCTGCAAAGAGATCTGCAATGTGCTTTGGCAGAGGGAGGCTCCATCAAGGCAAAGGAGCATCAGAAACAGGAGCTCATTCTGGCCATCTCGTAAGTGACATTATGTACAACTCATGCTTGGCATCTCGTTTGTGGCATTATGTACAGATAATACTGACCATCGCGTATGTGGCATTATGTACAACTCATACTTGGGCATCTCGTAAGTGGCATTATGTACAGCTAATACTGACCATCTCTTATCTGGCATTATGTACAGCTAATACTGATCATCTCGTAAGTGACATTATGTGCAGATAATACTGACCATCTCGTATGTGGCATTATGTGCAGATAATACTGACCATCTCGTATGTGGCATTATGTACAGATAATACTGACCATCTCGTATGTGGCATTATGTACAGATAATACTGACCATCTCGTATGTGGCATTATGTACAGATAATACTGACCATCTCGTATGTGGCATTATGTACAGCTAATACTGACCATCTCGTGTGTGGCATTATGTGCAGATAATACTGACCATCTCGTATGTGGCATTATGTACAGATAATACTGACCATCTCGTATGTGGCATTATGTACAGATAATACTGACCATCTCGTATATGGCATAATGTACAGCTAATACTGACCATCTCGTATGTGGCATTATGTACAACTTATACTTGGGCATCTCGTATGTGGCATTATGTACAACTTATACTTGGGCATCTCGTATGTGGCATTATGTACAACTTATACTTGGGCATCTCGTATGTGGCATTATGTACAGCTAATACTGACCATCTCGTATGTGGCATTATGTACAGCTAATACTGACCATCTCGTATGTGGCATTATGTACAGCTAATACTGACCATCTCTTATCTGGCATTATGTACAGCTAATACTGACCATCTCGTATGTGGCATTATGTACAGCTAATACTGACCATCTCGTATGTGGCATTATGTACAGCTAATACTGGTCATCTTGTCACATACATATGTAACAGCTCGTTCTGGCCATATCGTAAGTGATATTATGTACAGACAATACTGACCATCTTGTATGTGCCATTATGTACAGCAAGAAATTATTTGCTGGTTCTAATGAGGCTTTTTTAGAATTTCATTAGAACCAGTTTCATTCGTTAACATCTATTGCAAACAGCATAGATGTAACGGATCGGCCAGGAGTTGTTTACCTTCCGTATAAGATTGATCTACAACCAAACTTTCGTAGTTGAAAGAAGTGTTTTATCATCAGATGATACCTTATCTTTGAAAATTGTTTCCTTTTTAAGTGTTGCCCCTTTATAAGTTTGGATTAACGACTTAAAGTTTAAAACAGAAAGAATGAAATACATCTATTTGGCACATATAACTTTTTTGGTACCTGATATCATTTAATATAAATTCAAAAGCTAAAAAACATTTATGAGTTGAAAACTAAATATAAAAAGAAAATGTGTACATTAATTGTTATTAATAACAAAAAAATTTTTTAGGATTAAACAAAGTATTACAAAGTATTGAATAGATAGCTGCTATCCCTTATTTTGTAACATATACTACATGTACATGTTTGTTTAAGTAGTTTAAAGATAACGTTACTTAATTGATGGCTTAAGTAATCAGTTTAAGTAATTTTTATTTTATAAAATTAAAATAAAAAAGCTGAAAGTGGGCACATTCTTTTTGTAATAAATATAGCATAAATGTTTAATGGTAGTAAATATGTAAAGCATATTTGTTTGCAGACGGATCCAGGCCCAGCATGACCACTTAGACAAGGAGTACAGAGAACATGCAATTGGTGTCCTTAGGAACTCCAACTGCGGCAAGGTAGGGAGGAACAGTGTTTGTGTAGCCTACTACATATTTATTGCATGGTAGTGTAGTATTGATTATATACTACCCTTTTGAATTGTAAATGAGTAGCCAATGGTATTGGTATACAGTCCTATAAATACTCAGAGCTGCCGACAATGCAGAACATAGTTCTAGATTTGACGCACAGGTAGCGGCAGTTGTCAATACCACTCGCTGTAGTTCAGCTTAGTACCGATAGGTAGGGACAGTGTACCTCTTCTCTGTCTTTAACATTCTGTATAAGAACGATTTGGACTTCGTTAAAAAACTTATTTTCAACCAAGAGTTATTGCAATTCAATGAATATTTCGAATATACTATAAATCCGATGAAAGAGAATCAACAAATGCCATTACATTTTATAACACAGTTTTTATTGGTCGTATATAGGTAGCCTACCTGAAAACATGTACATAAAAATAACCACTCAGCGTTTCTTCAATGAAACTGCAAATGTTATGGACGAGAATTTTGATAATACAAATGAATGGTGCATGATATTAGTTGATGCTGATAATGCCTTTAATAAAATTAACAGAGCAAATGCATTGTGGCAAGCAAGGCTACATTGGCCAAGAGCTGCCAGATTTATTTACAACACTTATCAATGCAACGCAGACTTGATAATCCCTGGAACTAGTAAAAGACTATTCAGCAAAGAAGGTGTCACCCAAGGTGACCCTTTATCAATGATGTTGTATGGATTAGCAACTCTTCCACTAATTCAGGAATTAAAAATAATGCCAGATGTTTTCCAGACCTGGTATGCAGATGATTCATCTTGTCAAGGATCCCTTAATAATGTGATACAATGGTGGTAAAAACTTAGAGAAATAGGTCCAAAATATGGATACTACCCCCAAGCAAAAAACAACCAAACTAATTTGGAACCATGATTTTGAAATTCCCAAAAAAAGCTATGAAACAAATAGAGGGAATGGAAGTGGTTCATGGCAGCAAGTTTTTATCAGGCTTTATTGGCTGCGAGGAAGAAAAGAAAAAATTTGCAGCAGAAAAGATCAATGCCTGGACCCAGCGTGTTGAAAATATTGCTGAGATTGCTGAAAAACACCCTCAATCAGCCCATACTGTTCCTAAAAAATCATTACAAGCAGAATGGACCTTTTTCCAGAGACTAGTAAAAGTTGAACCAGAAATGTTCAGTCCAATCCAGCACACTATAAGAACATCACTTTTCCCCAATCTGTTTGGATTAGAAGAAGGCCTATGTAAAGAAGAGCATGAATTACTTCATCTAACAGTAAAAGGCGGAGGAATAGGGATGGCTGATCCAGTTATGCAATCAAAACACATATATGAAACTTCAAAAAGAGGGTGCGACGTTCTATTGCAATCTCTTGCATTAAAAACCTCTTTCGAGTTAAGTGAGCATGAAGATACCTTAAAAAAAAAAACATTAAAAATCCATAGTGAACAAAAGAAAACTGAAGAAAACAAATTATTAAATGAAAATGTAAAATGTTTTTCACGACAAAGACAAAATGTAATACTACGAAATGCTGACACTAAATCAAAACATGGTAGCTGGTTATCCTGTATACCACTGAAGAAATTAAATTTAGACATGTCACCCCAAGAATTTAGGGATTCCCTGGCACTGAGATATGGTCGGACACCAATCAATTTACCAACCAAATGTGATGGCTGTGGAAAAGAATTTAACACAGACCATGCCCTTATATGACCTGTAGGTGGCCTAATTATAAAAAGGCACAATGAAATTAGAGATACTTTAGGAAATATAATGGAACAGGCATGGGGGAATTGTATCAAAGAGCCCCTTATAGCAGATAATGGAAATGCAAACGGGCCTGCAATCAAAGCTGATTTGGCATGTAGAGGGGTGTGGGAAACACAGAGGGATGCATTATTTGATATCCGTGTCGTAGACACCGATGCTCCCTCATATGTTTCCAAACCTCATGACAATGTCATAAAAAATGCAGAAGAAGAAAAGAAAAGAAAGTATATGACAGCTTGTGAGAACCGGAATGCCTCTTTCACCCCTTTGATTACATCAGTTTGCGGAATCCTAGGCAATGATTTCCAAACACTAATAAGAGCATTAGCTGAAAGATTGTCAGAAAAATGGGTTAAGCCTTACAGCCTAGTAGTCAATTGGATAAGAACGAGACTGACTTGCTCAATTTTAAGGGCAACAAGCATGTGTCTGAGAAGATCTCGGAAAAAATGGAGATCTGCTCGAGAATTCGAAGATGGAGCAGGCATCCAATATATATATTGAAAGAATCAAAATTTTTAGTAATATCTGTAATTTATATTTATGTGTCTTGTAATATTTATAATAAATATATAGATAGAATAGATAAAAAAAATTGATAATGGGTCAAAATACAGAGAAATTCTATTTTACTGAGTGCTACCATCTTCAAGGTAAGCAGATATAATTTAGTTAAGAACTTTGTGGACAATTTTTATGAGTATACATACCGAGGGAATATAACAAGTGTAGGTTCATAATTCCAGCTCGGCAAATAACTATAGGTAAGTTACTTTATTAAAACAATAGTTAAAACAACTTAATTGGAAAATATTTCAACTAAACCAAATTTATTTTTAAGACCCATTAGCTTACATTGACACTTGTTTTCTCTAAACCTAACATACAACCTTTTCATATATCATTCTACTAGTCCTTAATAGACTAAATATATTTAAAGGAGTAAATTTGGTTGAAACCTAAAACAATTAAGCACATCTACAAATTGAGCACTTTTATTTGATACGCAATATGCAAATGAATTTAGGTCAATTCATCAAGCTAAACACATCAATCTAAAACTCAACATATTTTTATTGGTATTATTATAAGACTTTTTCCGACTATTAAAGTTATTGCAAAAAAGGTTAAAATTATTGTCTAAAGATATGGTTGAATTTGAAACAAATCAGATCTTAAATGTCATACGAAAAAGATTTAATAAAACCGTTTGTTCTGTGATGTGTTGAGAGATCTATTCCAGTAAGGCTCGTTTCACATCTACCCGGCATGCCGTTAACCCGACTTCTAAACTGCCACAACATAACTGTACTACTGTTCGTTTCCGTATCCTTCCAAGGCCCCACTAGAAAAAACATCCTTCCACCAACATTGCCATGTTAAATCCATGTGGGAAAGCAATCGGTTAGTTCCAAGAGGGCCGTCAAACTATTTTACGATGCCTGAAATAACCTCTGTTATTTTGTTATCAAGATCCCAATTAATCCCTCGTAAATTTTAAAGCAGATGAGGGGAAAAGGGGAATCTTTTTAATTAATTGAGGGATAAATGACAAATTGATCGGAAGCCAAGAAAGTTGTGTGTGAATAAAGTTTGGAAAGGGAAGCTCTTGCCTAAATTAAAGCCAAAACTGGGTAGCAAACCCGTATTTCAAGACGCAAAAGTCGGTTTCAACTTGAAAGTAAGAATTTTCATTATTCAAATAAGACCAATCTTACTTCAAATTAAAATTAATCCTAATAATTTCGATATCATTTTAACCTAAATTGCTCACTACAGATGTTTCTTATCAATATTTTACAATTTAAAATCTTAAATCATCTTAAAAATCTTTTATCATTTCCATCTTAATAATAAGATCAGGGTGGTTATGCAATATTAGTCAAATACAAATTTTCACAAATGAAAAATGTTTAAGTGAGAAAACCATATTAATATTGTCAGTAAACAATAGATTAAAATTAAGTACAAAATGCATTTATAATTTTAAATGTTAAAACTCGGATAAAATACTGCTTTGACGTAATGGTAAAACAAATACTCACACCAACATCTGAATCTGACCTAGTTCTGATTGCAAACCCACTTTAAGACATAGTTTGAGTGGTTCTTTTCCTTATCCTCAAAATTCATTCTATGACACGCCGTTTTCCTCATAAATTATTCATACGGTTTTGTCTCAGTCTTATATCCCAAGAGATTGTTGCAGGTTTACTCTATTATATATATATTATACCATGCATTATATGTATGTTACTCTTTTAAAAGTCGACTATTCGTTAACTCTTAGCCCATTCCTAAAATATAAAATTAAGTTACTAAGGAGTAGACTATATGTTTTACCTGGTTTTACCCAATGACAAGTTGTGTTTGGTTTTTAAAACACTAGCCTGTATTCCTAGTAAATATCGTATGTATATGTTGTAACATGGTATGCTACAGTGTGAATTGATAAAGGAATGGAAATGGAAGTATATTGGCATCATTGATCGGTGTCTTATGGTGTCATTTCTTCATCTAAAATGGCGGAGCTAAAATAGCTCACAAATACTATCCTAAATCTGAGGGAAATAACAAATGCTGCCAGTGAAGTGGTGGGTTTGGGTTCTGGTACATGCTACGATACCTGCCACTTTTTATCGGTACAGGTCACCTTTGTACTGCACCGCGGCTCACCCCTTGCTTTGCCAGATACGTAGTACTCACAGATTTCTGTGACCCATGTGGACCCACATACCAGTTTACACAATGTTATTACTACTGTAATTCAAAACGTCGTGGCTGTAAAATATCTTTGTATTACAAACTATAACAGCATATTTAAAAACTCCGATGATTCATTCTCATAACTGGATGTCCATTTGCAAGCAGATGTTGTTCATTTACGAAATATAAATATATATGTATTTGTTTTTTAAGTTTAAAAAATCATATCCAAGTAATTAGAATTAGCTCTTTCGTCATAACAACAGACATAATGTTGACTTATGCAAAATTGAATTTTACTAATATAAGCCCTTGTCCATTCCATGCTTATAGACAACTTAGGAAGTCAAATTGAATTAAAATTAATGTTTTTAAGCTTAGTTTCATTTACGCTCTTTTTTGTTTGTTATAAATGTAAAGTACCAAACATAACTAAACACATGAGGAAAACATGCATGATCGGGAAGGTTTTTATTACAGAATATGCAAGTTAGGTACGGTATACTATATATTTATTTTTGAAAAGCTAGAATAGAACATTATATCACTGCATGCGTTATTTGCTGATGTAAACTTAGAAGTAGTTAGTTGTCTTTTTATGTTTCTTAAAAGTTTCTTAAGAGTAAACAATTTCGGTTCTTCAGAATCGGGTGGTCGTAGTCTTGAACAAGCTTACACGCAAGGTGTCCCGCTCACCCCATTACCTTTCTTCTTTAAACCTGTAATATGCCTATTATACCTAAGCTTCACTGTAGTTGGGTTAGATATATTTACTTAAACAAAAAATATTAAGTATCTATAATATTAAAACAAAACAGTGTTTTTTTATTTCACGATTCTGAATCAACCACTCGACGGATTTTCATGATTTTTGTGTTGAAAGAAAGATAATTTTGAGAACTAGGGAATGTCGACCCATAATTTTAGTTTAGGGTCCCAATTTTTTTAGAAATTAAGTTTTAATTTTTAAAAAGTCTAGCAGCCGACGCTAAGATTCTAAACTTTTGCTTTTGGCATAATAGTAGTTTTCATTACTAGACTGGAAAGTGACTCATTGCGGGGAGAGATGGCATTTTCGCGCGAGGCGAAGCCGAGCGCTGGAAACGCCATCGTGCCCCGCAATGACACTTTCGAGGCGAGTATTGAACATTATTTTTCATTACGATACCGAAAACTTATAAAAACATGAAAATTTTCGTTTATTTAACTTAGTATTAAGAGAAAAAACCGAACTAATGAAAAAAAACCCAACTCTGAATTATTAATAAGTGCACGGAAAAAACTCATAACGCTAACTTTCCGTGTGTATGTACCTCGACATAAGCACGGAAACTTAACGTTATGAGTTTTTTCCGTGCACTTATTAATAATTGCATGGCCAATAGTTTGAGGAAAAACAGACTATTTTGGGTAAAAAAAAGTATCTTTATTAAATTAACTACAGAACAAGCTGATGAATAAACAAATAAAGAAAGAGACCTTTGATGATTACATAGGATCAACACGCTGATAAATCTTTATTAATGAAAATGAAAATGTATGTTAAAGTCGCAGTTTTGATTTTCACTTATGTTTAACATTTTTTGTGGTAGCTTTAGGTTTTTTCTCATTTCTGCAACATTGACTTCCGAGTGTGTTCCATCAACTTTATTATTTTCTTGAATGAAATTGCGATTTTGCACAGTATCTTCTTCTGATGAAATTACATCGTCGATTGTAAAATATTGTTTTGAAACCAGATTCACCTCTTCATCATTGTTAGAAATGTTATTGAGTGGCAGTGAATCCAAAGAGGAATTGTTGTAATTTGAAATTGAATTAGTAATGTCTCTGATTGGAAGTAAATTCAAAGAGGAATTGTTTTGATTTGAGATTGAAGTACTTGGTTTTGAAAAAAGTTTTTTAGACACATCAATTTTTCTATTTATGGACTCCTCAATGTAACCTTCAGCAACGGTTGCACTTTTCCAGCCTCCGTGCCTCTTGAGTGTGAGTAAATCCGCTCCCCCTTCCACCAGCATTGACGCGGATGTGCGTCGAATAGCATGACCTGTGTAGGATTCAGGCTGTTCTAGCTTAAGGTACTGGGCGACCTTTTTGGGAACATCCGAAATCGTATGACTCCCGACATGTTGTGCTACGCACTTGCCTTGCCTGAAGCCAACAAAAAGTCTAGGGCTCGTCATTTTTGATGGGCGTAAAGACAAATATTTACGTACTAGCTGGCAGGGTTGATACGTACATTCATCGTCTGTAATGATGAAACTTCTGCTAGCATGTGTTTTACCATCTCTCAATGTAACCTTAATGAAACTGCCATAATCTTTTACGTCATTTATGCTAAGGCGTAATAGATCATCTCGCCTAAGGGCTCCAAAAATGCCAAACGTCAAAATTACTTTACTTAACAACCATTCTTTGTCGGGAGCGTTGATCATGAACTGAGAAATTTGATCAGATGTAAAAACATTCGCTTTTTTAGGTTTGAAACCAACAGACTTTTTCTTTAAAAATGCAACTGTTTTTGGAAATTTTAAATTTCCAAGATTTTCTTTTACTTTTAAGACATTTTTAACCATTGAATACTTGCTCCACAAGGTGCTAGGTTTCATAGTTTTCGACAGTTCTGACATATAGACTAGAAGTATGTCATCATTAACCTGGCTAGGTTTAATTTTTTCTTTTTGACACCAAGTACAAAGCTTATCGTATTCATTTTCGTATCTTAAACGCGACACATCAGGCAATAATTCGTTTGTTACACTTACCGCTCTGTTCATCAAAGTTTCAGGAATATTATCCATATTAGTACACATAGTTCAAAGAATCTATCTCAACAAACATAACCTAACTGACAATGTCAATATATAAGCGAGGAATGTGTTTTCAACAACAATACAATCAGCTGATCCGACTGCACCGCAAAATCCCATAGCGGTTACTTTCCGTGCAGTACATACGCACGGAAAGTTAACGTTATGTAACTTTTCCGTGCAGTAGCGGGAATTACCTATTTTCTTATCTCATTTTACGTTTAGAAAGTGTACTTTCGTGTGTAGAGTAATGAAAAATAATTTGCTTATCATAACAGCTGTAAACATTCAGCTTTTGTGTCACAAATTCAGCATTTGGATAAAAATGTAAAGACATACTTAGGGTTGACTTATTTATACTATGTGTAATGCTAATCATTGATACGTTCAATTCTTCTGTAAGAGGATGACAGATTAATTAAATATACATAGTAAAATACTAGGATGTTCAAATTATTTTTAAAGCAATTTTTGTAATCTTCGATTTGTTTTAGAGCAATATAATTTGTTTTAACTAACAGCTGGTTAAATGTAAACTATGGAACTATGAGGTTATTTTATTTACTCTTAATTTGTCATTGATTATAGGAAATAAGTAAGATTAGTAGAGATAATTAGATCACAGTTTAAAATAGTTTAGACCAACATTAATTAAACCACAGTACAAATCGAGGCTCTGTACACGAGTCTTAATAAAAAAGGATAAATGCAAATTATTTTACTGCTCCACTTTTCAAGGAAAGATTAGAAAAATAACAATGTTTACATGTTTTAATTCTTCATGGTAGCTTTTTGTTTACAATTAATGTTTGTCTGCTTTAACTTTGTTTGGATTAGGCCCGGAAATATTGATGTCATAAAAAGAAGATCAAGAATAATCAGGAATCACGATTTTAAATTACCACCACAACCTAAGCCGGGTTTTATACAAAAACAGATGGATAACATAGATTGAACACAACGTCAACATTGACCTAGGATACTGCAATTAGACAAACCATCCTTTTATGAAATCGTGTTTAGTTGTGGTTACGTTTGGGGGTGCCTATATCAGCGCCCCCAAACGTGAAAATATCACTTTTATTTCAATTATGAATATATTGTAGTTTAAATTAACTAATATGGGAAATTACGATGTACATTTATTCAATGAGGGTGAGTAACTATCAAGGATAGAACTGATAACGGTATGGATAATAAACATTGACAATTACGTCATTAGCTTTACTAGCGTGTTTACTTTTTATATTCCTGCTACATGTGACCAGTTCATTTTTCAAATGAATGTTATTTGAACCAAACAGCTGTTCCTAAACAAACTGTTATTATTTTACTTTTTTTTGTTTACACTTATTTATTTAGCAATTAATGCAGTGAAATTGATATAAAGGATAGGTGTGACGATTAGTTTTGATGTTAGGACACCAAAGTTAAATTATGTGTACTGTGAATTTTATTAGATACTATCGTTTTATTTTAGGTCGTTTCTATTCAGACCTACTGGCAATTGTGTATAGTAGTTGTATTGTGGTGATAATAATTATGAAAGAGGCAGGTATGCGATGGAAGGTGGTATCGTTGACTAGGTCTATACACTTCTCAATTGACTATTACCATAGATGAAGTAATATTAATTCATCTATGCTATTACTTCTCTCTACTGTAGGCTACTTATAATCAGTGCGCGTCTGTGCGAATCGGCTGCAAATCTCACTTCAACGCTTTTCACATCGTAAAAATTGCAGAATTGCTGTTTTATTGTAAAATTATCAGATTTAAAATGCATATCGTATAGGCCTATGATGGAATAAAAACATATTTGGTCACACAACATTTGTTTACAAGATGATTTTTCACATTAAAACTGCAAGAAACTTTGTCTTTAGCCTATATGTGTAAACTAGCTGATCTGAATTGTACACGGTTTTAACTGACTACTGAATTCCCGTACGTAGGACGGGCTAACACCTCGTAGTTGTTTATGTTGAAAGTTTTTTTTCATGGGGTTGTAGGTTTTAAAACTCTAAATGTCTATACAGAAGATACATTGTTGTGACAAACACTTTCAGTTGACTTTAACATTTCTACCATCTTTTATATATTCAACTTCCGTATACCGGTACTTAATTTATCGTCTTTATATTCAAAGGAAAATCCACTTGTTAAAAAAGTCTCAAAGATAAAGAACTCCAATATTAAAACTGATTCTAGTGTGGCGAGATAATTTAGATGGATGAATTGTTTACATTTATCAGTGCTTGGATCTAGCTTAAGGACTTATCAAAGTGGCTAACAGAAACTACAAATATTTAGATCAAAGTGAGTCTTGCCTCGCAGAGACAAACCATCAAACAACCGTCATTAGCTCGCTTCTCAAATCATATGCTAAATCACTTCTAAGCGTATGATAAAAAATGGTTGAACCTTTGTACGAATTTAGTTATTATTAATAGTATAGGTGTTTTTATTGAAAGAGTAAAACTATACATTGAGATATAATAAATTGTGTGAAATTCTTTTGTGGTGATTTAAGCGATTATCCAAATTATCTTCAAACCTTTTCAATAAATTATTTCACCACGGACCGAAATGGTTATATATTGTACGTCTCTGAAGCAGTAGATTGTTTGCGCTTGTATGAACGTATTGGTATACGACAACAGGACTGAATCTGACCTGGGCCAGCCTGAGCCCCTTGGGGCAGTCATGCGGCATTTCCGAGGGTGCGACATTGGTGTCGTGCTTCGAGCGCCGGGTGGTGCTAGCGCCGCGGATAAATTTGTGGTGCGAGCGCCGAAGCCATAAATCTTGTAAGGGTCTGCTCAATGAAGCAGAAGTGACGAGGTTAACACGAGCCTCTGTGGTAGGGCTTATCCTTACTCCGCGCGGTGGTCACTTCAGGTTCCCCGCGGCACATGTCCAAGTTCGAAGAGCAAGCTGTTAGGTTAGGTTAGGTTAATAGCAAACGTTTATGCTATTATAATTAGGTATAAGAACGCTCTAAAAACACTAAGTTTAAAAATTTAAAAGCTCGCATATATGGACACAATTTATCTACAACATGGATAATTTGACGATTATAAGTGTACAGTATACTTGATTAGCGCTGTAAAATCTGTCATAACGTAGCAGGTAGTCCGCGCGGCGCTCACGCCACCCGGCGCTCGGACCACGCGGCGCTCGCGCCACGTAACCGCAACATTAGGACTGATTTGGATAACCCCCGTTCTCTCTGCCTTATTCCCGTCAACCTACCCCTGGACACATAGTTAATATAGTTTAATTCACTGAAACATCACCAACTACAGATAACCCAATTTTCATATGGATGTAAACAAATAGTATATACTTCGTACTTAGGGCCAAAAATGAGGTTTTGCCGGCTCGAGATAGTTTTTGAATTCGAGACAAAGTCGAGATCTTATAACGATCGAGAGCTGCGAAACCATTTCGGTCCGTGGTACGAACGCTATATTTCACAACACAATACCATATTTCCACTATTCACCACAATAATAATGCCCACTTATAAATAGTCAGCACAACTACAACTTTAAGGTAATGTGAAGAAATAGTTTGAGGAATCAGCAAAAATGATAATAAATAGTTGCTAGGTAGCGGTGAGAATAAAACAATTTGTATTGCAATGTTATGGATATTGATTGTGTATTTAATATGCTGAAGAAAGTAAGCAGGCAGCTAATTTTCGGCCATAGGGATGCAAAACCCTGCTTAGTCTCCGAATGACGATGCCAGCTGGCATAGACAGCAATACGTAGCTTTCGGCCTCCAATAAACACTTGTAAAACGGCTAAAAACATCGTGGTGTGGTTAAAATTGTATTATAGCCCTTTTTTATGTTAACAAATGTAAACTTAACAGTTCAGATGATTGACGACAGAATTCAGCACAAACTCTGAAATTTTAAAAGCTTGTAGGACGAAGGGCTATCACGATATCATCCAAACCCGCAAAAGGCAAGTCTAGAGGATTAAGAGCTTTGAATTAATACCCAGTATGCCTTTAAAAATAAGTATTTAGGGGTCAATATGCTGCACACAAAATTCCAACAAATTGTTTTAATAGTATAGATAATCTTTTGCCACAATAGTGAGATTTCTACTCTGTAGTTATTATAATATTACATAATTGTAATAATACAATTTTAAATCTGCCCTTTCGAGTGTATTAAATTTTTGTCTAAGTATGGGGAAAGTTGTGCAATACAAACTTTTTATCATATTTTGAATATACATTTATGAACGGTACAAGCCTGATACCTTTATCCTGCATTCAAAATATTCCACCTGAGTACATTTTAGTTCAGTTACAGGAAAATAATATACTCCCACATGTAGGAGGAGACCACGCATGAATGAACAAAGCAGCTCCGGATATACATGTAGCCTGTTAGCTTGGTGTTGGTGGTGGTGTGGTGTGGAGATCACAGATTAAACAGTCGGCGCGCCGTTTGAAGCTAGTGCGGCCACCGTTAACACTTCTCGTACTCACCAACAGAGATTCCTTACATCTCTGACTTTTTCTATTGAATGTTCATTTTCACTCAAAAGTACACAAGTCAAAAGCTATGTGTAGCTCTTGTTTCCTAATATAAACTTGTACAAATCATTTAAAAATAATAAAGCCGTTCAATATGTTTACCTATGGAGTTGGCAATCTCCTATGGGCGTGAGAGAGAAAAGGGAATGGAAAGAGAGATAGAAAAATATAAATTAATGTTAAGAGAAAGGGGGTGGTGGTAAAAGAAAAATAGGGGGATGGAGAAAAGTGTTGAGGTGGGGAGGAGGGTGATTGTTCATGATTATGTGATTGTAGTGGTGATTGAGGATTGTTCATCTTCTTGATTAATGGTAGATAAGAGGGGGAGGAGGTTATGATTATGATTGTGGTGGTGATTGTTCATGGTTGTATGACTGTTCATTGGGGGTGGGGGTTTGATATTGAATGTGATGTAGTTCTTGTATATTTATGTGTCATGGTACTTGTACGGCAGTGTGTTGGTTGTTTATTACTTTTTTATATTTTCATTAAAGATATAATACATTAATTACAAATTTTGATTGTTTTGTAACAGGAACTAACTAAAAGTGATTTTATCAAAAGTTTATTTTCACCAAACTGTGATATTTTTAGCTGTTTTATATACTTTAATTAGTGGCTGAAAATTACGTTTTGCTGGTCATGCCAGCTGTCATTGTCTTTTGGGGACCGAGCAGGTTTTTACATCCCTAGGCCACAAAATCAGCCACCCACCTACTTTCTTAAAACATGAATGCATATAAATACACAATCAGTATCCATAGCATTGCAATAGAATTGTTTTTTTGTCACCGCTGCCTAGAAACTGTTTATTATTATTTTGCTGATTCCTCAAACTATTTCTTTACATAAGCTTAAAATTGTACTTGTGTTGACAGTGTGCATTATTGTTGTAGTGAATAATGGTAATAGGTTATAGTGTGGTGAAAAATAGCGTTCGTACTAGCGTTTGACCGAAATGGTTTTGCAGCTCTCAGCTCTCGATCGTTTTAAGTTATCGATTTCGTCTCCAGCTTATAACTATCTTTAAGCGGCAAAACCTCATTTTCGGCCCTAGGTATGAAATATACAATTTTAGCGTTGTTATTATTTTTTTCAAAATGTGAGTAGTAGAATAGTGCAACATGGAAAGGTGTGTGTGTGTTGGTGAGAAGGTCTTGTTAAAAAGTTCCCTTCACTGTTTTATTGTACTTTAAGTGATACATTCCTTTCATTACAAACATTATTCAGTAATACATTTTAGAGTTTTTGAGGATGTGCAAGTTAGTAACAGTAGGAATCATAAACATTATAAACAACTTGGATATTAATTCCTTTGAAACTGTTAATACACATAATTATAATAGTTTTTTTTTTATTTCATCCTGAAAGAATTTTTATCTACCCTTTCATCTTTAATGATCAAAATGTGTGTGCCGTTACCGAACTATTTATATGTGTGTGTTAGAATAAATAATTTCCCTTCCTTCACATCAGCACACATTCAGACATTTACATGATTTCGGTGGATTGGTTTCTATCTAAATATTCAACAAGGCCGGGCAGATTACAAACTATCTCTCGCATGTCTGTCTGCCTGAACTATTTTAGATTATTTAGAAACTAGTAGATCTCTGTCTGTATGAACTTAAAGCAATTCAGACCGATTTATATGACTGAATAAATGATAAATAAACTCAAACCTTTTTTTAGTTTAGTTGAAAAACTATTGTTTTCCCAACAAAAGCGTTTTATAGCAGTTTTCTTACTTAACAGAACACACACAACAGAAATCGTGCTGCTATTATTTGTACTACGGCGACCGTCTATTAAGCATAATTAATTAAATATGCCAACTACTGAAAATATCCGTTCGAAAACTGTTGGTCCCATATATAACAAAAGTACTATTTTGGTTTTAATATAGTGTATATTGTTTTTGAAAATACATCCTTGGACTGCAAAGTAAATTTTATCAATAAACTGTGATAAAGTTACAAAGAAAGAACCTCAAATATATAAACATGTACAAGTAAACCAGCAAACATATTTCAATCATAACAACTACTAACTTGCAATTACAACTTGTTTATATTCTTAAGACATGGCTGTCCAAATAAGTCCAAAATTATTAAATTGGATAAATTAATATATAAATTTGTAATCAGGTTTGGGTGTTTAGTTTTGTTATCGCAATGTGATGTCTTCTAGTGCTTCTTGAACGTTTCAAGAGCTGTTGTTCTTGGGTAGAATATTACCTAAACTGACTACACAAATTACATTTAATAGGAGAGTCAATTTATGGTCTCTTGTATCGTGATAGATATGTTTAGATAAACAGTTATCATTTAGTCACAGCCAATTACAACTTGTGCCTCAGAACGTTCCATATACATTAGACCTTGAGAGAGGTTTTAGTTTAACATATTCTCATGTTGAAACTTTGCTTTCTGCAAGTTACTTCCGACGTGATGTGATTGAATCGGTCAACTAAAACAAATTTACCGTAACTACTTTACTATTTTTTTCAATATTTCATTAAATATTAACGATACCTTCAATTGTTTTGCACTTTATTCAAAATTGTACTCTAATTTAAAAATGGGTGACTTTTAATGTAAGTGTATGTTTATGACTTAAAACATGAATTATTTTTTTTACTATTCTCAAAATAGTACTACACTCACAATATGAAATAACTGAGCTATTGATCAATTTGTATGCTTTTGGTGTGAAAAAAGATTGTATATATTTATCCTTTTCTATATATAATAGATTCATTTAATAAAATTCAGAACGAAATTGGCTGTTCATTTAATTGAGAACTCAACCATAATAATGGATTTTATAAATATTTAGTACTAGCTGGTTCAAATATTGATTGGTCATGTCATAACATTTTCTTATTGCTAAATAAAATTGTATGCATAAAGTAACTAACCAATTCAATATAATTGATCCGCCATACGTTTCACAAGTAACGTTAGGAACCCAATATGAAAGAGAGGCCATTGTGTGAGCGACAGCCAAACATGCGTGGCTCAGAATATTAAGTGAGCGATTACCAGCAGCTGGCTGTGTGTTTGAGCGGGAGAAATGTACCACAGTGTCTGCATAAATGGCGGCAAAATACAACACCCAAAGTACAATGGCGTCAACACCTACACATTGGTGCATGATAAATAAAACATAATGAAAATCACTATTTTTATCATAATATAAATATCCCATATTTTTCTAATACTATTTTTATTGTTTTAATGGTTAAACTACTTTAAATCTAAGACTTGGTATCACAGACTCAATTGTGAACGCATATAACACATTAATTTATCCGTTTGTATCACTTTGTATATTATATCACTCATTCAACATTCATCTTGCTCGTAGACTCTTAGAACTCACACTGAGTGAAGGGTCAGATATATGAACCCAATTCAAACATAAGTAAAAAAAGTAAATTTTACAATACATTTAATCAAAACAATTAATCCTGAAAATATGTCTTATTATCAGTATAAACAGAGGCTTGTAAGGAGCACCGCACATTGAGCAGAGGCTGCGCGCAGCCTCCGCGCAACACAGCTGCAGCCTCTGTCAGGCCTCCGCGGCGTTGTGGTTGGAATACAGTTTTCCTGCACCTCGCTCGCGCCTGCGTTGGTTTTCTAGTGTTTTGTGCGTGAAAGATATAGTAATGGAGCATTTAATTCAGATGGCTATAGTTGTTGAGCATTGCATTCATTTTCGCTAGTGGCACTTTTAATAAAATTATGGATATCATTAAACTGTTGTTTGTTCACACGAATAAATGGTCGTAAAAAGACCGGTCTGGCAGTTCAGTAGTTAAAACATAATCTCCACGACTTAATCTTTTTTCATCTACCGTAATCACGTTTCCAAAAAAAAAAAAATCGTTTTTTCGGATAGCGAATAGAGTAAAACTAAATTATTCAACTAACAATTAGAATCAGTAAATGTAAAAAAAATCTTCCTCTTCTTCCGAAAGTACGACCAAAGCTAGGAAACCTCTGTCCCGCCTCGCTTCAATGTGCGGTGACAAGAAAAAGTCTTCGCTCCCGCCTGCACCTAGCCTGCATCTCGCCTGCACCTCGCCTGCACCTCGCCTGCACCTCGCCTGCACCTCGCCTGCACCTCGCCTCGCTTCAATGTGCGGCGGGCCTAAGAGTTGTAGCATCTTGTTTGTATTTAGGCTCATATAAACACGTTATGTATACAATTCATTTTACTAATTTTAACGAATTTCCCTTTAGACAAGTATTTATTACCGTAGGTGGCACGGTAAGACCTAGACAAGTGTCTGATTTACTTTTCATTATTATGTCCCTAGAGGTAAAAAAACACTTAGTTCAAATTTTTGTAGATGTATAAATACAATATAAATGTGTGTGACCATGAACGCGATAACTCAAGTTATTTTGATCAGTTGTTGATAAAATTTGTCTGGAAGGTATAGTGCCGGATAAAGTAGAATGAGTTAGCGATCAGCAAGTTCGGGACATGAGATCTATGGGGCTTCAAAAATTTCAACTTTTTTTACCTTTAAAACATTAAAATGCCCAACGTTTATTGAAACCATCCTGTAGGGTAAAAAACAAATTACTTTGTTTAATTAAAGCTTTGTTGTAAAATTAAACGTTACGGGGAAAATTCCTAAAATCTATACATTTAATAATTATCCAAATGTTTTTTTTTTATGAGAAAAAAAAGAAAAATTATGTAGTTTGATTGTTTATGGATGTATATTAATCAAAGTTTCCAAATTTATTAATTTAATCCTATGCTGTAACCGTATAGTGAATGAAATTTAGCTTCCCCGTAACAGCAAACCTAGGTACTTAATATAGTGTTATTTAAAAGAAGAATAAATATTATATCTTGTTTATGGAAATATTTTAGTAGAAATTCAATTAGAAAAATTGAAATTCGCTTAGTCTGCAGGTTTACTGCGGTATTATTGTATTAAAATAATTCAAATCGTACCACAATTTCACGTATACAACTACATGAACGTGCATAACAAAGCAAAACATGTTTGTTTCATGCTGTTAGAGACACAACTTTCAGTAATAGGCTCAATAGCCGGACATATCTCTGCTGCAATAAACTCAATTATCTGTACAATTAAGTTATCAGCGTCTCGATCGTTGCTGGCGTCCGATCTCTGCTGTAGGGATCCGGATTTTGCTTTATGTTTGGTTATATTTTCACTTGTTACTTTATTCTCGTAATATAACACGCTGTAATCAAATTGTATATACAATTTCTTTTTATGACAGTAAAAAAATGTTAAGTAGCATTTATAGAATTGTTAAAACAACAAAGCTTCATATAGTTCAATATTATCACTTTAACATGTTAATGATACAAAATTTCAAAGCTCTAAAAATATATAACCTATTGACTATGTCACCAAGTAAAAATATAAAGATTTTCTTTTTTACCCACGACAGAGAATAAGAGTTCTGAATATAGCATTAGTTAATCCTCTATTTACCTTAGTATGTATTATATTTAAGTATCTAAATAAGTTAGAGGACGTTAGGTTTTCTAGCAACCAAGATGTCTCCAGGTATATCCTAAGAATATTAAGAAGTTTGATAGTCCTAATTTGTCCATTTATATCACTTTGTATATTATATCACTCATTCAACATTCATCTTCATTTCGTGTTAATTAGTAAACATTGGGTACTTCTTTATTTGTATTCCAGTTCCAAATATGTAAAAAACTCTACGTGCAGTTTGAGGGTTAAGAATACAAGGCATTATTGCTTTTTAAAGAGCAATAAAGATTGTTAAACCCAAAATACAATTCAATACTTGCCTTAAATACTTACCGGTGCGTGTCAGAGACATATTAATTTGGTGTGATATGTAACATGGCATTTTAAAATCAATTTAAATTTAAATAATTAATCTCAGACAGACTATATAATAAGCATGCGTATTTTTCAAAATGTATTGACAATGAAGTATAAAAAATAGTCTACTTACAATTTAGAGTAACTATACTGATGTTATATTAACACGCGTAAAAACCAAGATTAGGGAGACATATTAGACCTGTTGTGGTTGAGTCGCATTAATATAAATGGAAGTGCATTTACAACGAGTTGTGTTAATTGACTAATTTAACTAACTGACGAGACAGGGTAGTTTATTTGCTGTCATTTATTACCACAGATAAAACAATTCTGTTATATACGGACCTGATATTTACGTATTGGCCGCAATTTTTAGTTGTACTGCGATCACCGATGTTGGCTTGGAAAAAATTAAAATACATTCTTCTGTATTTGTTTTTACGAATTATTCATTTTTCATATTTTTTTGTTCTTTATTTAATAAGCTAAAAAATGTGTAATTTTATTCTTATTAAAACTGTTTTAAGATTTTGACTTTACTTTTCAAAAATGTATAAAAATTAACTAACAGTGTTCATAATCACAAACCCAGCTGTAGGTGAAGAAAACCGGTTGACAGATGTCTTTCCAACGGTCACCGATCATTCGTCAACGTCCTTTACTCATCAATCTCTGATGTTCCTCCTCCCTCCTGACTCCAACACACTGGAAGCTACCGTACATTGTATACATAAACAGTGCAGTAACCATGTTGACGATATAGTATAATACCTACAGCTAAAGTGATGACAGTAGACAGATGTCTACCCAATGGTCACCGATCATTCGTCAACGTCCTTTACTCATCAATCTCTGATGTTCCTCCTCCCTCCTGACTCCAACACACTCGAAGCTACCGTACATTGTATACATAAACAGTGCAGTAACCATATTGACGATATAGTGTAATACCGAGCTACAGCTAAAGTGATGACAGTAGACAGATGTCTACCCAATGGTCACCGATCATTCGTCAACGTCCTTTACTCATCAATCTCTGATGTTCCTCCTCCCTCCTGACTCCAACACACTCGAAGCTACCGTACATTGTATACATAAACAGTGCAGTAACCATATTGACGATATAGTGTAATACCGAGCTACAGCTAAAGTGATGACAGTAGACAGATGTCTTTCCAACGGTCACCGATCATTCGTCAACGTCCTTTACTCATCAATCTCTGATGTTCCTCCTCCCTCCTGACTCCAACACACTCGAAGCTACCGTGCATTGTATACATAAACAGTCCAGTAACCATATTGACGATATAGTGTAATACCGAGCTACAGCTAAAGTGATGACAGTAGACAGATGTCTTTCCAACGGTCACCGATCATTCGTCAACGTCCTTTACTCATCAATCTCTGATGTTCCTCCTCCCTCCTGACTCCAACACACTCGAAGCTACCGTACATCGTATACATAAACAGTCCAGTAACCATGTTGACGATATAGTATAATACCGAGCTACAGCTAAAGTGATGACAGTAGACAGATGTCTTTCCAACGGACACCGATCATTCGTCAACGTCCTTTACTCATTAATCTCTGATTTTCCTCCTCCCTCCTGACTCCAACACACTCGAAGCTACCGTACATCGTATACATAAACAGTCCAGTAACCATGTTGACGATATAGTATAATACCGAGCTACAGCTTAAGTGATGACAGTAGACAGATGTCTTTCCAACGGTCACTGATCATTCGTCAACGTCCTTTACTCATCAATCTCTGATGTTCCTCCTCCCTCCTGACTCCAACACACACGAAGCTACCGTACATTGTATACATAAACAGTCCAGTAACCATGTTGACGATATAGTGTAATACCGAGCTACAGCTAAAGTGATGACAGTAGACAGATGTCTTTCCAACGGTCACCGATCATTCGTCAACGTCCTTTACTCATCAATCTCTGATATTCGTCCTTCCTCCTGACTCCAACACACTCGAAGCTACCGTACATTGTATACATAAACAGTCCAGTAACCATATTGACGATATAGTGTAATACCGAGCTACAGCTAAAGTGATGACAGTAGACAGATGTCTTTCCAACGGTCACCGATCATTCGTCAACGTCCTTTACTCATCAATCTCTGATATTCGTCCTTCCTCCTGACTCCAACACACTCGAACTTACCATACATTGTATACGTAAACAGTTTAGTAATCATGTTTACGATATAGTAAATTACGGAGCTACAGCATAAGTGATTACTGTAGATAGATGTCTTCCCAACGGTCACTGATTACTTGTTAACGTCCTTTACTCATCAATCTGTGATTTTTACCATACCTCCTGTTCCCAAAACCTCTTAGTTACTGTATACTGTATGATGATTTAAAACAGCATATTAACCGTTGTATTTAAAATATAGCGCCCGCTTGAGGTATTTGAGCTATTTGTGTTTTTAATCGACTTCCCCACTACCAACAAAAGGAGGAGGTTCTCAATTTGTTTGTGGCGATGTTTTTTTTTTCTATGTATGTTCACTAATTTCTCTGTGATTCTTTTACCGATCAGTGTGGTTCCACCACCAAAATAACCAGGAGAGCTTCTATTTGGTACCTTATATATTATGTTTAAGTATAATATTTGTTTCGGTGAAAAATTCTGAAAACTTTAAATATTCAACATTCATTTTGTTTACATTTGTGCAGATTGTTTACATTTGTGCAGAGAAGGCAATAAATAATAATAAGATTCCTACAGCTGTTAGTTAAAACCATTTAAATGAAGATACAGACAGTTTCTTCATGAAACAGTTGCTTCATATTGATTAATAAACTATTTCTTGCCATGGAGACTAAATAAGTTACATTGAAAAAATGCATTTTGTTTTGGTGACTATAAAAAAGGTATTTCAACGTTTGACCTGATTTGTGTATGATTCTGTTTTGAGTATTGAATGTTCTGACTTATAAAAACATAGTGAATAGCTGTATGATATTGACAATTTAAGGTGTATTGTGAAAACCAAAGCATTCGTAAAAGAGGTCTAAACATAAATTAGATGCAATTATTCCTTAAACGACATAAGAGGTGTGAGATTGCATAATCGTCAATCGTCTTTAAAAGTGTTAAATATTTTTATTACTAAACATGCATTTGAAGACGTGGAGTGTTTATTAATATTCTTCACTGTCTATAATATTATGCCTGCTTCGGAAATGGGAAGCTGATTTGCAATTTCGACTACATCTTGAGCAAACAAAACCACCTACCCCTTACACCACTTTTAGCTGAACCAATCTTTCATACACGTATTTTTCAAAGGTAATATACGTGATAACAACTAATTTTCTACTTTTAAGAGATTTTTTAGTGCTGGTGGCTGAGGAATAACTTTCTTATTGTTCCAAAAGGCTTGAGACATTACTGTATTTCGTTTTATAATGTAGAAGTACACCAATTGCAGGAAACGATGTCTGGCATTTCAATGTCTCTAGGAAAGACATTATTTTTTCATTAGGCCTAATGTAATGGACAACTCTTTGTTTTTTTAAAGGAAAATCCAAAAATGTTAATTTTTATACCCATTGATTATGTAAACTGAACAGGTGACTCAAGCAGTTTAAAAATAATGATTGTTCTGTGGCACTTTTGATTGTTTCAAGCAGTTTTGCTTATCAAAAAACTTCAAGTAATTAATATATAACAAATTATACAGTCACTAAAAATCATGAAATAATTTATTTTTGTAAAAAAATACGACCGACTTCAAAATGCTCTAAAAAGAATGAAATAATTTCAATAAAGTAAACTTTTGTATTAGGCCAGCTCACGTATTTTAAGTCGGCGCGGCTCTATGATGATTTTTGATACAAAATTGAAAGAGTGTGTCCATATTGCAGGTGACTATCTATAACTAAAGGTGTTAATCTGCATGTCTTTTTCATAGTTATGCGTTAAGTGTTATTTTACTACCGTCATCAGAGATCGGCATTATAGTGGTATTAACGAGTATCTTTAAAAAGATTATAACGCATTTAAATGTTTCTAACTTGGAAAAGTAACGTTTTAATACTAAACTAGCTTCTTTTCCCTATCATAATATCAAACTAAATTATTTTTCTATTCATATAGAACATTTGTGTGTGTTATTTTCATAATGCATTTATTCTGAAGTAAACATAAAATACAAGAAAATATTTCCTTTAATATATAAACAAAAAAGTTCAGTATGTTTTTTATATATTTATGTTATCCAGCTACAATTTATTGATTTTCAAAATACACACACAATATTTAATTTCAATCATATTTGCAGTTTGAGCCGCGCCGACTTGAAATACGTGAGCTGGCCTAATACAAAAGTTTACTTTATTGAAATTATTTCATTCTTTTTAGAGCATTTTGAAGTCGGTCGTATTTTTTTACAAAAATAAATTATTAAAAACCTTTTTAACAGATATCTAATTAATATTTTCAATGTTTCAAAAAGCAAGCAAAATATAAAAAAAATGTATCCTGTAAAACGATAATAAAGTTACCCAAAATCACATAATTTGGACTGAATTCCGGCGTCTGCTGAAATTTTCCTAATTTTAACCAAAATTTAGATATAACGTAAAATGTCCTCTATAAGAATAGCATTTGAAGCCATACACAGCTGATTTTTGTTCACTTTAAAATAGTTGATCACGCCATATTTCCAAGCTAGTATCAATACACGCAGTTGGTTTACTTCTTAGCTAGTTAACTCTGCAATGCACTGTATACTATATAAAAACCAGGGATAATGTTATCTATAACTGAGACTTTTTTAAAGCCAAAAACCAAACCAAAGTTTCGTGTTAACTGTTAATATTGGCTTCGACAACTGGGAAATGATACCCTAAACCCATAAAACATCACTCAATGGGGCTAATAAAACTGTTCATTATGTATAGTTCTCACGATCGGATGGTCGTTTAGTAACGCAAAAAGATTGGATTTTATATATAAAGATAACAACAGATAAAGCAAACAGGGAGACCTTATTAGACAAAGATATGGTGTACAAGCATATCCATCGTGGCAAATGATTAATTTGATTCAAACAAACTATGTTTGAATATAAAAAAAGGTTTTTTAGTAGCTTATATTTTGGGACTTAAGTCCCTACCTATAAACCTAGTTTCCTTACCTAGTATTTTTAATAGCTTTCTGGTAAAAATATTCTGTACTGCAACAGTTATGTGATGGGCATGCTTTAACCAATTTTTTAAATTGAAATTGAATTAAAATGTGTTTATTTGTTGATTAAAATATTACTTGTTTTGATCAAATGCCGCCAAACTGAGTTTTATATAATTAATAATCAAATAATCAATAATCTTTGTTACTGTCATTTAAATCTAAGTTTTTTTTTTCATTACAGCCTAATGTAGGATTTCAAATAAATAATGGCTTTTTTTACGTCATTCCAGTGCTATTTTCAGAGAAATCTGTTTATTGTGTGACTCTTTAACATGTTTGTGTTGATTTTAGTTTCTCGTGATTTTATTTTTCTTCTAGTCTTTTGAGTGTCTCTCAGAATAATCTCAGGTAAAATCTCAGGTATCTCTCAGGTAAAATAATCTGGAATATTTATTTAAGTTCTCACAAATAATAGAAACACAAAATTAAATAAGTTTAAAGTAACTTAATTTAAATAAATAAGCTCTTGCTTAAATTTCGTTGGACCAAATAATCGAGAGGGTATGCTGGGTGCTCGAATTGGCACGATCCCGTTTACATTTTGAAAGTCTGACTAGAACAACTTTGTTACTCGCCATAAAATTTACTGTCATCGTACATGAAAATAAGATGGAATTCAGTTGTACAATAATACACATAGACTATAAGACTGGAATGATCAAAAAGCTTGTCTTTAGATATTTGAACAATTCTATTAGCCATAATTTTAAGTATAGAATAGAAAGTAAGTATATAATTTTTCAGGGAAATACTTCTGATAAAGAGGCAGTTCCATCATAATTATAGCAGAGCTGAAGGGTTATTTATACTTATAAGGTAGGTGTTAAGTTTGAAATGGAAAACGCCGGAAAGCCTGAAAGCAGTTATTAAACTGAATTTATGCTATTAACCCACATAAAATAACTCTGGTTGGTGACATTCATTACATTCATTGTTATCACTGTGGTATAACATTGTATTGTTATTTAAATGGTTGTATTGCTTTAGTGGAGGCCCATCTGGGGTTTCTATCAGAATATTTTTTTACAATATTCTATTTGGGCAATAAATAAATGTCCAACCCATGTTAAAAGTCAGAACATGTTGTAACATAGTTTTAGAAACGTTTTAATCAAGCTGATATTCCTCTGCAAACCGTTAGTGAATAAAAGGGTTATTTTTCAGAACACTTGTTTTCATTTCAATCTGATATAAAAACATTACACCCATAGTGGAGATGATTATTTTTACATTATTTAAAACATTAAAGACACTAGTAACCTAATTCGACTCAACATCTTTAACCAGCTAAACAGCGCAAGTCAGGTCAAGATACCTGTTAGACAGAATGGGGTTAAAACTTAGACAGAATTGAGATAGTTACAATTGTTTTTGAATTCTTGTTTTGATGATACTACTGTTAGTGCTGTAGCAGTACTCTACAAGGTAATGGCTAATAAAACGAGTCTAATACATTACCCCTGAAATTAATCAGTTTTTTAGTTGATGCACATGTTGAATGTACATTGGGCTCATTCAGAGTAAATTATATTGACACGAAAACGGAAAAAACAAGTGACAAACCATTCTGATGTAGAGGTTACAGACCAACTATAATTATTTAATGGTCTAACGATATTGAGTGGTCCGTGCAGAAAGGACCATGGGTATACAACAATATTTTCATGAAAACAAAGTTGAATTTACGACAGTAGAAGTGGACGTGTAGTGTTATTGTGGAAATTGGACGACAGAGTGACAGAGGCTATAACATGGTATGGCGACGTTAGGGAAATGCTGCAGACGGTCAACTCTCTGCTCCAGTAAAACAAACTTATTGAAACGTACAAGCATGCACAATGCGATGTGTAGCTACCAAAAACTTCCTTAGTTAGTGTTGTATTAAACTCACAACAAAACTGTTTGAAAATCCTGTCTTAAAACATTAAAGATAATATGCACTCCAAAAAAGCATATTGCAACTTTATATAATATAAAAACATGCTGGTTTATCGAAAGATCCGCCGTATCTGGAATATCCAATGCAGGTAGCTGTAAAAAATTCTCATTGATCAACATAATGTTAAGTTCTATGAAATAAATTGGTAGCTATTTACGCCAAGTTTACTATACATATTACATAATGTGATGATTCAAATCTACATGTATCAAAATAAAATAAATATTTACAAGGATCCAGATAACATTAATAACATTTTAATGGTCCAGATAACATTTATTTATAAATAACGTTACAAAATACAGCCACGCTATGAAAATACAATGTATTATGTAGGTCACGAGTTAATTTTCATTGTGCAAGTTATTAAATCCGCATTATAGTAGCCTGTTAATATTGACACTCATCTTCATTGGTATTCAAGAGTTTTGTTTACTGATATAAATACAAAATTATATGAATGATAGCAGGTAGTTTTGATTGTTATTAAAACAATATTTGTATAAATTTAGTTTTTTTTATGATCTATATTTAACGCCCGATATAAGTAGTTATCTCATCATTTATTCCAAATCAAACAATAATACGACCAGAGTACATTCTCATTCAATTCCTTTTATTTAATTCCACAAATTTACAAAACTTTTTAGAAACCTATTTATTCTTCAGAAAAAAATGTTAATTTTTAATTGTTGTTTAATATCAGCTTTAATAGTTGTATGATTCAAACTGATCTTAAAGGTTTCATCAACACTACTAAGCTGTAACGTAATTCTAAGCACTCAAAATCATCAATCCAAAAACCAATAAAAAAATGTTTTACAACATCATTATGTTCATTGCATTATAATCAAATTTTACTTTTCTTGTATATTATATTTATTTTGAAACCCAAATATCAACCTAATAATTGATTTTTTATACGTAAAGATCATAATTTTACAAACTGACCTCAGAAGAACTGCTGTGATACATGATCATCGTGCATTTTGCTCGCAGTTTTCCTCTTCTGTAGTTGATGAACTTGTTTGCGGACAGTTTATCACTGATGGACTTCATCCATCACAGACCGCGTCATGAATCAATCAAACTGACAGCTGTTTCATACTCTGGCAAGTTTGGTCTGGAAGTATATATACTTTGGCAGAATCATCTCAGCCATATTGTTATATTTAAATATATACATAGTGCATACGTTTATTTTCCCACTTAGGCCTTCTTGTAATGCCTTTGGCTACACTGTTTTACATGTAAATAAATACGTTTACGCCACACTTTACTGTTTTAACAAACTTCCCACTCAAGGATTTAGTCCAGAAAACAGATGTTTGCCGCCAGCTTAATCAAATGGAGTACTGCACTGTAATGAGTTTTACCGGACACCAATCATCTGATTATATTTAGCAATGAGTGGTTATAAACAAAAACATAACCTCTCTTAGAGGTTATGAGTAGTGATTGTTAGTCCTTTAGTCGGTGGGAATATATAAGGATGTGTACAGATGGTTTTATTGTTAAGTTAGCTTAGATTATTATGGCGTAAAATATCGTATGTCACTCGGCCAAAATGTGTTCTCTGGACTCGTATGGTAATTCCACACTCGACTTCGTCTCGCAAGGGAACGACCGAAGAACGACACTCGTCCGGTAAACACCTATTTTCAGCACTAGTAACGTAATATACTATTACATATTGTATAAGTTATTATGGTGGCAAAGAAACTAAACATACGTCCGCAATAGTATATTATGTTACTAGCCCGGTAAGTGGTATTTTATCAGAAAAAGTACCTGTTTCTTTGTAGTATGATGTAAACAATATGTTACATAAAAAGTACTTAGTAAGTAAAAAGTAAACTTTATTGATATATCCGTACGTTATCAACAATATTAGAATAAATACAGGTATATTTAAAAAAATGTTAAAAGTTATTTTCTTGTGCTTTACTAGCTATCTAAAGAGATTTAATGCCTAGCCAAACTGTACATGGCTTATCCTAAAGGTGTAGTAGTGTATAAATATCAAGACATGTTTTTAAGTTTTAGTTCGATCAATTTTTACAAAATTTTTATCCGTCTTATGAAACATAGCTGAGACTGTCCATTCTACTCAATCCGCCCAACATTATAATAAAATACTTATCCTGACATTTAGGAGCGTGCTTGTTAGGGCCCTTGACCTAGTGCATGATTAGCAGCGTGTGCCCCTCGGGTTTGATTGGATGGTGTTATATATTTTTAGGAGAACTCCTTTTATAAAGAAAGAGCTTCATATCCAAACCTTGTGGGGTGTTAATCACCAGCAATATCTGGCAGCTGACGTCACAACACTCTTGCACCGTACGTTGTGTAGTGCACAATGTAGTATAGACAACGACTACCACTTGGCTTTTTTAAATCGATTATCTTATTTATGGTTTTATGTTATTTTGTTTTAATGAAAACCTTTTAGCTACTGACAGTAGTGTAAAAATAGAAAAACAATTTCCAATAACTTGTGTAATGACGTCACTAATGGACAAACACCAACACGTGTTCTTTTATGGATGAAATCCTTAATTGTCAAACAGTCTCAAAGAATTCCGATTTCTTGATTTTTCTATATTCTGAGTTTTTACTTTGGCTAACACACATTGTGGCAATTTAAAATGCAAACAGCAAATAATGCACCGTAAACACTACCAGAAAAGTAAACTCTTTAAATAATTTATAAAGTCATCATAATAAGGCTCATTCATCATTTACAAAGATTCTCTCATTTATTGATAATCATACTAAACCGACTTTATTCAACTTAAAGGAACTACATGTAAAGTGTATAATCAATCAAAATACTTGACACCAGGGTTTTCATTATGATCGATAGACGGATACTTAAGTGAACACTTTAACTTGAAAATTTATGAAGCTGATGATAAATGACAAGTCTATGTTCCTTCAACACCAGGACAATACAGCAATGCCTTGGGAGTAAACAGTAGACTCAATGTAGTGTGATGGAACTGTTTGTCAATCATAAAAGCCACTCTACGACAGTACTCTACAGTGTGGTACTCTACAGCAGTAGTATGGTACGACAATTTGTCAATGATAAATCCACTTTGCAACGTATACTACTACATAATTCCGTGAAATAAACGGTACACACAGGGTAGTATGGTGGAACAGTTTGCCAAAGATAAAATCCACATACAATAGCCACTCCTTGGATATAAACAGTAGACTTGGCGTAGTATGCTGGAAGAGTTTGTCGATGGTAAAATCAACGTAGAAACGGCAGAAATAGCAATGCCCGTGGAAGGAGACTCGTTGTAGTGTAATGACACAATTTTCTACATTTTTTTTTTAGAAGACTGCTGTAACTATACCATGGAAGTTGATTTGTTGCTGTGTGGAGGTACGTTATGTCAGTAATAATTCCTCCTCTGTAAAGTAGAATATCGTACAATGTTCAGGTAATTGCTAGGTTAAACAGAAATATTAGTATTCCCTTTTACAAGTCCCTGTGCAATAAAGTATACAAAAATACCAGGGAGAAGGCCCTCTGTGTGTTGGAACGATTTGTCACTAATCTAACAATTCCACCTGTTACACGATCCCCATATTTTCTCCCTAATGTAGTCATTATGCTGAGATCAATTTGCCTTTTTACCTTTCAATATAACAGTAATATTGTAACACGTTTATGAAATTTGATTATTTATGTTCATAGGTACCTTATCAAGCCAACTATTCAAGATTTCGTACTATTTATTTAAGCGCAATGCCATTTTAAAACAAATACCAAAATGTTTACAATTTGCAATTTCATTGGATTTTAGGGTTTTGAGAGATTGATTTTTGTAGGAATTTTTGTGATGGCGGTTTTGATAACTTAGAAACAAGTACGAGCATGATTTGAAAGACCTTAAGCAATGTAACGATATTTGGCATTTGTTCTATACGTATAGAATAAACGAAAATAGTTTATTTGTTAAGTAAACATACACAATTAGTTACGTCTAATTTTCCTTTTCTCATTATTAACCAAGTATATAACCAACAATGATACTGACCTAAAACTGAAACATAGTTTTTGTCATAATGTAGAAAAACAGCTGTTTTGATACATGCTTTTTGGGTCTAAATAAAGAAGATCATTTACACCCAAGGGAGTACAAAGCCTTTTTAGTAAAGTCAGCTGTTGTAAACTTAGTTTTAAGCATCGATTGTAAGCAATCACATGCATCGAAATTATGTAGAAAATGGTTTCCTCGTTTGAAGCTTATTTTTGCACACTTGTCAATAGTTCGACTGCACAGTCAACGGTTCAACATATCAATAGTGTAATGTACACTAACACCATCCTAATAACAGCTGCATTTACATTGCATTGCAAATTGAAAACAAGTTGGAGATTTTTTTGAGAGGTCTATCCTAACATGAAACGTATTTTAATTTCTCAACTTATTTTGTTAAATAATTATGCAATATGACGAAAAATTCAGTTTACCACAAGGACACATAGTGTGATTTCTTCCCTCGCTCATTTACCGCGAACTTGGGCTCGGGACAAAAAGAGTTACTTTACACTACAGTTATGAAACTATTCGTTAATTATAGCATTTGGCTAAACAACTATTATGCTTATCAATACCTGCTGTTCTATTTACATCTATCGTCAATTTTACTGCTTGAAAATATGCCTGAACCAACCACATAGTCGAGTCGACGTGGCAGAACACTTTGTCAAACTGAATTCAAATATATATGACGATGATGCGAGTTGACGTAAGATCACAATCCCTCCACAGCTGGTGGGAGTCGGGTGAAGTCCACTTTATTCACTATATAGTTGGCTCTGGTTTCTTTATACAACTTAATTACTTCAATAATCAGAGCGAGACATGTTTTAAAGGAAGTTTAATGCCCTCTCGTCTTCTACAATGTCATCTGCAGTGTTTAACTTAAACACTCAAGTAGATTTTATTAATTTGAAATGCATTTATTATTTAATTTTTCGTTAGTATCATCGTAAATAGTAATTCACATCACCCCATAGTGAATAAATGGTGATCACATTTGGGAAATTGGAAGTGAACAAAATATGGATGTAGAGGAAAATATTGTAATATGTTTGGGTTTTTTGTTTTGTGCTTTTGCTGAAGCAGTCTTGACACCTAGAACATTTCTAAAAACCTTTATTGGCTTTATAGTTTTAAAATATTATAGCTCCACCCGACATCAAATGCATAGATATACAAAACCATGATAAAATATTACCAGTTACTTATTCGTAATTATATTTCTCATTTATATATATATATATTCTTAATAAATGGACAATTAAGTATTTACCTATGTTTATAAGATAGGTAGTTGATCATGAAAGAGGAAGCATTGTTATATAGTTGTTGTTCATATAAAAGCTTTTTCACACACAAATTATATTTATATGTATACCACTTTCAGATATTTAGGGTACATTTTCATCATACCTGCTCGTTGGTTGCTTATTGTAGTAGTACCATTCCACAAAACTAAACTTCACGAAATGCAAAATTATTTTTTAATTTTTTTGAACGATTAGGTATATTCCAGTAAATAGCTTGGAAACCCTACACACTAAACGAATTTTAATTCGTCTTGTTGGATTTTTACTAAAATATTTCAATAAAAAAGTCATATTTCTGTGTTCCCTTTTTAAATAGCATAACGAGTACTTAGTATTGCTGGTACGGTGAAGGGAAAAGAGTTTTTTTATATAAGTTTTTTAAGACACGTAAAAAAATATATCCATAAAGAAGAAAAATGCAACAATTTTCTTTTTCTCTATAGCAATAACATACAAGTTTTAAGTGTGAAAGGTTTTCTGGGTTTTTGTAACCATTAATCGTTCAACAATGCTTCAATACAGACGTGTTTGTTTTTAAGCTCTTCTCGATGGCATCGGTTGGGATTGGGCAATTTTGTGATTTAAAGTCAAAAAATTATTTTTTTAATTTTATTTAAGCCCATAACACCCTGTCCCCATTAACCGATCTTGTTAGTTCGCAAATCACTTACATTTATAAATGTATAAGCATTTAAACGTATGTTTTTTTTTTTATTATGGGGACATCGCAATGAAAAAGTAAATCGGTCCCATGTACTGTATAGGTCTTTCTGTGCATTCTACGGTAATAGTTTCTTCCCTATAAGGAGATTCACTAAAATCAAACCAAAAGCCCATTTATAGTGAAAGTTTTAAAACGTAATCGTTTGGAAGGCCAATGCATAGCCTACTCTAACTCACTTTTCCTCATTTTACTTACCTATTATTTTCTTCGTTTACTCTGAGACATTAAATAACACCTTAATTACAGCTGAGGTATCTAACTTAACAAGTAAAAGCCACCAGTTTGGTGAGGGATCATTAGTTTGGCAAGGCTTAACATTGCTTGGAAGCTCATTAAAACAGACTTTTGTAATTAACGCGGCTATTTTTATTTCATAGTTCCCTTTATTAAGGAAATATGCGTTAACAATAATGTAACTAATGTGTCATTTGTAGAGTTTATTACAAAAGGATATTATACGACTTTAAATAATACTGTAGAAGATTGACACTTATACTGTATGATTAGTTTAATGATTTTTCTAAATTTGCATTAATGATTTTGTGTAAAGAATGAGATTGTGTAGTCTAAATACGTCAAAATTATCACACACTTAGCCAGTATTCAATTAATACTTTATTGAATCATTAATTAACATTGGAAAATCATATATAAATATTCGTATTCTATTTAAATGTTCACAAATGTGTGAATCGGTATTATTAAAACGATACAATGCATGAAACGGAAACAGTATAACAATTATAGATGTTAAAAGAGTTAACCATGTGTAGATACTGTACTAAAGTAACATGTTTAGCTTCTGGCTTGCGTATTTTACTAATAAAAGGTTAAATACCTGCAGTACTGTCTACGGTCCTAGTTTAAGGTCAGCGACCCAGGTTTTGAACCTATATATATATATATTGATATGGTAATGAGTCAAGACTCATCTTTTGCCGGCTACACCACGCACACTCCCGTTACCGCATCAGTATTAGGCCTATAATTGCCAATTTTGTATAATGTTTAATGTTTTCGTGTTTCGTGTGTTTTAAGACTCTTCCCAGTTATGAAGAGGATTTAATTTGATTATGTTTTAACTGGTTGACAGCTTGAAAATGAACCTTTAAGTTCGAAACCTGGGTCACTGAACTTAAACCACGACCATAGACAGTACTACAGGTATTAAACCTTTTCAGTCTGTATTGATCTTGATTCGATTTCGTGATACAATGTGGTTATTATGATGCATTACCGTGTATAAAACTTTAGAATATGTATAAGACTTTATAATTTAGTAAATTTGCGAAATGTAGTTTTAAGCCTGTTCAAATGCATTAACTGTGTTTTTTTTCATTGTATTTAGCGAAAAGTTAATCCATAGGAACTTACTAAGTAAAGCTATTAATCATTAAATATTTTTTTAAGTTCAAAAGGATTTTTATATCAATAGCTTGTTAAAGCAACTGATTACTTAATTTTATTATTATTTCAGGTTAACCTCGTTAAATAAGGTTGTTTGACTGAAGCTGGACCTTTAGACACCCTTCAGTGAAACAGTCTGACGTTTTATATACTAGTATTTGTGAACTTACACTTAACTTGACACTTTAAACTTGCTCTTAATTGTCATAAGTTGTCCTGCACTAACAAAACAACGAGTTTAAACACTTGAATTTCACTTGTCAATACAGTGGACTCAAAGAACAGAAGTGTGCACATTGGATGTGGTGTAACTACAAAGCCGATGTTAGTATGCTGGAACAGTAAATATTCACAGTTCCAGTTTGCTACTTAGATGAGTAGCATCAAACAGATCACCCAAGTTTGAGCGGCAAGTAAACTTTCATGAGCCTATCCAGCAAACTCTGGCTAGATAACACTGTGTCGCCAAACAATTTCGGAGCGATTAATGCGAGCATATCTATGACGTGCTGGAAATTAGCCCCAAGTTGGCCCGATTTAATGATTTGACGAATTTGAAAATATGAACAAATATGAACTGAAACTGAGATATAAGTTATGTCGGCAGTTGAGTGTAGATGGAGAAACGTTGTTGACCATGAGATGAACAACGGTTTTGCCAACTGTATTTCTTTTAGCTAATTAACTTCAAAAGAAATATTTCGTACCTTCATAGTTTAAATCCTCCACTCTTAATTTTTTTTAAGTTACCTTTATATATTTAACAATACATATTTCAAATTGCTCAAATAAAATATACACGGTGGGAGATTTAATGGTTTAAAATTTTTCAAAAACACACAGCGAAGCATATATCAGCTACATAGCTGGAAGTTGAGTTTTTTTATGAAGCCAAAATAAACTATGAGGAGCCTCGTTGCGGCGTACAAGTGAAGTACGGATTTTTACGCTAAACGGCCCTTACTTTAAAATCTCGCCCTCGTAAATCAAAGAAACTGAGAAAAGCTTATTTCCCCCCCGCATATAACAAAGTCTCGACAAGATCTGCCGCAGTTTTGTTGAACGTTTCACTTCCTCTACTTGATTAAATCCTGACTAAGTTACGGCCGCACTGACCACCGAGCATGAGCCCCAACTTGTGCACTGGCTTATTAATTTCATCATACAGTAACTTGTTTACAGCTTACGATATTTATAAAGTTAATAGACATGTATTTAGGTAAAATATCTCGGTTAACACGTTATTCTATAGTAATATCTCAACGAAAACATTATATTATTATACATAATGTTCAACTTTCTATTTCTTAAAATATTCATAATGAGCATAAATAATTCATGCTATTAATGCCCAAGGTTTGCTCTTTTAACTTTAAATGCACTTAAAGTGTAAATATTCAGGCTTATGAATTACAATACGTGATGAAGTTGAAGCTATAGATTCTTATTTTAGTTGCATTATGCATGCGATATTAGTTGTATAACTTAACATTAATGATAATATTTTTCTTAGTGACGGATATATTAAGAAAAATAGCGATGCTAAAAATTATAAAAAGTTAATACTTGCAAGATTAACCAATTTTATAAATTGGATTTATTTTGCCACTGGCTCAATACCTGCTTCATGCCGAACATATGTGCAATAAACATTAAAACCTCCGCTTGAAATTGGTGTACTTAAGTTATAAAAAAGGGCTTTAGGGCTGTGGCTGGGTGAAGGGGGTTTGGAGACGTTTTTGAAACTATAAATTTAGGCATATATTTTTTTACATTCACAGCCTTATTTATTCATTAATTTTAACGTTCATGACAGAAGAGTTTGACTACTATTCTACTAGTTTGTATACGTAATCCTAAAAATTTCGTTTGAATTATCAGTGCTGGTGTGTCATTTTGTAATTCATCAACATCATGAATGAAACATTGATATACATTTTCTAGTAGTCAACCCACGGTATATTACAGTGCTGCACTTGTAACATGAAAGTTTCCATTGCGTTATGACTGAGACTGAGAGTATAGTTTGGTATGTCACTCACGTATCTCGGCGAGTGAACAAAACATAAAGAAATTCTCACTAAACCTGAGTGCTGATAAATTGAATTTTCTAAATTTAGATTTTCACACGAAATAAATCATTTCAAGGGTTTAAAGTTGAAATTCTATTTTTTTTTATTAATATGTCCCAGCTTTTGTCCCAACTTTACAATAAGTACTTAAATCCCATACTCCAAACATAAAAAAGTAGGCTACTATTCAAAAGTAACCAAGTGTACTTTTGTCATTTTTTAAAAATATTTTATTTTCTCAGCAGGACTTATAAACTCGGTTTAATTGAGTGAGAGAGGTGTTTAAATTTCTTAAAATGAGACGGCATAAGCGTACATGCCATCTACTAGACAACAAGACTTGAACAATAAACACTAGTAACTTTTAAAAAGGTTACTGTACAAATGTATAGACCTATATATGGCACTGAAAAGTATTATAATTCATTCGGGTTGTCAAGCTTAATTCTGAGCTCAAGCGAACCAATACGAGAACAGTATTTAAATAGGAAATAAGCTACGATTGCACGGACGGTTATAACTCACTGTTGTTCGATTACAGCATCGATATATCATTATATTGTATTAATGTTTTAATTACTGTATATTGTGTCTCTCTGTTTTAACGATCGATCATTAAATCATTACTGATCAACCCGGTACAAAAAGTAATCTAGCCGAGGCCTACGTTTAGACTATACTCTGGTCTAAAGTACAAGCTAGAATATGAGTATGATGAAAATGTCAATGACCCTTTGAAAAATGTTTAGAAAATAATGTAAATGAAACTAATTGTCTCAAGATTGTGAATCATGAATCTCCAAATGACCCCCAACACGTCGAATCATCTACCAACATTGTGGGCACCAATGGGGTTCTTGGGCCCCCAACACATCGAATCAGCTACCAACATTGTGGGCACCAACGGGGTTCTTGGGCCCCCAACCCGTCGAATCAGCTACCGACATTGTGGGCAACAACGGGGTTCTTGGGCCCCACCAAATGGGTTCTTGGGCCCCCAACACGTCGATTCAGTGACCAACATTGTAGGCACCAACGGGGTTCTCGGGCCCCCAACACGTTGATTCAGTTACAAACATTGTAGGCACCAAAGGGGTTCTTGGGCCCCCAACCCTTCGAATTAGCTACCAACAATGTAGGCACCAACGGGGTTCTTGGATCCCCAACTCTTCGAATCAGCTACCAACATTGTGGGCACCAAATGGGTTCTTGGGCCCACGACACTTCGAATCAGCCACCAATATTGTGGGCACCAATAGGCTTCTTGGATAGAAAGCATTGTTTGTAAGGGATTCTTGGAGAGAAAGATATTATTGTAATAACTGAATTCGTTAATTTCTTTCTTTCAGTCTTCATGTATATCTAATTCTAATGCTTTCAAAGGGCTTAAGTGAGTTAGTCATTTACATATGTCCATCAAATCATTTTGTTATTGTTAGACTGTAAAATTGTGTTTAACGTAATTTTAATCACTTTCTAAGGAGCATTTGTCATCTAATTAGTTCAGGATTTCATAAGAATATGACTATTTGTTGCTCTTTTCAGTGGTTCCAATGGTTGAGAATGCTAATATAATTTTTCTTACTGCCTTTCTAGATTTTTTTCAGTTGTAAAATAAGTATCAACAGCGTTAGCCATACAACGCGTAGCTTTTCCAATATCAAATTACAATTAAGACCTCGAAATGTTTGTCACTGTCTGTAACGATCGGTTACTCATCTATCACTTTCTCTGCTTTACTTCCTTTATGTTAAAAAATCAATAAACAAAGAGTAAATGCAATGCTATTTCAAATACTTTAATACTAAACACATAGAAATATTAATAAGATTTTAAAGCTGTTAATATCAATTTCAAAATTTATGTTGGAGGGATGCAAATGTTTTGTTCATAAAATGATTTCAACAGTAACAGCGCATACAGGTAGAAGCTTATAGGTGTGCTGGATTCATTCGAAACAGAGATTGCTTTGTTTACATAAGTTATCTGATGTTTCATCGACTAACCATTGTCAAAACCAATAAAACCTCCAAAAACTGAAAGAAAAACTCAGTGATGTTTAGCCTACTCGTTTGTTGTTAGTTCTCATTACTAATTATTTACACTATTACAATAATACATAGTTTTTCACAAACACTTTAAGACCCTTACTAATACATTCAGTTGATTTTTTACCGACATTAAGTGTCCAAATGATTATGCATGTCAAGTAATTTGCTGTACTGTATTAATGCTACATTGTGTGCCAACTTGATCTGTGGTATTGAAATAAAATAAAGAAATAAAAATAAAGTTTTCCCTCTATACATGTAGCCTACGTTTGGCAGTATATGTAATTGATTTAGGTAATTACATATCATATTATATTTGCCGGACTATTGCTATATTTAGCTGCAATTTCATAACGCAATGCTGCGCGTGTTAGCACGGCATCATGCAGAACATTGTTGTAATGGCGTGCTTTATCTAAAATAATTGAGGTAAAAATGAGCCGCAATGCTGCTAACACGTAAACAGCCTCACTCAGTTTCATTAATTACAGTTGTGCTGAGATCACATGCGTTAACATAATAATGGTCTATGCCAAAGACCTTAAAACTCTGTAGGAAAGCATCCAGTAAGATATTACCAGCATCACACATACAAAGCTGGATATTATCTGTTATGTGTAATCGACATTCGTCGATAAGCAGTTAACTCGGACTATAGACAATGAGGGACTTGAAATACCTGATATGATATTGAAAAAAAAAACTATAATAACATAACTTAGAAATAAACTACCCCTTTAAACAACAAGCAAACAGTTTTGATTCAAAACGTGCGATTTAATTTAGTTTTGAGAAAAAGGTATTATCCTGCCTCCCCCGATATCTTACAGTGACACGCATAATCATAGTCTACATTGATGTTTAAAATGGCTACTTTGTCAACATACTAAAACTCTTAATAACACCAATAATGTTTTGCAAATGGCATATTGTGAGAAATTCAATATCAAATGGAAACGAATTTACATAACTAACACCAATGCATAAGTCAATCGACTTTATAAATAAACACAAATATACGAATAAGCGCAGTTTAGTTGTTGCGTTAGATAAATGAATGTTGCTGCTAGAGTCAACTAACTCGTCGATTACGTGATAGTTCATTGCAAATCTACAGTACATACATGGAAAAGGCCCTTATTAATTGGTGATCTTGTATTCAATTATTTAAATATTGATACATCAATTAGGTATACAAAAAATCTCTGACTACAACCTACTATCCATAAAAACATTTTAATTATCAAAGACATTTTTTAAATAGTAGCCATTAACGTATTCTATGTTAAGAGACCTAAATATATATGGATATAGATATAGAAATAGAGCTACTAAATATATATTTTCTTATCTTTCGTAAACGAGCTTGCTTACGAATTCAGAACAAGTAAGGTCGGATATTACCTCGCGTATGATGAAACTCACAAGACAATAATTTATACCTTCTGCTGAACGTGAGAGAAAGCTTCTGGGATCAAATCTATGACTTTGAGGGACCATTTGTGGAATCCAAAGTGCAATGGTACAATGCTTTTAAGTCAAATCATATCAATAGATAAACTAACAAAACTGATAGCATACTTCAAACAATAATAATTTCTTGGCATTTTTTGAGAAAGTCTTTATTACAAAATATATTCTTTGTAATACATGGTTCACTAGATTGTTACAGTATATGCTCTCAAAAGCAAGCGAAAATGTTGAAAAAAGAGTTGATGACGCGAATTGTTGTGTTGTTAGTGGCCTATTGTGTTAGTAAGTATTTGTAGATATAGTCCTGTCATTTTAGGGAAAAATACCCCTCTACCTGGGGAATACCATAGGGAAATAATTCCCTATGTGTGGAATTATTTCCACATCTGTGGGGCTTTGTGTGTAAAATGTACACATATGTGGTACTAGTACCAAGTACAAACATATCAAAAATCATTTTTTGTCCATGCTGTGCTTTTACTTTTTTGCTCATATTTCACTAACCGTTGGAAATACACAAATCTTGTAATCTTGTTCGAAGAAAAGTTAAAGAACACACAAAATGCATATTTTAACATTTACATATCTGCCCTATCTCTATTAGTTATTGAGAAGATTTTAAATTTATATTTAAAAGGATCATTAGTTTTGTTTTATTTCTGTAAGTTGTTTTTTTTTTTTTTTTTTTTTTTATATTCCATTGTAGTGGCCCTGCTACAAGAAATATCCCTTAACAGCAAGGTTTATATATGAAATTAACGAGTATCTAGGTTTGCTGCTACAGGGAGAACAATAAAGTTGTTTTATTAGAACATTAACAGCTTGCTATAAAATAAATAAATTTACCAAGTTTGATCAAAATATATCCGTAAACAAGCTCCAAAAGTTTACAATATTCTCAATAAAAATAACATAGGGTCTTAAATTTACATTTTATTGAATTTTATCCGTAACCAATAAGTGTATAAAAAACGTTAACAAACTAAATTATTTGTTTTTAAGCTCTTCAAAACTGTCTAGTCTTGATATTGGGAAATATCGTGTTTTGAGGGTCAAAAATGAGAATACCCAATTTTTACTCCATAAAAGCCCCCATAAAACCCTGTTAACATGGTTCGATCATGCTGTTTCGCGAACTCATTCAAGATTTTCCCGCCGTACACCTTCAAGCCAAATTTCATAAAAGTCGGGAACACATTATTAGAGATATCGTTTTCACGGACACATGTATCTCTATATATATATATATATCAAACAAAATCAATGTTTTTAATTAAAAATGTTTCAATAACCATTAGAGATAGGGCTAATATATAAGTGAGCAAAAGATGTATTTTTGTGTGTTCTTTAGCATTTGTTCAAACGAGATTTATGTATTTCCAACGGTTAGTGTTATATGGACAAAAGAGTGAAAGCACCGCATGCACGAGTGATGGTTTTTTATTTGTAGTTTCAGGGCACTAGTAAAGAGTAAACTATGTGCAAAGTTTCACCACATAGGGAATTATTTCCACCTAAAACCGTAATATGACTGGCCTAAGATGTTCTCCAGTTATTGTCTGTAGACGTCTAGTCTCAGCTTCGGTCATCAATCAGTCTATACGTGACTCCAGTCATTGTTCTAGTCAAAAGTATCTCATGTTTGCAGGTCTATATTGTAAAGCAAAAACGTTGTCGTTAGGATGATGTTGTAACAATATGGTTACCTAGATGGAGCAATAGGACAAATTACTGATCACGAAGCATAATCAACTCCCAATATTTAATCCTTGAGGATGTTTTTGATCTGCTGTTATATTTTCAAAGACTTGTTCTACAGTTTTGCTCGACATTTTTATTTTATTTTGGTCCACTGTAAATATAAACATTTAGATAATATGGGAATATGTATTTGGTGCTAAAATAACCAGCCTTATAAAGGAATAAGCCATTTTAAGTCTGAGGCCATTGATTTCTAACCCGATCTGCAAAAAATCCTTCTTGACTTTGTCAACTCTACTCGAAATACAGCTGACCCTAATGCAATGGAATTTATTCGTCTAACTTCAGCAAACGGGGGATTTTAAATTTTTCCCATCTTCAGATCAACAAAGACGGCTCTGATTCTTTTTTGACTGAAAGACCAGCTTCTTTATTTAAAGTTCATTGTAAGGGCGAGTTCTATATAGGTTCGATATAGGACATTTTCCATCACAATGGTAATATGCAATACACAACGTTTTGGGATCAGCTTTAGCTTGACATCAGCATTGATAAGATATTTCTCAATAAAACAAAATTAACAATCTATAAATAATAAAAGGCGCCGAGAACAGTTATTGAATGTGATGAACTCTTGTACTCTTTTCACCTGTATCATACTTTTAAAATTAAACTGAAATAATGATAAGAAACGTAAGATAACACAATCGCAACAGACTATGCAGTTGAAAACCTCGAATGACATGTTGAGCTTAATATATAATTACTAACTCATGAATGAGTATCATGATGAATGAATATCATGGTATATTTAATGGTAGGCTTTCTCTCTCTTTTTCTATCGTGCTACAAATTTATTGGTAATGGTGATGGCTATTAAGGAAGATTTTTGTGGACGTGGAGGTTCTCGTCTAGGGACGCAGGCTTGTGCTGTAATCCCACAATCCCATCGCCCTGCGCTGTTTTCCTAGGGATTTATATAATCCCCTCTCTCTTATAACTGATATTGTTTCAGATATAATTCGAGTTTTCTAAGGATAAATGGCAAATACTGCAGAACTGCGCAGTTTTTTAAGCAATATAATATGACTTTGCAGTGTTAACTTTTACTTGGGACTGTCCTACACTATAACACTGTCTATAATAGAAATTCATAAATCAACATTATATTGAGCCTAAGTTGAGTTGAAAACTAAACACTAACGGAAAGCAAAATTATGAAACCTCGATTATTCTTTTCCTTTTGTAATTTATAATACATTGTTTAAATAAAAAACTATTATAATAAGTCAAAATATACTTTAAAAATATACCACCCCCCCCCCCCCCCACCACAGTAAACCCAGGGCTAGAGGCAGTAAACCTGCAAACTAAGCGAATCTCCGTTTGCCTGATTTGATCATCAATTAAATCTAGTTCAATAGCATTGTGTTTTACGATTACTGTACCTAGATTTGCTGCTACAGGGAGAGTAATAAAGTGTGTTTTTTTAGAAAATATTAGTAGCTTAGTATAACATAAATATATTTGCCAAACAATTTAATTGATCAAAATATATCTATAAACAGGTAACCTACAACAGTTTTATTCCATTGGAATAACAGGAGAATTTTACATTTACATTTTTTTGAATTTTCTTCGTAACCAATAACCGTACAAAAAACATTAACGATACACAAATATTTTGTAGCTATTCGGGAAACTTTATGTTTTGAGGGTCAAGACTAAGAAAAACTCATCTTTACCCTATAAATCACCCCATAAAACCCCGAAATCATGGCCCGAGCACGCTCGTTCGCAAACTCGTTCAAATGAATGTAGGTTTACAGGTTTGTACCAATTAATGTAATCGAGAAACACATTATATGAATTTAACCGGATGGTGTTTTTGGCCTCTGGGGACATTAAAACGAATAATTAAATCGGTTCCGGATCCATGAGACCTACGGTAATAGCAATAGCTTATTCCCTAAATGAAAAATTCACTAAAATCTATTAAAAATGATCAATGAATTGCTCTGGTAAAACGTTATTCCAACTGTTCTTAGACGATTCAACACTGACCTTGCTTTATTTGCAAAATACGATGTTTCGAATCTTTCCATTCATTCTTTCTTAAACACTATTATGTCAACACGTTTGATTTGTAAAACAAATAAAGAATGTGCTGTGGAAAATTTACTGGTTAAACTTTTACACTGTGGATTGAATTTTCAATAAATGTATTTGACTGTGTGAAAGAGTATCATGAGTAATTTAGAATAGTGAGTTCTCCCGCGATATTCTACGATCAGCGGTTTCTCAAAGGCCAATGTTGTGAACGTCAATGGTTGCTGAGTCTTGGTTGAAGTAGATCGTGTTGATCTTACCTAATGTTGCTCTTTTATAAAGGGATTCAGTAAAGATTCATGCAGTATGTTACAGTGGCTCATGTAGCTTATTTGTCATGATCACCATCTAAGGCTGAATTAGGTAATAATAAAATTTAAATATATAAGATTCCGTTTCAGATAAGGTTTATATTTAATAATAATCAAAGTTGATATTGAATTATTATCATATTTTGACAAACTATTACTTGAGTCAGTATCTATTATATTTAATAATAATCAAAGTTGATATTGAATTATTATCATATTTTGACAAACTATTACTTGAGTCAGTATCTATTTTCACACAGTGTTTAAGAATTTGTAAAGCAATCCATTTTCCAATAACTTTATTACAGTAGTGAAACAGTTGTTAATTTTTTTTTTTAATTTAGGTGTTGGCCCACCAAAGTCTCCCTTCAACAATAAACAATGCTAAACGTAAAATGCCACATTCAACATGATTATAAGATAAGGTAAATTGAAACGAAAGAAAATGTATGTATAACGAATATAAAAAATGTTGAAGCTGCACATGTTGTACAGTTTGTAGTTATCGAATTGCTTGAAGAGTGGGACTTAAGCTTAGTTTTGTATTATTTCAATTATATTTGTTTCAATAGTTTTGATGGCTTCGAACACAGCTATGAAGGCGCATCACTACTGTTTCTATTAGAACATTTAATTTTTCCTAAAACCGGACCTCTTCGGCTTGGCCTTTCATGATGAAGGGTGTACCCTTAAGTATATTTTACATAGGTAATGACATTGCCACTAATTAGAGAGCCTGAGGGTAGGAGAGCCGAGCCGGTGACCCAAAATGTCAGTGAGGTCAGGTTCCGGTCGGGACGTCGAGACGCCGGCGTCGACGCAGTAGGCCGCCTCACTTCGATCGTCACCGCCCTGCCGCTGCCGCCCCGCGCCGACACACAATAAAATAATATCTTCTTTTGGTGGACGGTGTGCTTCTCGCGCTCGAGCTTACATAGTTTCCTAACAGCGACAGGAACAAGTTTCGGCTACCGTATCACGTGTTACCCGCAGACCACGGATAGTCCGGTGTGACGCTGCAAGGTGTGTCCCCCGTTTAGACTAGTTCCGAGTGATGTTATTGTGACGGATCTCTACACCGATTTAGTGTTTTATAGTGCAGTGGTTTTAGTAATACGCAGTACTTTTAGTGGCGTATGACCTTAACTGTGCTTTGTAAAACGATAATTAAGTGAATGTAATAATAACTTTGTAGATAAAGTTAGGTAAACAAAGTTTAAGGTTATGTTTTACTGTAACCTGTATAGGATTCTAAAGTGAGGTCTATGGTTAAATTAATTTATACTTTAATCGATAAAAATGTGAATGCTTCATCACTCGGGTGAATACGACCACCCAGTGTTTCGAGTGAAGGTGTTTATATCCCTGCCATCGTGTGGTTCCCAGGTGTCGGCGCTCTGCCCCTGAGGCAAGACGAGACTCCCCGTTCCCTGTCCGGCCAGCAGTCCCGCCTCGCCGTTCAATGTCCCGTAGTCATGCAAAATGAACCTTCTGAACAGCCCATAGACGAAAAGTCTGAGACGCATAACTGGCATCAGTATCAACAAACTAACACTTTTGGGACCTCTTTCGGAATTAAACCCGTTGGAAACTTCGAAGCACAAAGATTTGACCAAAGACCACCGAGTCTACCAATTAGAGGAGGGATTCAAGTTCTTCCACCCGTGGTGCCTCCCAGAACCGTTAACGGAAGTATCCCTAACCAATCTAGCCAAACTAATCAGTTAAATCAGCCAAATCTATATAACCAGCCGAGCCAGCCCAACGTTTCCAATCACCCTGTAGCAGCTCCCAGGCCGAAGCCTAAACCTCCTCTGCCTCCTAAGAGAGATGAGTTGACTCGGCTAACCACAGTCAGAAGAGATCCTCCTGCTCAGCAGAATCAGCCTCCTGTCACACCTCCGAGACCAATAAATGAACATCACTCGTTGGATCAAGGTATTCCCGATGTTGTTCCAACACATATTAAACATGACGACCAAGTAGATATACAGTGCCCCCCAGAAATACCCCCGAGGCCAGAAGAGAATGCTCTTAAAGCGTTGCAACAGGAGAGTGTAGATAATGAGTTTTCGAAATCAGTAACTGAGGATGAATTAGATTTTCCAAATCCCGATTTAGATTCATCACAGGACCAATCTCTAGAAAGTCCGTCTTCTGAGGACGGAGCGACTGCAGATATATGGGTAAGAGCGATAGACTCTCCTGTTAAGAGAAAACCATCGGGAGAAGATACTTCGAGTAAGCCTTCAAGTCGGCATGCAAGTACAAGTGACGAGACGGAGGAAAAAGATGTAAAGCCACAGCCAAATAAAGACCTTCCACCTTCTGGTAAACATAGAGCAGTGTTAGATAAGTCATACATTAAAAGTCTCAAAGAAAGTGATGATGTGAACGCAAAACAAAAGGCTAACGAAGTTCAAATACCAAGTAGTGTAGATTTAAGTAATGATAATTTTGCTCAACAATTAACATCAAATCAAGCTGTACCCACGAATGTATATAATGATTCCGCCAAACGCACACCCTCCCGAGTTGTAGGAAGTGAAAGTCTTCCTTGTAGTCGACCGAGTTCAAGAGCAACAAGTAGATCTTCGTCTCCCGCGTCATTTGTCAGTGAGAAACAGACGTCAACAAAAACAGGGAGAATAAGTGCAGCCGAAGCACTTGGAGTTGTAGCCAAGCCTTGTCCTCGACCTCCAACCGCCAAAAGATCGAAGCAACCACAAGAATATCGCCGCCAGTCGTTAGGTAATTTATCCGATTCCAAACTATCGATTGGCTACGACCGTAGTAACTGTAGTATATCTTGTACCATAAGAGGGCTCTGGAACTCTGTTGGGGAGACTACTGAAGCTCTTTCAGAGCCTGTCAGAGAATATCGTCGTCACGGCCAAAGAGGGTCTAGTGCAGACGGAACTAGAACTCTATCTCGCATAAAATTTGATTGTGGTCACCCAACTTGGGAGGGAACAGACACTTTTAAAGGATATTTTGGAGAGACTCAGTCGGTAACTGGCTACAGCACACTATCGCGAATCGGTAGATCAAAAACAGATAAATATTTTGCAAGATCTACAACTCCTGTTCAAAGTGGATATTCTTCTGGGGATTCGTCAAGTATTAAAGAAGACTTCTTGCCAAAAAAACCTGTAAAATCGGAGAAGATCGATGCTGCTGGAAGACCAAAGTCAACCTGTAATTGTGGCCAACATACAAACGCCCCAGTCAGAGTAGATACAGGAAAGAGGACATTCTCAGTTGAAGAATTAACAACAGCTTTTGCAAGACAGTGTTCAGAGTTTTCAAGAGCATCTCCAGGCTCTGGATCGGCCAGAGGGTCTTTTGGAAAGTCTCCAAGGGTTACCTTTGCCTTAGCTGAAGATATGGGTGCGAGTGGAGGAGCAATTTCGAAACATTCAGAACCCGAGCGGTCTTCTGGAGGAGCATCAAAGAAAATACTTCGGGGCAAATCACTGCCAAATCCATCAACAGACTCGGACGATGGTGTTGATTCCAGGATGAGCGGACTGCAGCACAAACAGTTCCAGGGTGGAGGGCAGGCACTGCCATCACAGGTGAGATTATCTCTCTCACATGTTACATAGACCATAGTAGAATATTTTCATCTTTTTGGTAATATAATTTACATATAGGTATAATTTGTAATAGCTTAGTGTACCATCTACCTAGAAGTATACATTAGGTTTCCACTACACTTTATTATAAATTAAAATGTGTGATTTTAATTTATAATAAAGTGTAGTTAATGTGTGATTTTAATTTATAATAAAGTGTAGTTAATGTGTGATTTTAATTTATAATAAAGTGTAGTGGAAACCAATTAATTACGTTTGATTAAAAACTTGATGTAGCTATTTTTAAAGAAGTGCCTCACCTATTTTAACAACAGAATAATGAGATCATGGTACACAATTAAAATATTAAATCCATAAACATAGAGGTATTCCAACCATACATAATGATATACAGTAGCATTGTAATAATATTGTCTTCGTGGTGGAAAGAAAATTATGTTAATAGTTCATCAAATTAATTTTATTGCTGTGAAAATAGTAATACCATTCATACCCTGGTTTGCGTTTGAACAAGTTAAATAGTTCATGTAGTTGCTGTATTGATTTTTAAAATTATCAATAATATTTTACCCACCTAATACCATGTAAATTCATTATTTTCAAACTAAATATTTATGGATAGCTGCTTACGAGACCAATTTTGCTATACAAGTCTAAAAAAATATTTTGTTTGTCGATTATTGCATGGATGGGTAGACCTTTTTTCCTTGGTTATGTCCATTCAACAAACATAACTTTCGTTGATACAATTACTAAGGAACTACGTCTTCAGAATAGTCTAGCTATTTTTCAGTATTGTTGCTAAGTAACCGAAGATCAATGTTGGGCTTAAAGTCAGTTTGTATAACAACTGTCAATAATTATTATTGTTCCTACTAGTAAGTCTGCTAAGCTTCAGTCTTCAAAAATGTTTACCTACGACCGTTTTTTAAAGTAGCCATTTCAGTTCAGTTCTTAGAATTGAAAGGTTTCACTTAACAGCTGTTAACTTTCATATCAGCATAGTTTCATTTCATATCAGCATATTTTTTCTCATATCAACACGGGCAACTGACCAATGAGGTTCAAGGATTGAGAGAAAAGAAGTACAATTGTAATACTTCGAACGTCAACTAATCAGCTGATTAGCTGATCAGTTGACAATTTTAATTGTTGATCCGGCTTGTTCCTGTTGATACTCGCATTCTTAACCTAAGTTGGTGGAAGTTAAATGAAGGTTGATTTTAAAATATCAGTTAGTGAAAGTGATGTTGACGAGATAGAAATGAGAGCACAAACTGTTTGTGCTAATCTTTTGCCACCAAAATCAAAACAAAGGTACCATATGCAATTACATACCAGCAATTCATTAAATGGACGAAACAAAATAAGGTTAAATTGATAAATGAAAATGTTCTTCTGGTTTATTTTGAAAACCTCTTAACCACTTTTTCACCCAACTCGTTGTGGACCACATATTCGATGCTGAGATCTAACTGTAAATTAACTGTTTCACTATATTATTCAGTTGTCCAAATATATATGCAATATTTCCCTAATTGTACCTGATACAGTATTTATGGTAAGAATGCTGCTAGCAGAACCTATTGCCTGAAAAAGTAACGTATTATTTACACAAATGTATATACACATATAATATACATATAAATGTCTGTTTGTGTGTGTGTCCGTTAGCATGATAACTCTAGTAAAGATTTTGAAGAAATTTGGTACAAACAAGTAAACCTACATTTATTCGAACTACATTGGTTCACATGGTCAGTAAGGGAACTGGGATTTGGGGGGTACCGAGATACAAATTGGGTTTTCTCCTTTTTGACCCCAAAAAATCAGAATTTTCTATTTTCTTTCCAAACAATTTTATAGGACTTTAAAAAAAATAGTAGCTTTAAGTGTTTTCGTACTGTTATTGGTTATGGAGATAAAAAACTGTAGTAGTTTAATTATTTACATATATATATTTTTTAATAAAATCGGTCAAATTCAATTATTTTACACTTAACCATTAATATTCTACTAAAAACGCACTCTCTTAACGTCCCTTTAGCAGCAAACCTAAGTACTAGTAGTTTACCTTATGTAGTTTAAATAGGGAAACAATTGTTATGTTGAAGGAAATATTTGAGTGAAAATCCAATAAAGGAAATATTGACAAGTTGAATTTCAGCTATATCCTTGAATTTTTTTCAATACCAAAACAAGCATGTAATTTAACCTTAAATGACAAGTACATATTTAATAACTGTTAAGCCAACCAATTAGACCCTTTTGGTTTCACGTTATTGACTTTTATAAAAGATGTATTTACAGTAGCATACTTTTCTTTTGAATATATATCTAAGTTGACTTCCCCCTTTATTTATCAGCTGCAATGGGAATGGGGCTAATTGTATGATTAACTCACCAGTGGAGCACATGGCGCGAATTTGTCAGCTGAGCGCTGTGTTTCCCGCCACGGCGCGGCGCACATCGATCCGTGGTCGCATAGCAACGCTCAACACAAATACCCGACCACGGACCACGAGTACTGCACTTGAGGGGCGAGAGTCGATTGTATGTAAATAATTAGTATTCGCTGTCGTCAAATTCTTGGAAATTGTTCATTAGGTAGATGAGGCGTGCGATTTAAACGACACCAGCAGTTTATAAGTATTTGTCACAGCCAAGGTTAGTTTAGCACACATTAACTTAAAACTGGTTATCAATTTCCTAGAATTATAATCTAAGTTTACCGTAATATAATAATTATAATACCAAATCATAGTATGATGTAAACTATTTGTTAATTGAAGGTTTGGAATGCTTCTAATTAGTCTTTGTATGTAGAACGAGGTCTTTATTTTAATAATGAGACTAAATTTTTATTTTGTAATAAGAAAGCTTATATACAGGGTGTATACAACTGTACAAACTCTCTAGAAGGATGTTGTGCATTTGTTCCTTAGTTATACATATATAAATGCCTGGTTTTCTGTCTGTCTGGCTGTAGGTGATTTAAAAAAAAAATGTTTTTATATACTTTGAGTCCCATTAGTTTGATTTTATACTTCGTGCGTAAGTATTGGCAAATACAACTTTTTTACTCATCCTCGTGCAAAGTATCGGATTTCCAAAATTTACAATTTTAACATTTCAAATGTTAATATCTTATGTTAAATATCTTAAATCAAACTAAAAATTATTTAAAGTATTAATTTTAAAAAAATTACAGGACTAACCTAACGATACCATAATCGTCAATATCAGTTTATTAACAATTAGAATTTTACATATTTTGTGAGACCGTGCATGGCCCAGACCGTCGCATGGCCCAGACCGTGCATGGCCCAGACCGTCGCATGGCCCAGACCGTGCATGGCCCAGACCGTCGCATGGCCCAGACCGTGCATGGCCCAGACCGTTGCATGGCCCAGGCCGTGCATGGCCCAGACCGTCACATATCCCAGACCGTGCATGGCCCAGACCGTGCATGGCCCAGACCGTCGCATGGCCCAGACCGTGCATGGCCCAGACCGTCGCATGGCCCAGACCGTGCATGGCCCAGACCGTTGCATGGCCCAGACCGTGCATGGCCCAGACCGTTGCATGGCCCAGGCCGTGCATGGCCCAGACCGTCACATATCCCAGACCGTGCATGGCCCAGACCGTGCATGGCCCAGACCGTCGCATGGCCCAGACCGTGCATGGCCCAGACCGTCGCATGGCCCAGACCGTGCATGGCCCAGACCGTTGCATGGCCCAGACCGTGCATGGCCCAGACCGTTGCATGGCCCAGACCGTGCATGGCCCAGACCGTCACATATCCCAGACCGTGCATGGCCCAGACCGTGCATGGCCCAGACCGTTGCATGGCCCAGACCGTGCATGGCCCAGACCGTCACATATCCCAGACCGTGCATGGCCCAGACCGTGCATGGCCCAGACCGTGCATGGCCCAGACCGTGCATGGCCAAGACCGTCGCATCGTACCTCGCCAACGATAAGTGGCGCAACGCAAAAATGTAGACTAAAAAAGATTTTACTAACTTGATTGTTTATTAATTAATGTTACGATTGTTAGTCCTATCATTTCCTAAAAACGCTTACTCCTAATTGTTATTAGGATAACTAGTTTCAATATATTAAAGATAGAAAATTTCAAATGGCCACTATTTTGACCTGTTTGAACTTTAAAATCTGGTACTTTGTTTAAACATTGGTCCTGTCTGTCACGATGTAAGTACTAAGTTTGAAGTCAACATATAGATGAAACGCCAGACATGTGAGTTTTTTATTGTTATGACCTAAGGAACAAGCACACAAGAAGTTTTTATAAATACCACTGCATGTATAATCACAACGAAATTATAAGTATAAACGTTGTATAAATTTACATTAATAAATTCTATTTTAATTTCAGGATATACTTGAGCCAAGTTTCGTTAAGTTAACATAGTCACTCAGTTTTCAGGGAAGGCTTGCTTCGTTGAGTTCTATACAGTGGCTTTATCACGACTTGTATATTTCAACTACTAAAATCCTTAACTGACTCTTGTCAGATTCATTAGTATAGTGTGAAGTTGATAATTCGAATAAAATGCTAAATATTATAAATATAATATAAAAATTTTAATTTAAAATTCTTTTACAGTTTTTATGGCTATACAATGTTTTTTACTCTTAAAATCTGTCAAAAAAGCATCTCCTGAGGAGTATATTTATTTTTAATTTCGTCAAATCAGGGACAATTATGGTGGTGCAGTAGTTTTCTACAGACATACTTATTCCAAAACCCAGTGAAATGTAGAAATGATTAAACCATTGCGATTAAGTTGTAAAATTGGTGGGCAATATTAGTTTGCTTTAGGCAGCCGAACCGACGATATGACCTCGCTCATTTAATACTTCACCTTCGCCCCAAGGAGAGTAACTGAACCATAAAGTCAAGTGATGTGGAAGTGGTGAGAAGAGCGGAAACCTCGGAAATCCCACCTCCCTACATAAACGTCGCTTTAATTTGCCTCTCACACTTGCCTGGTGCTAAGATGCTAAGATATGAAGAGCTCGCTTGTGGTTTATTGTACATCTGTGTTATAAACAAAGCTAGTTAGTTACCCCATTACAACGTTGTGCCGCCGTTGGGTATACTGTATTATCAAATTAAATTAGACAACATACGTAATCGTTGCAATTCAATCAGTAAAGTTCACTATGCATTTGAACTGAGCGGTAATTGAAGTTGGAACTATTCTCGTACACCTTCAATAATGAACATAACGTACTTGTCATTATTGAAGGTACGTTAGCGTATCTATTTACAAATATTGTTCCTACTTAAAAATACAGTTTTGTACATTATTTATACATTTCTACATGAAAAACATGTTTTATTTTTAATTTTTCACCATAAATCATAACAATAACAAACTTTCATAATTATTTTCAAATCTGCACAAATTAAGCTTTACAACGACCCATTAATTAATAAAATCGGTCCAGTAGAACTCTATAGATATAGTTGTACAAAGATTTTTAAAACTGAATTATATATAAGTAGAAGATAGATAATCATACACCTTATCTATACATTACTAGAATCTGTCTTATAATTTCCCAAAGACATGGTGACTGGCCACAATAAACCCGGTGGTCGAAAACAATGGACAGCAAGAGTAGAGAGAAAGAACATGCTGCAATTTAAAAGATAACAGTAAATTGAATTACAATAGCAGGCTAATTTATATTTATAACCATGCAAATTGGATCTCTCTGCACGATCATTGAAAAAATATTATGTCCATGTCAAATAAATTGTTCATATACTATTTATTATATTTCATACAACAATCGCACTAACATGTACATTATATAATTAAACTTATTAATCAACTTATTTGTCGATAACTATTGTTTTTGTTGTGTTATAGTGTCTTGATTATTAAAACTTAATGTTACTGCACCAGTAAAGAATCATGTAGAGTTAAAATAATAAATTCTAATAGATTCTAATAAATAATTGATTCTTTTCAAATGACACCTTATCTAAATTAATAGATGAAAAAAAATTAAATAAGTATGAAAAATTTCCATATTAAATTATTAACCTACAGTTAACCTCCCCCTACAGAACTTTGCTAAAGTACCAACCACTGCTAAACTAACTTACGTATATTAAATACATTTTAAAAGCAAATTTCTTATTACTATAGTGGTAATTGAAATAACAATCATCATTATTTAAACCGAACTAGGTAATTGTATAGTAGAAAATGTCTTCTCTTGAATTCTCGGGAAGCTAGAAATGGTATTAAATGGCGTCTCGACGACGTCGTCACTAGAGCTAGGGAGGAGAGTTTAATGGTCCGGAATGATGAGACAACAATGGTTACAACCCTGTGGACGGTGTACCACGTACTCATCAACAAGCTTACAACAATAGTACTTTGCAAATATACATTTATTATAGTCATATTGAATAGTGAAAACCATGTTGTCATGTATTGATTCGTCCTATTTCTACACCTTTCATTGGAAGGCGAGCTAAACTCTATCGTGTAATGGTCGTACAATGCTTTTTTTATCAGTCCAGGCTTATCATATAAAAGTAATGGGAAAAATAATTACGAATAAAGGAGGGAAATTTCCCATTGTATTGTTTTGTTGAATCTTGGTAATGCCGCACGTTTATTTTACAGCGCTTTACGGGAAAACATGTTACTCACTTACTCTCTTTATACTGCATATATTTACTGTATGATACTGTTAAAATAACAATTTAAAATTATTAGTGTTTAGAAATATTATAATTAAAATGCCTCACACGCTGTATAGCTATTTTAATGCAATAATAATTTGTTTTAAGTTTAACCGTTTGGGGATTAACATGAATGCCAAAAGCACAACTAGTTTATGCTAACGATGTATAGATTGTATTGTTGTAACATCAAACAGCTCAAACATATCTATAAACCAATTTATCGAAGTTTGTTCAAAAGCATTTGGTCTATATCATAGCAAATTATTAATCAAATAACAACAAATCTAGATCTTTATACATTGGCGACTTATACTCGTCGTTGTATCATAAATATTTACATATTATTCTAAGATATCAAGTAACATTATCTGTACTTAACGTAGTATTGAAATGTATAGGTAGTTTTCAAATTACAATTTTCCTATAGAACTGTAACTATTGAATAGTGGACGGCACGATAATCCAATAAAGATTGTTATTAAGGTTTGATAACGTTAGAACATAAGGTCTGAACCCCATAGAAATGTGGAAATAGTGCATCGAATCTCAAATATTTTAGTCCTTCGCTATTGTGTCTATATCCGTTTATTGCAACGGGAGTAGAATACAGAATAACAAAATTTTATAATTCGTTTTGTATTTTAAACACATGACTGGAAAGTACAATGTCTTAACATTATTTAGTAATGTATTTTTAATATGAGTTTGTAATTTTGTGTTTATAAACCAATGATAATTTTGCACTAAAGCGCGTGGTTTTGCGTATTTTATATAACTCTATGTAGACTATTATTGTTTGCTAGAAACATGTTTACATAAAACACTTTTGTTTATATGAATTTATCAATTGTTAAGAAGACATGCTTACAACATATGACAACATAACAACGCCTCAATATACTATATTATTCGTTTTTTTATCTCTACAGAATGATTTAGAAAGAAATAGCGAAATATTATGCTTTGAGGATCAACATGGGGAAAACAAATTTTAAATCTATAACTCCTCCCCCTCAAAAAACCCCTCTTCCGATCAGTCCGATTATACCGGTTCGGGGAAAAACGAAGGTTTTAACATTTTAAAAATAATCCATAAATATTGGACTATTTTTTCTTAAGTTATCGCGCTACCGGGCACACAAACATACACACACATTTTATGAATTTGATCGGATTGTGTTTTCAGCATCTGGGAACACCAAAACGGAAAAGTAATGTGCTTCCTTAGACTTGCCATGAGACCTATGGTAATAGATTATTACCTAAATGGGAAATTAGCTAAAACAATTTATTATCGATTAAATAATTAATGAAAATAGTAATAGAGCAACATTTTCAGAGGCAAAAATCTTTGAATTATAAACCATTTTGCAGGAACAATTTCATTAAGATTTAAGATGTCTGAAAGGATCCGGTTGTTGTAAGCTTGCGACAAGGTTAAAAGTCGATCATACTAAATATTGTTTCAGTTAAGAGTATTTTGTTTTAATCAAATCCTTACAAATCCTTATATCATTATATCAGACATAGTTTTTGTAATATTTAACAAGTTGTGTCGGAATTAATTCTTAAGTAAACTCATAATATTATTCACCGTTTTGCTAATTTTAAAATTTTAAATACTAAATTTTACAATTTTATCAATGCCTAACTGAACTATAAGAGTATAAATGCGATAAACTTGTTTATTGTTGTCAATGGTCTCTAAAGGTATTTAGCGATCGATTCGTCTTTGTCCCTGCAACAATCGGCGAGTCTTCCTCAACAGTCGCCTTATCACAGTTTTCCTTTTTCAAATCTCTCTCTCTCTTTTTACGTGTCTACTGCTTCTTTTAGTGGTGTTAAACCTGCCAAAATGTGTTATCAAATAACACTTGGTTGGTAACATGCAATGAAAATAAATTATTAAAACACAATTAAAAGCTTGGGATAATTTAAAACTCATTAGTACTTGCCCATTAAATAAACTCTTCATAGCTTATATTTCTTTGAACCCCTAAATTTAGTATCTGTTTATATTGAACAGTTTTTTTAGTAATTTGTATTTTAATTACAAAACAATTAAGTGACTATCTGGTATGTTTTACATACATTTTGACTAGTACATGTACATAATTGGTCATTAAAATAAAATTCTTATTACTTATTTATTAATATAATTTATGGTCAACAATACCAACTTTTTTACAGTTTCATTTAATACACCCGCAGCTAACGTTGGGAATATTTTACGATTTAATGCTACTTAGTACAATCATATGTTTATACCCCGTACATTCCATTAGAAAATAGATATCACATTCAACTAGAATATAGGAACCGCCGCGCCGTATGCATTCATTAATTTTTTTTTTTTTTTTACCGTCCGTGCTTAGTTCTCTTAACTCAGCATGCAATATCGTTAAGAAAAGCCGTGTCAATTAATATGCTAAAATTGTACTTTTGGAAAACTTACTAAAACACTTAAAAATCAATTACGAATTAGCTACCCATGACCAAATGAGTTCATTGATCGTTGTGAGTTCATTACGTTTTGTTAACCGCATTTGTTTACTTGTTTACCACATTTCCATATGTATTTGAATGCTATATGGTATCGCCCTGAAGCTATCTTAGCGATTCTAACAGTTGATTGAATTGATATTATCATAGCCTCGAGTCACCTTGGGTTTTGGCAACTGATATACCAAAACACATCGCCCGTCATTCTAGAATGAAAACTATTTACAGCGCTTAAATAACTCAAGTATTCCCTTGCCAACTAATTTTAATTTTTATTAAACTAACCCCAACATATCATATCACTATTGAATAAAAATGGGTGTTAAGTTTCTCCTGATCATTTAACAACTTGCGAATCTAGCACACGGAATCGTGCTCAATCTAGACATAGGAGAAGGATTTGTATTGATCTTTATTTATTTGGTGTTTTCAGGTTCCTTGGTTGTGTTGTTAATGGCGGAGATGGTAAAAAGCCTAATTCAGTTTGCAGTTTACGTGACATTTTTGCAGGTTTTTTTTTTCAATAAAGAAAATTAGTTTTAAGTCAGTAAAAGATTCTCTTTTGATTATTCAACGATAACCTTTAACCTGTGAGTGATAATCATGTAAATGCTGTCAAAACATCATTACATCAAACACTCCTGTCTATCACAAAAATATTGTACCCCTTTCTCCGAACCACAGACAAAATTGTAATAATAGTAATAACTAAATTACATTGTTTCACCAGAACATTGAGCACTTGAGATAAAAAAAAATGATTCCCTGCAGATAACATTAAAAGAAATTAAACGTCATGTAGTTGAACTAACAGAACACGATCTAAAAGAGGAGGAAATTGAACGTTTGAATATTAATAATTATACGGTTGGCTCACATCATTCAAGGAAATTATCTCGTAAGGGAGGATTCGTGCTTTTATGCAACAATAACATTATAAAAAAACCTTTTACCATTCCCAAACTTTCAAAAAATAAAATACTTGAAGAAAAACAATTGAATTCTGTATTAGTAAATATTTGGCTGAAAATAAAAACTTTCCGGTAATAGCTGTCTATAGGTCTCCAAAGTTAAGTGCTCAAGAGTTCATTAATAGTTTAGGCATACTCTTAGAATTTATAAACAAAAGATTTCAAATTGCATTAGTCGCTGGTGATATTAATATCAACGTTTTAGTAGAGTCAACGGAACATAGTATGCTTAAAAATATGCTCAAAAGTCATAATATGGAATATTTAGTTAGATTTCCAACAAGAATAGGTAAAACTTCTAGAACAGCAATTTATAATTGTATAGTTTCTAAGAGCCATAGTAATTTAATGTATGTGGATGGAATTGTAACCATGTTATCAGACCATGATCGCCATTGTTTGAGAATGGCATCTCCCCGCCTTATCTGCGGAAGGAAAAATTATGTTTTTTATGAAAAAAGAAATTTTGGTCAGGAAAGTATTAACCTCTTCAAATCATTAATCGAAAATGAATCATGAAGTTTATCAGGCACCGGTAGTCAAAAAAATTGATATTTATTTGGACAGCTTTATGTACTACTTTAACATAGCATTTCGAAAAAGAATTATAAAGAAATGGATTATCAGAATAATAATTGGTTATCGGCCCAACTAAAAGAAGAAAATAGTGAAATAATAAAAATATCAAAAGACTTTAGGAAACAAAAGAACCAACACAAATTAGAACATAAAAATTTACTAAAATCTAAAATCTCAACCCTTCAACAAAATTTAAAAACTGCTAAAAGAGAATATTACGATAGTAAAATAAAAAATCTAGTAATACAATTAAAACAGTATGGAACATTATTAACTCAGAGGTAGGATGTAAGAAAGGTAACAAATCCCAAAACATTGAGCTAGTATATGGAGACAAGCATTATAGCAATCCAGATGATGTTTGTAAAATATTTATCGATTTCTTCGTTAGTGTAATAAAATATAATACTGATAAGACAATACATAAGACCACAGAATATGAAAAGCTGGAACATAAGTTAGGTTCTGAACATATATTTTGCAAACCAAAATTTTGACTAAAAGAGGTCACAATTAGATAAATTGAAGTCATCATTAATTCATTTAAGAATAGATTCCCAAGTGGGTATGGTGATATCCCTATTATTTTGATAAAAGCAGTAAAATTTGAACTTGGTCAAGTTTTGTGCCACTTAGTTAATTTATTCTTCTTTTATCTCAGGAAATTTTTCAACCCAGTGAAAATTAGCTAAAATTATTTCCATACATAAAAAGAATGACGAAAAATCCATCAAACTATCGGCCACTATCTCTATTACCAACTTTATCTGAAATTTATGAAAAGGCAGTTTACATACAACTAACACGTTTTCTTGAAGAACACCATCTCCTGGATAGCTCCCAACATGGGTTTTGTAGCGGAAAACCAGCGACAACTAACTGCTAGTGTTTCTTTTATAGAATCAGTGATAGACTCAATAGATGCTGGTGAACCATGGGCTGGAATCTTTACGGACCTGTCAAAGGCTTTTGACACTGTGGGTATGAAATTCTTCTTGCCAAATTAAAATTACTTGGCTTGGATCCTCATTCCTTGAATTGGCTTAGTTCATACCTAAATAATAGATATTAGTTTGTTCAGATTACTCACTTGGCCAAAAACACTAGAATTATAAATCGTAAATCAGAATTGAACCCGGTAAAATTTGGTGTGCCTCAGGGATCTGTGCTGAGACCACTCTTGTTTATATGTTATTTGAAAGATATTTCTAAATCATTATCAAACTCAGATAACACAAACCTCTGTCTATATGCTGATGATTCAAATCTTAAAGTATCGGGTAATAATTTACAACAAGTAATAATTGTATCATTTACTGAAATAGAAAATATGATTACTTTTTTTTAATCACAACCTACACTTAAATATTGAGAAAGCTAACTACATTTACTTCAAAACAGACCAATCAAGGATCAAAAAGAACCCTTGATTTTGGCGAATACTGAGCCTGTTGAGCTTGTCACAAGTACAAAATTTCTTGGTCTAACAATATATTATAACTTGGATTGGAATGAGCATGTAGACAACATTTTATCTAAAATAAATTGTGGCAGGTACGCACTAAGAAGAATGGCAGGGATGTGCAGTGAATCCACTTTTGAAATTATTTACCATTCATACATTCATTCACACATTTCATTTGGAATTAGTCTGTATGGCTCATCTAAATTAGAAAATCTAGATAAAATACTTAAAGAACAAAAGAAAGGAATTAGAATAATAAAGAACCTACATCCAGATACATCATGCCACAGAAAACATACTACTATAACCCAGAATGCCAACCGCATGGTAAAAAACGTTAAGTACTTTGAGAGAGCTTTGCCTGCCAATTCGTAGGCAGCGCCACCAGCGTTGCTATGCACTTAGTAGTATGTTTTCTTTGATCATTCAGGGAACATTAAAAAATGCTAAACATATTAACAGTTTATGGTCAGTTTATTTTGGACACTATTATGATATTTTTAAAGAATAAGAAGGATACAATTTTAGAAAATGAAATACACCATTATAACACACGAAAAATAATGAAATCATACCCACTTACCATAAACTTGAATTTTACACAAAGAAGCCGTCTAACAAAGGAGCAAGTTATTTCAGAAAATTACCAAAGGAATTAAAGTGTCAAATAAACAGTTCCAAATTTTATTTCCTAGCATCCTTACACCTCGGAACACGGGGCCATCACATTTTTGTTTGATGTCAAATCTGCAGTCCACATACTATCCAATGACACCTTAAACATGGTCATCGGATGCATGGATGCTTCAAAACAATTATCACAAAATTCGCATTGGCCTATTAAATATATAGATATAGATGTAGATTATTTAATCAAAACTTCAAAAACGACTTCTGGTACTGGAGTTTTTATAATCTGTCTATAAACTTACTGCAACTTCTTAAGAATTGGTCCAGTTAAATTCTATTGTAACACACCTTTCCCCTTACACTAGACAAATTTATTATAGATCTTTGGATATTGCCTATTTCTATTCCAATGGAAAAGGCTTTTCAATTTCAATCAATTTTTATTTAGAAATAGAAACGTTACATGGATTATTTACAACAAATAGTCTGAAATTATGTCCCTGCAAAGCAAAGTTGAGTCGAATATTAAATGAAAATTAGTGTCCCTGTTGCTCGAATTCGAGCAATTTCTAAGTATTAGAGGTGTTATTTTAAAAGGAATAACGTTCATAATTTCTGATTACTTTAAAAGATTCGACCCAAAGATTATGGAAATATTCCAGATGTACATAACAGAATATATAAATTTATCCAGGCTCTCTCGCTTTTTTCCATTGTAATATTTACGCCAACCCGAATTTAAATAGTAAATTTTTCATTTCAACCAAGTCAATGTTTGTAGCAAACTTATTGACTGTTTACAATTAACATATGTTCTTCTTCTCACTTTTAATTTCTGACAACAGCTGGAGTTGCATAATAATTTTTGTTTCCCATGTTAATCTTATGGAGGAATACGAAACTTTAAAGGGTCCTAGGGCCTCACTCTCTGATTATTTCCCTAAAAAGAAAGTTACCCACAACTTCACGTTACGCTCTTTCCAATGACACCAAAAACATGTAAATCGGTTTAGTAGTTTCGGAGGAGTAATTGTCACAAAAAACATGCTTGCGTATTAAATAAGTATAGATACTGAATAATTACATTGATATATCTATTACATTGAATTGTTACATAAATATTATTGCGATGAACTAACTTAATTTTGTGTTATCAACAGTTTAACTTTAATAGATAAAGTATTACATCTATGTGATATAATGGCGTGATAATGTAAATCCAAAATACTATCATGATGAACAACAACTTTTTATCTATATTTGTCTAATAATATGAAAAGATGTTCAGACCCATATACAGCAGCTTTAGCCAATTAACAGGTAAAACGTCCTGATTTACTATAAGTTAGTACTTTTAGTACGTAACAACTGAACACACATGAACACTACGCTCCCTCTAAATATAATTAGTTACATATGATAGTTACAATATAATGTAACTTATTCTACTTAGTCGGTTAGAAGGGCACTCTATCATGTATAATTCAGCGTGTTCAGAGTACATGGCAGTCACACTTAATAGTTAGTTGATGAGTTCAGAACTGTTCGATCACGATTCACGGTGATTATTACCGGTTTCGCTTTGAACCTTAGATAGATGGTAGAATCTTTAGCGATATTATTTTATACTTAAAGTAGTACAAAGTAAGTAAGTAGTTAGTCTTATTAGTTATAGTAACATTTTACTGGCAAAATTTTGTTAAAATATATCCCTAAACTGTGTAACTGTAGTATTTGTGCGAATACGTGTGAATAACGTTCACAAAAAGCTCAAATATCACAAACTATAGAAATATTTGGGAATGAAAATTGAAGATTTTTAATATGGTGTGTTTACATGTCTGAGCCATATTCCTAACAATACAAAACTTTTTGAAAATTATAAAAACCCATAATAATTCGTATTTACTTGATTATTTCCTTCAGTGGAATATACAAAAATGGATGCATTCATATTTCTTAAAGTTCACAAAATAATAATCTTAAAACTTTCTATTCTATTGCTTATATTACACATTATTTAGTATATGGAATTCAACTAGTGCATCCCTGATGTATGGTTGAATCATTGTTTGATACTGTATACGTGGTATTACAACCCTTGTCGACGTCTTGCATAGTCATATGATGTGCAGATGCTATCAAATTATTATGAAACAAATTTGCACTAAAATGTAGTTAAGGTTTAGAATTTTAATTGTAGAAGTAATCTATTAATTTTTTTATTTTTATTTCGATATATTTTCAATAGTGTTTACCTTTTAGAATATAATGCTGTCACTATTATTACAAATTGAAAAATAACAATAGTATAAAACATGAAAAACTAAATAGTTTTCAAACTTTAACAACTACCTCTTAATTGGCTCATTTAAATAATACATTTTATTTGTTCCAAACGTGTAGGCCTACTGCATTGTTTTGCTAACGACTTCTAAGAATCAGCCAACTATGAAACGATTGATTAATGCACGCAGATTTGAACCGAACCGTTAGAATGATGACGTAGATGCGTGTATTTCAAGCCAAGTATCAATGAAAGTAAGTGTTGGATAGATGTGATGGCCTGTGTGGCATTGTTACTAGGTCCAGTTATTCTCTAGGACCATTGAAAATAACATTGGTTTAAGGTAGAGCGTACAGTATGTTTCCTTTGAACATCAGCAGCAGTTGTGTTGAGGTTCAAAGCATCCTTGCCCAATGTAATTTAGCAAGACACTGTATGTAGTTAGCGAACGTTATTTCTTATCATAAATTAGCATATCAAGGACTGATTTCATTTCAGCTATGAATTTCTATTATCTACTAATAACAAATCTAGAGTAAAAAGAACTAGTCTAAAATTTCTTTGAATAGATGGGTGGAACCCAAAATATGAGATGGCTGCGAACGTGCGACAGCTTCAGATATAGCGAATAACGTTCGGTAACAAGCATCGTTTGTTATGGGCGGGAATGTTTGGGAATACACGACGAGTTTCATCTTTGAATATCCTCCGAATTTAGATATGCGAGGTAGAAATAAGCATCTACCTAAGCTCTTGTCGAATGATTTATCAGTTGTTTACACAGTTTCTTTACAGGAACTCGTACCGAAATGTCAAACATGCAATAATGTGAGATACGCCTTGTATTTGTCAACGAGTTTTTCAACGTCTGTGGATTTTTACTATTCTCAACTATTAAGAATTCTTGTAACAATATTATCCTCATAAAATGTTACCTGAAATGTTTGTTTTTATCAGTTGTTTCTAAGTACAATCTGAAATGATAATCGTTCTTGCCATATGTATAGTTTGTTACTATGAGATTTTCCACGGAATATTTTAAACATCTTTCATCCCAAAACAATGTGAGTGCGGGATATAATCAATTCAAAACAATAGGGACTTCACTAGTTTAATAAGGTCACCATCAGTTAGTCATTTAAATAGTTTTAACTACCAAGTTTCCTGTAATAAATCCGTTCTACAAAGAAAATATATTTCTTAGTGAAGTTCGCTAAATAAAAGACACAAAAAAAGGAGCAAACGTGATGGTAATGTAGTGGAAGAAATTGCTGCTAAGGAAAAGCACAATTTTCTCGAAAATGGTTTCAACCTTTCTTGAAACGTACTACGTGACTGATGTGAACAATCCACCCTCTACTCTATCTATATATTAATAGGTATCTATATTCTTAAAAACCTTTTTTTCTCAGCTGGTGTTCATCGCCAGAAAAATCTACGCATACCGTTAGAAAGATATTTTCCTGTAGGTGTGCATAATCCCTTCATAAATTAAAATAGGCTCAAAATTAAGCACAAAACATGAATTTTAAATTTCAAATAATTAACATGGGCCGTATGGGTTGCCATTATGGTGACGAAATAACAACACAACATAAACAAAAAAACAACAGAAAATGAAAACACATTGAAGAAATTCCAATCACACCTTTTAATTTTTACAGCGTGGAGTGAAAATGGAGTAGTCTGTTAGTACATTACATATTTTTGGTCGAGTTTTTTACCACTGGACGACCTCTAGAAACTATAAAATGGCAAAACTAAAATTTGTAACAATAGATTACCACAATGTGTAATATAACATTTGTACAAAACTTGTAACATTGTAAAAAAATACAATATTTATATGCCTATGCGAGGGGGCAACGTTTCCCACTTCAAACACATGAATGCGAGTAGAATTTCAAAAAATTTTAACCAAGTAGGTTTTATTTTCAAAAAATCATTACATTTAAAATATTAACAAGCACTAATTTACTTAGGTATAGGCTACTTCAGTAAAAAAAATACGCTAGATTTTAAGGTGGATCACTGACAAAACTACACGAATTATTCAAACGTAATTAGAAATCTAAATCAGGTACAACTCCGGTAGCACTATCTGGTGCTCTGTGAGAGAGTTACGGTCATGATTTAGACTCAACTCACTCCGGCCCGTGAGTTATGTCTCTATCCGTTGCATCCCAAATCATCCGCAGTAGTGCTTTATCGCAATGCTGTGCTGTACCAGGCTTAGCGTGAGGTTTTCGAGAAAACATTGGTGTTTGAGCTCTAGATTTCTTGATTTGTATATTATTTGAATGTTTTATACATTTATTTCATCGTATTTTTTAATACTTTGCATTGAATCAAAAATACGTGCTATGTTAACTTATCTTTTGAATAAACAGTTGCGGGAAAACTGCTACAATCCATCTAGTGTGGTTTTGTAATTCGTGGACATTGAGAGAATATCTACTTCACCTGAACGTTGACACCGAATATAAATTGTGGAGATGTAACACATAAATAAAAAAGTAGGGAGGAAATTTATTCACGACGGAAACGTAGAACTGTAATTCATCCCCAAACTTGTGAGATTGTCGTAAACGCAGTGAGACTTTGGATGTAACGCGTTTCATCTGTAAGGAAACTGTAGGTGTGTTGTTGCATGGGCTTGGCTGTCGTAAATGATAAACTCGATTGGAATTGTGATTATTTGTTACGTAGGCAGCGGATTTGGTGTCTTTTTTGTACAAATATAGACTAGATCATACATTAATCCTATTTTTCTTGTTACGTGATGTTTCAATGAGTAATGAGCACGCTGGTGATGTTCTAGGATAGGAATTTGTTCCTTTAGCTTTTACAATTGCTATTCATGCGCTCAAGTCTATCAACAGTAACACGTCTAGACTGAGAATATATGTAGGTATACTAGTTGAATGGATAAAGCAACATTAATTTGTGTTTATCACAAGAATAGTTTTTAAAACTTTTTAGGCCTAAATACTTGATTAAAAATGTCAGAGGATCGATACGATTGAGGGGTGGGAGCCGAGCCAGCAAGACAGCCCCACTAATCAAGCTCCTCCATTCTTTGTGCTGCATTCGGCTGTTATTACGTGACTAACCAAACCATAAGGCATGACTTTGCTGTATAAAACACAAGACACATTAAAAATTAAAATATATACTAGTAGTATTTGCTATAAGTTCTATTCAACTTTTAACGTAGGTAATAAATTCATAGTTAACTGTGTCATTTATGCTACCACAAAAAGGGCTGATTTATAAATGCGTCACTGAATGAAGCAGTTGCTACCATATTTATGGTGAAAAATTAGACTCAAGGATATCAGGAGTACATTTTTATGACTTCAAAATTCGATCGCTGATTTTTTTATCTAAACTTGTTGACAAAAAAACTTCTCGTTATATTTTTTTCATTCGGCCACAGTAACTACACTTTCAACGAAATTTTAACAAATTACAATATTAACATGTTTTATTTTAATTTTAATATATTGTTGTGTTAGTAGCGAGGGTAATACCTAAAATATCTTAAAAATGGTAACAGAAGTTCATATTTAATAGCAAAAATTTAGGTAAACTACCTTGGCAGCCAATTTATAAAGGCAAGCTAAGTACAAAATATTCATTTTGTGAAATAATTAGCGTACAATAGTTTTGTGCAGGACGACCAAAAGTATTATTGGAATTTTTAATAAATAAGTTACTGCCCAACCTATGGTAACCTGTAGTGCTGTAGTGTTTAATTGTACAGTATACGTTTACCATACCCACTTAATAAAACTGTAGTGATTATGTATAGACAATTTGTTGGTATAAAACTAGTTTTATTGCAGTTAAAACAAAAATATTTGATAAACTTAAGATTTGAAAAACAATGTTTTGATACATTTAAAATACAATCACTGAGAAAAACTGCAAGCATTTATTTACTGAAACACAATATTAACAGAGAAAACACATGATTTCCTGTGATAAATACATTACTCTGCAATTTTGTAAAATCCATTTACATTGTAAAAGCTAGTGGTATAACCTATCTTGGTCTCTCACACAAAATCATTGAGTTTATTAGTCTAAAGAGACATAGTAAGCTATTTTCCTACGGTTCAGAGTCTAGCTCGATGATAACAAAAATATGATAACAATTATCATACATAATTGTGTTTTGTTTTTATAAGATTGTATGGACAAAGTACAGTCGTCCAAAGTATCGATAAACACACGACAGTCCCTTAGGTCGAGTGGCCGTCGTTGTGGAAGTCAGTTTGTTGATCTCCTGAGACCGTTGGCTGAACGGAACTGTTTTGGTTTAGTGCCTTTTTCGACATTAAGGAAAAATCTTAACTCTCGACACATGTCACATAAGTAAAGATCTAATGGTACAACAAATGGTATATATTGCGATACGAAGTTTATTCCTTACTGTTTTCTTTGCTGTGTTGTTGTTCTTGTGTAAATATGAAGTATAATTTACACAAGACAGAAGATCTTGACAGCTATTTATTACTTTTTAAATGTAAAAAGTTTGTGTGTGCATGATTACATAATAATACTCAGTAACTTAAAAAAATTACTTAATAGCTAATCAATACAACCTTCAAAATTAAAATTTTAGTTTATAGTTTTAGTTCATGAACTTATAACGGATGTAAACTCGATCCAGCCTACCGACCTCAAGACGTGCAAATCCATTGACGAAGCTTGTAGAAAAATACTGATTAGTGTTCAATCAATTATATCTTTGTAACCGGTTTAAAAACAAATTTGAATTGGCACATATGCTTTGTAGCTTTGTAAAAGTAATACAACCCAATAATAGGTCGTAACAATAGCAGTTATTTTTAGAAAATGTATTTAAGTATATTATTTTTCTGTATTTAATCGTAGTATCGTACTCTTTATTTTAAAATTGTTTGGTGTATAAACTGTATATTAATGTTGAACAAAAGTGTATATTTTGATCGTCACCTTTGGGTTTTAATGTTCCTAAAGTTCATATTTTGATCTACTACTCGGATGCAGATTGTGGGTAGTCTGCAGTGTCACCAGGTCCCATGTGTTTAATATAACCTCACAACGCTCTGTTATAGAAATGTACTGCCCGAGTAATCAAATTGTGTTGCGAATCGTTGTTCAAATTGAGTTTCAAATATTCTGAGGTGTTAAAGTATTTATAAGTAAATCTTGTTTTGTTGATTGACACATTTCTCACGTCAATCACGTTATATTCAATAAACCGATTCCCAGCTGGTCCATCGTACCGGTCACATGGCAGTTTGATTGAATTTGTCAAGTAAAGTATGTTTGGTCTTACATATACGATAATTGTACCATATTTGTTCACGCTATTGGACACAAGTTTGGACTCATTATGTAATATATTGTAATCAATCGTCAGAGCAGCCAAGTTGTTATTTCTCCATCATATCTGTTCTGTTACTACTGCAACCCCAAACTAACTAGTAGTTTAAGCACCTATGACTATATAATGGCATATACCAAAAGCTTAACGCTGGATGAAAACTAGACTACGGTTCGAAAAACTAGACTTGGACCCTTGAAAATTAAAATATTCCAATGACATAGAAAAACTTAAATAAATGTCAATGCAAAAGATAAAACATCAAATAAATATTTGCTCGTTATCAAGTTGCCAAATCGAAAAGAGTAACGGGAGCGGCAGACGTCGCCGGTTGCCGGGTCATTGTTTTGTCTTTGTGTCTCGCTCACAATGACACTGTGGGTTTCATCGGAACATTTCATTGTTTTACATTTCATTGGCAACTACCTCTCACAATGGACGTTATTCTCGTCCCAAGATTTAACGTGTCGATATTAAATTGATAGTTCAGAAGGAATCAATTTCGCAATTCTCTGTTATTGACGTACTATATAATTTAGAAATTTACATACAATTTTGAAACAGTCCTTTGTTGTGTAGCAAGGTTCAAGATTTTTTTCAAATTTCAACTGAACAAAAAAATAACAAAATTACTGTAACTTGTTGAAAACAGTTTTTTTATGGCCAATAGGATGAAAACCACACTTAGTTAATGTGTTCTTGTTGTCCTCAAAATGTGATAAGATACTATACATTACTGACCTAAATGTATATTATCTCCTTCTGTTGAGGTATCCTAGTAAAAACTTTACCAAACGGCAGTTGTTTGAACAAACATTAAAATAATGAAAATAGTAACTACAAGATCAATAAAACATTAACCATATAATAAAATAAATATATTTAGATTATATACGATATTTTAATGCGAAAACTCGGTAACGTATTGATAAAACAAAGATATTTTATCGAGAGCATTATGGCTAGAAACTGGACCCAGCCAGTTCCAGAATACTTGTTTTGAGTTCCAATGGAAGCTATTCAAGGTATTTCACCACATTTTACAGTCTCTATATTACAGTTTAGAGTTTAAATGATACGCCCTGTTGTGTTAATGATGCGATCGAAAATTGATCTTATTTTGATTTTAAATTGATAATTCTCAATTCTCACATATCATAATTACATTATAAGATAATTTAACTTACGTTGAATTGAATTCGTATTTGAAACTATGGATTAATATTTCCGACCCATTTATCTTGGATATTGTGTCGCCTACAATAGGCCTACATGATTGATTCTGTGGCGGGACTGTTGTAGATTGTCTGGTATGAATAGTACATGTCACTTACATTTGTCTGTGTCCCTTTATATATACATTAAAGTTGGAATAGAGCTTTTTAAATTACAGTATCAGCCGTTTTCATTTCAAACCAAACTGGCAGATTGTTTAAAATATCAATTCAGCCTGTGCACATGTGTTATAATGTATAATAATTAATTCCTGGTTTGTTTACAGAGTAACCGAAGTCAACCTGCCATTGGACTGAAGCAGACACCTAAAACCAGGGTGAGTAGTAACGCATACAGTCCTCCTAGTTGTAACACAGGCATCAACGGTTATTACCAAGCTTATTACCATGTCTTCATCTTTTACTTAATAAGGGATTGATGGCGTCAGAATTTCAATATACAAAATACATTTAAAACAACTGATTCGAGTAGATACAAACATACATATTTACGAAAACTTTGGCATGTGGATATGCGGTTTAGTCAGAAAATTCAGGAAATCTAAATAATAGCAATATAAATAAAGTAACACAGGCATCAATAGTACAATATAAATAAAGCTTCCTTGTTTATACAACACCATGTCTCACACTGCCAGCTAATAGTATTTTAGAGACACGAATAAGAACCGCCTATCCGTTACTTTGAAGTCTACGTGTTTGTAATCAACACAGAGGAGTAAAAATATATTACTCCTCTGTGGAAGCACTCACCACCGAGAGTTCGTACAAAAGATATTCTAATAGACAAGAAACATCAAAATAAACACATCTATTTTTGTACTAGGAAACATTTCCGTAGAGGTAACATTATGAATATCAATTTATCGGTGTTAATGTGTGTTATCATTGTCGAGATGTGTGTTGGTTCTATTCGAGTTTTGTTGCATACACCACAGCCGGACTGATGATGAGACCCATTGTAACTGTTGATTTATGTTCATATTTTTGTGGTTTTTTAGATCTGTGTTTCTTATAATTCTAGAGATCCTAACGGAGACTGTAATTTTAAAAATTCTTATATTTTCCGTGGTTCGTTTACTTATGCAAAAGATTGATTTTTTACAAGTTTTTTTTAGTGTTTCAACATTTGTTTCCGGTCCTAATAATCTTTCGGTTACTCAATTAAGTGTATTAAATACACAGTTATGCATGGTTCAGTTAAAGTAAGGTCGTAGTTATAATTTGACCATCAAACGGACGCTGGATTAGTTTTTTGGTGGTTCTAAATTGGCGCTAACAATGCATGACGTTCTGACCAAAGAAAAATTATAATAATCATTAAAAAGCTTTACAAGCAATCTTACTTCAACCCACGCTTACTTTGCATTTATTAAAAGCAATAAAATGATAGTAAACAAGTAATTTTCTTGTTTTAAGCCATATTGATCATTCATATTTTAATTATAATTACTGTAATACAATGCAATTTATAATAATTAATAAATATAATAACTAATAAATTATAATTAATACTTCCCACGTGTTTTAAATCCTATGTTGTCTAAGGCAAGTTTTGTCTCAATTTGGCTACAATCAGAACTATAAATCACTATAAAAGCTGAAAATGAATTCATTTCCGCCTAACATCGCAGTAGCGTGTCACAGCTCTACAGTGAATTTCCGCCTAACATCGCAGTAGCGTGTCACAGCTCTACAGTGAATTTCCGCCTAACATCGCAGTAGCGTGTCACAGCTCTACAGTGAATTTCCGCCCCGTCCGAAGCGGAACATTTATGTTATGTTGTGTGCAAAGTAAGATAATTGTAAATACTGTACTGAATTTGTCTGCTCTTACTGTAAATGCATTATTTTACACAATCGAAGAACTGACTTACAAAACATGTAGTACCGAGGCCAATAAACTTGCGATTAAGATTCGGTGGTGTAGATTCGGATAAAATTGTTATTGTTACTTGTTGCAATAATAAACCACAATAGTACCAGTTCACCTTATACATGAAACGATTTTTCAGTCCACAACAAAGAAAATTGATTTAAAGCAACTATTTGTAAACCTTAATACATAAACGTAATTACCGTTGCTAAATGTTTCCTCAAACGTAAAAGCAGAAATAACTAATTCAATAATACCTGATGTAACCACGCCATTTTAATGATAGTAAAACAATTAAGCCCTTTTGATATGGACATTAGACTTTCTATTTTGAAATACCAAGGGATCCTCCATCTCTATAAGAAAAGTAGAGAACCTTTAATTTTCAAGGTACTTATTTATCCAGAGTGAAGAGTGTTTTATTCTTCTGAGGAAACAGTTTAAAAGCAGAGCCAAAATATATCTTTATCTCTGAAATAGTCGCTTCTTAATCTAGATGCTTATTCTTTTTTATACAAGTTATCGTGAGAATTTTTACGCAAATGTACTGCATTATTTTTAGATTTTTAAGTGTTAGAGTACGTTAAACTACTACTGTAGAAACAAAACATTTAACAGACAATTATTTAAATTTTAAATCTACAACAGCAGCTGACATGACAAAGGAGATCTGTTTATATTTTATAGACAAATATAAAGATCAGGAAAATTACTTAAATACAAATAAAAACTATTTTATTTTTAAAACCCACCCTTGTCGATCTACTACCCATGAAGTCTTCTACTAACATCAGAAAATGTGTTTAAATGTTCGATAATTTTGTTTGAGCATGCTTCTACTTTATCGATTATTTATTCTTAACAAGATTGTTTCAAAATATTGTCTCTGAATCAACTTATTAATAAACAATCATTAGCACTTTCTTCATGTTATACACACACGACAGTCAGGCAGTGCATCCAAGCCAAAACCTTGCCTAAGACAAGATTGCATCAATCAGTTACAGAAGCGCTGAAGCAAGGTTTGCAGGAAGGTTTTTTCCTTTGAACTCAATTTGTTCCTTGTTTGCTGTGATATCGCCTGGCAGCACTTACAACGTCGAGTGTCGTCTCCAAATTGTATAATGCCACAATCACCTTGTCTTTGGCGAATCGTTCGGATTCTTTACATCTTTATAACTCAATGGTGTGATTTTTCATATTAGCTGTTCGATGTATAAAGGTTGACCGGAATTATAGGTATTATAGGAATTATAGGTACAAATGTTAATTGAATGCTATTTTCTGTTGAAAATGTTTAGAGTGCAAATAACGAAAGCATTACAAAACTATCCTAGTTCTTTGTATTTCCTTATTTTGGCTTTAACCATGTGCTCCCCTACGGCATTCGGCAAGCAATCAGTCGTTGTTATTACTGTTAGGAGTTGGCCTGATGGATGGAGGATTATTTATGTGTATTTATATCATTCAAATATTACCAGCAAATGTTAATAAAAGCTCTAACTGTGTTAAACATTTGTGTATTAAGGGTTTAACTATTAATGCCTCTTCGTTTATAAATTACTTTATTTAAACATTACTGAAGCTAAAAAATTACATTTTTAAAACCTAGTGTGCATCTACGGAGGTCAAAGGATAAATATTAACTTCATTCCGCGTTTATGTTCGGAGCATGTTTTTTCAAGAAAGTTTACTTTTCAATGAACTTTTTTAATTTGCTCGCTAACAAAGTTTTTCTTCCGTGAAGTGTATGCAACTTTGAAGTTATAATGAATAACAAATTAAAAAAGTATAAATATACATTTCAGACATTTTCAAAAGTACTTTTGGGTACTCTAATGAAAAGGTTTAACTTATCCGATATTTCTAAAACATTTTTAAATAATCGATCCGATTTAAAATATATAAACTTGATAATTGTTAAGATGTTCATGATAATTATTATATGGGTTAACCAATAGTTTTTAATGCCTAACAATTAACTTTCGTTAATATTTTGGATTATCAAACTAGAAGCCGTATTTGTAATTTACGTAACGACTGCGTACAGATAGGGTAAACGACACAAGTAGAACATTTGTAATAAAGTTTAAACTTTTTTAATAAAACCTTAAAAAATTCTATGAGTGTCGTTAACACTATTTACGCGAGTTGCGTACACTATTTACCTACGACAGTGTTTTAATTTCTAAAATTCACTACTCATAACTTCTAAGAGAGGTTAAGTTTTCATTGCCCCTGACTGCGATGCAACGAAACATTGTACCAAACACTAATTGCACCACTCAACAATTAAATTTGGGGTTAAAAGCTGATTAGTGGAGGTTCGAATCATTAAAATGTTACTTCTTCTCTCTCAATCCTTGAACCTCATTGGTTTGTCACTTGAGTTGTTATGAGTAAAACCACAGAGAATGGACTTAAAACTATGCTGTTATGTCTAACTTTTCAATTCCAAGAACTGAACTGAAACGGCTACTTAAAAAAACTGTTATAGGTAAAACTTGTTATCGTGATCGAGTGGTCGAATATTCAGATTAACGTTAGGATATGAGTAATCTAATTATTAAAGTTTAACTTATTTCTTTTCATGAAAGCCTCGGATAAAGAGCTAAGACAATTTCCAACAAGAGCTTAAGGTAAAGTTGGAGTTTGAAACCTAATTTTGCAGCTCAGTAACTGCATAACTTAATAACCAAACCCATGAATAATGCAGACCTAGGTGGCTCTGCGCGGCCTCTTTTGAAACCTTATCATTCGTACGTAAATATTATTAGGGATATTTAAATCTATTTCAATGTTATACTGTGAAAAGATTTGTTGAGAACCATCACTCCCATCAGTAAAACAACATACTTCTTCTGATTGCCCCAGCTATACAGAAGAACCCATATTAAGTATATTTCCAAGATTTTATTTTACATTTATTGCTGTCAACAATCCCAAAATAAAATACTCTTGAATGTTTTGTTCTATTTCATGAAAAATATGTTTGTTAAACAATGCTTTTCCTTTAGTTTAGCAAGCTATGAAAAATTTAATTTGAATCTTAAATCCACATATTTGAGTTCCTAGTTCAGTAACACTAACATGGTGAAATACCAAACAACTGCAATGCTTGAAAGTTTCCCGTGCCTTGTTGCAAATTACAACGCTGTTTTACAAGGCAAGGATTAGGTGGGCTGCAGCATTCTGAGTACTTAACCTACAACTAATATCAAAAAAGTGTTTTTAGAAAACAATTTTGGTTAAAATACTGTTTTATTTGACATATTTTACCCATATTAGTTGCCGAAATTAAGGCAGACTATGATGAGTGTTGTTTTTGCTGGTACTTAGAATGTTATGGCCTTTTAAATACTTTTTAAGAATGACAGTTGAACTTTTACCAGATTCGGATGCTCTTTGTTACATTAATTAAGTTGAAAGCTGACTGATACTAAGCTCAGTGACTGGTGGGCAGGGAGAGGTATTCAACAGTGCCCGGATTTATTATTCGTCGTAAAGTTCTGCCGTCAGTTATTAGTCTGGAAACTCTTCAGTCACCCTATTATTGATGCAGTTGATTTTATGGCGGTTTTAATTCTAGACGAGCCTTATTCCAATCAAAAAACTTATGAAAGTTTATAAAATTAAATTGTATAATATGCTAATAAATGCTTGTAAAAGCTTATAATGCTTATAAAAGCATGACCAAAATGAAATTTTACGTGGCTTAATATACTCAATTTGTATATTGTATAACCCAAATAATGTTTTACGTCTTAATATTACTCTTATAACTCAAAATATTGTAGCAAAAGTTTTTTTTTGAACAACGGACCAAGTAAAATCATTTTTATATAACTAGTTTCTTCCTGTTCTAAATATTTTTAACCAAGTAGCTTATTATAAGAAAACAGGATAATATATACTTGACAATTATATCGACTTGGAATTTGCAACATTATTTTTCGTTACTTGGTATATGCCAATCTGCAAGATATATGCGTTTATTTCATCTATCACAAATTCTTACATGAACCTATGTAATGTAATTTAACTCGGATATCCTTGCTAGAATGGTCAATTTTCCTAAATTACATTAGAACATCTTGTGTTTCAATAACATAACGTTAAGATAACTTCTCTATTTTAAACAATATCATGGCTATTTAAGTCAAAGTTATCAATCATTTTATAGCAGCTTGTAATAAATTGGGTTATTAAGGAAGAACCCCTAACATTCTAATTGCTTCGTCTTTAAATTAAGAATTTTTAATGTTTAATTTTTATGTAAATACAACACAAACAGGTGTCTTTAAATAATGTATTAGTCGAAATTAATACGTCAAATTTTCTTACCGTAGATATTGTTGGAATTACGTCGGCCAGACCTTATAAGATTTGTCCAGACTGGCGAACCTATACTTTATGGTTGTTCAATCGGAATTGTCCAAAGTTTATAACGGATGGCGATAACTTATTTTGGAGGTATTCTGAAATTTTACCCAGTGTTCAATCTCACATGAGTGAAATAGTTAATTCTCCCTCATCTCTTAAGTTTAATATTAGTCCACCAAAGAGAGCTGTGAGCATTTATACGAAGTTTAGTACCAATTTTAGACTGATTTTATTTATTTTTTTGCAGTTTTTTTATAATTAAAACAATTTTCAGAGAGCAAAATGTCCTTAAAATTGGGGAGAGTTTTCGTTTAAATTCATCTTTAAAACGAAAGAAGATTTTTAATAACAGATTTTGGCATTAAATTCAGCGTAAACATCTATTTTATATTCATATTTTTCATAAGCTTTACGAAAAAATTCCTTTTATATGAATATATTTAATTTGTGTTTTTATTTTATAGTAAGTAAAATACTAGCGTAATTTGTCATGAATAACAATATAATAATCCATTCTCGCTTGAGAAAAACCTGGGGTGGTTAATAGATTAATACGATTGACCAAGCCAAGTTAAAGTAATCAATTAATACTATTTTGCTTGATGTAATGCAGTTTAGTAGAGGGATGCTCTAACTGAATAAATAAGGTTATGTGTTTACCAAAGATAGGTAACATTTTTGTAAACACAAATAAAACACCACTATACTACAATAAGCCCACTTGGGAAGCTTAATAGTCTCACTGTGTTTATGTTATTATTTTTCTCTTATTTTTTTACATAATGTAACTAACAAGAGGCAATATTGGTGTCTTGTCTCGACCTTAATCCTATTACTATTAGCTTGAGTTCAACGTATAACTTTCCCGCATCTAGCATTTTCATTAATTCATATTCCAATAAGAATAGTTTAAACAAAATGTTCGATAGCAAGACATTTTATTTTTTTAAAGGTTAGAGATAAATAATAACATTTGAAGTAAACTAAACATATATAATAAGTTTTACATTTCGGATTTTAAGATTTATTGGATGAGACTAAATGTTGTAAAGGTCAAGTAAATATGAGGTCATTATTAAGGTCAAGAAAAAATGAAAACAGAAAAGGCACTTAAAAATCAAGTAAGTAAGTCGTATACTCTACCATACTATACGAGTACTATTGTCAGACTAGGGCTATGTTGAGCAAGTTCGTATTCAGATGGTTCAGCCCCGGTTATCGGTCGGAGTTCACCTGAATGCTACAACTCAGTTTACGTTTCCCGAACACGATTTCAGTTGCTTTTGTCCTCTTATTCGTTTTGTCTCTGACTTTTCCCTATCTACAAAGTAAACTTTGTATAGCAAACATTGAATATCTTTCGTAGCTTTCACTCTGTTACCAAGAGTTTTCAAACTGAACTCGACATCAAATCGGTGAAAGTTATCGTGCATGTGTTTCATCTTTTAAGTTTTTCACCTTTTATACGTTTTTGTTTTTACAACTGAATCTAGTTTATTTTATTAAATGTATGTCTATTTTCATAATAAGCAATGCTCTCTGGGTTACATACGTTTCCGGAAATGACCTGTATGACTACATTTTAATTTCGAGTAATTTAATTTTTTTGAAAACGTTGGTAAATATAATAACACTAAACGACCTTATAAAACATTGACTAGTCCATATCTTTAATGTTTGATTTTAGTGTCAATATTTCTATTTGAATCATACATATAACGGGGTTCAGAAGAAACGCAAAAAAATATTAATAACTTTTTTACCACGAAGGTTGTCTGGGTAGCAAGTGGTTATAGTACTTGCATTTAGGTCTGAAGATTGCCGACTCGATTCTAAGCGAGACCGTTACCGGATCCAGAGTGCTATTTATTATTGATCTATCAACTACCTATGATATTAGACTAAATATAGACGTTAGTCAATAAAATAGACAGTTTATAAAAATCCAGCACAACAATCCCAGTTTACCTGTATCCTAGACATGGGTTTATTACAATCCAGTACAAAAAGTCCAGTTTACCTGTATCCTAGACACAGTTTTTTACGATCCAACACAACAAGCCCAGTTTACCTGTATCTTAGACACGGGTGTATTACAATCCAGCACAACATGCCCAGTTTACCTATACCCTAGACACGGGTGTATTACAATCCAGCACAACAAGCCCAGTTTACCTGTATCCCAGACACAGGTGTATTACAATCCAGCACAACATGCCCAGTTTACCTATACCCTAGACACGGGTGTATTACAATCCAGCACAACAATCCCAGTTTACCTGTATCTTAGACACGGGTGTATTACAATCCAGCACAACATGCCCAGTTTACCTATACCCTAGACACGGGTGTATTACAATCCAGCACAACATGCCCAGTTTACCTATACCCTAGACACGGGTGTATTACAATCCAGCACAACAATCCCAGTTTACCTGTATCCTAGATACGGGTGTATTACAATCCAGCACAACATGCCCAGTTTACCTATACCCTAGACACGGGTGTATTACAATCCAGCACAACATGCCCAGTTTACCTATACCCTAGACACGGGTGTATTACAATCCAGCACAACAATCCCAGTTTACCTGTATCTTAGACACGGGTGTATTACAATCCAGCACAACATGCCCAGTTTACCTATACCCTAGACACGGGTGTATTACAATCCAGCACAACATGCCCAGTTTACCTATACCCTAGACACGGGTGTATTACAATCCAGCACAACAAGCCCAGTTTACCTGTATCCCAGACACAGGTGTATTACAATCCAGCACAACATGCCCAGTTTACCTATACCCTAGACACGGGTGTATTACAATCCAGCACAACAATCCCAGTTTACCTGTATCTTAGACACGGGTGTATTACAATCCAGCACAACATGCCCAGTTTACCTATACCCTAGACACGGGTGTATTACAATCCAGCACAACATGCCCAGTTTACCTATACCCTAGACACGGGTGTATTACAATCCAGCACAACAATCCCAGTTTACCTGTATCCTAGATACGGGTGTATTACAATCCAGCACAACAAGCCTTGTTTACCTGTATCCTAGACATGGGTTTATTACATTTCAGCACAACAAGCCCAGTTTACCTGTATCCTAGATACGGTTGTATTACAATCCAGCACAAAAAGCCCAGTTTACCTGTATCCTAGACACGGGTGGATTACAATCCAGCACAACAAGCCCAGTTTACCTGTATCCTAGACACGGGTGGATTACAATCCAGCACAACAAGCCCAGTTTACCTGTATCCTAGACACGGGTGGATTACAATCCAGCACAACAAGCCCAGTTTACCTGTATCCTAGACACCGGTGGATTACAATCCAGCACAACAAGCCCAGTTTACCTGTATCCTAGACACGGGTGGATTACAATCCAGCACAACAAGCCCAGTTTTCCTGTATCTGAATCGCGGCTTTATTCTGTCGAGACGAGGTGGATGGATTCACTTAAGAGAGCCATTAGCAGGTGCTCTACAATGACATCGTTACCCTTCGTAATGGGCTATTTAATCTTCCTAATTGCATTGAAATGCTTGATGTTAATATTGAGTAATATTTTTTGTTGTTGTGATAAATTATTCGTTTTTAGTTTAACTTTATTCAAAATATGTCTTGTTTCTTTAGCCTTTGATAATCTGACTCTAAAATGTCTTAAGGTTTTTATAATAACTTCCTTTTTCGTAAATTACATGAATCAGGAGTTATTTCAAATGTAGTAAAAGATGAATACTGTTCTACGTTTGCATTGCATGAAACATTCGTTCAAACAATGTAGCCTATACAACACGGGTTCCTTGAACATCAAGTTAACTATATTTTTCTTCACATATTAACGTAATATAAACTTAAGGTGCATGTAAGAAGACTGTTTTTGATGAATTATAATAATATTTTAGAAATTAAATACAATTGAACCAAGCCAACGGACGGACCCTCAAGTAGAAGTGACTATAGTTCGTAGTTTCCCCAACACTGATTATCTCAATTGCACTAGTCCTCATTGTTGTACCCCTCTAGTATTAGAATTTCGCTCAGTCTGCAGGTTTGCTTGGGAGAGGGTATTTTTAGTTTAAAACAAAAATACGTCTTCTAATATTCTACTTCTTACTTCCAGCCAGGCCTATAACCATGTACAAATTGAATCCTATTATACTGTTGTACAAGTAAAGTTTGTACGCACAATTATTTCAAAAACGGTTCAAACAATTTCCTCTAAATCATTAGTAATTTCTTAGCAAGGCTACAAAAACAATATTTAATCTAGGCTTTGTTCTGGGAAGATAGGTTTTTTGCTGAAATCTTTAAATGTCATTGTAATGTCATACAAATTTTCCGATATTACTTTAAGCTTATTTTGTTTGTATTTAAACTTTTACTTATTTACTCTATTTTTAACCGACTTCCCCACTACCAACAAAAGGAGGAGGTTCTCAATTTGCCTGTGGCGATGTTTTTTTTTTCTATGTATGTTCACCAATTTCTCTGTGATTCTTTTACCGATCAGCGTGGTTCCACGGGTCGCCGGAAGACTGCCCCCCGGAAAACTACCCCCCAAACAGGTTCCTACGTCATATTGACGTCAGAGACCGGGGGGGGCAGTTTTCCAGTCACGGACACTGAAATTTAGTTGTCAAACAGTTCTAATCTAACATAACCTAACCATCCAAACTTGCTGTAACATTTCGATATTCTGTTTTATATTCACCACATGACTTTTCTATTATCCAATGGAATTACTCGAATTAAAATTAAAATTAAATAGCATGATTTGTCTAGGGGGGGGGGGGGTGGTATTCCAGTCGCGGACACGGCTTCCATATTGGTTAGTCGGCAGATTTTGTGACGTCACGTTTCACCTGGGGGGGTAGTTTTCCGGGGGATAGTATTCCGCATCCCCGGTTCCACCACCAAAATAACCAGGAGAGTTTCTATTTGGTACCATATATAGCATTATGTTTAAGAAACATACTTGTTTGGTGAAAAATGCTGAAAACCTCAAATATTCAACATTTATTTTGTTTATGTTTTTGCAGAGAAGGCAATAAATAATAATAACATTCCAACAGCTGTTAGTTAAAACCATTTAAATGAAGCTACAAACAGTTTCTTCATGAATTAGTTTCTTCACATTGATTAATAAACTATTTCTTGCCATGGAGCCTAAATAAGTAACATAGAAAAAATCCATTTTGTTTTGGTTACTATAAAGGTATTTCAACGCTTGACCTGATTTGTGTATGATTCTGTTTTGAGTATTGAATGTTCTGACTTATAAAAACATAGTGAATAGCTGTATGATATTGACAATTTAAGGTGTATTGTGAAAACCAAAGCATTCGTAAAAGAGGTCCAAATATAAATTAGATGCAATTATTCCTTAAACGACATAAGAGGTGTGAGATCACATAATCGGCAATCGTCTTAAAAGTGTTAAATATTTTAATTACTAAACATGCATTTGAAGATGTCAAGATGTGGAATATTTATTAATATTCTTCACTGTCAATAATATTACGCCTGCTTCGGAAATAGGAAGCTGATTTGCAATTTCTGTGGCACTTTTGATTGTTTCAAACAGTTTTGCGTATCAAAAAACTTCAAGTAATTAATTTATAACAAATTATACAGTCACTAAAAATCATGAAATAATTTATTAAAAGAAAAAATACAACCGACTTCAAATGTTCTAAACAGAATGAAATAATTTCAATAAAGTAAACTTTTGTATTAGTCAAGCTCACGTATTTCAAGTCGGCGCGGCTCTAACTGCAATAATATGAATAAAATAAAAGATATTGAGAGTGTATTTTGAAAATCAATTAATTGTAGCTGGATAACATAAATATATAAAATAACATACGTAACTGTTTTGTTTATATATATATATCAAAGGAAGTATTTTCTTGTATTTTATGTTTACTTCAGAATGATTGCATGATGAAAATAACACACACAAATGTTCTATATGAATAGGAAAATAATTTATTTTGATATTATGATAGGGAAAAGAAGCTAGTTTAAAATTAAAACGTTACTTTTCCAAGTTAGAAATATGTAAATACATTATAATCTTTTTAAAGATAATCGTTAATACCACTATAAGATTATAATCACCTTTAGTTATAGATAGTCACCTGCAATGTGGACATCCTCTTAAAATTTTGTATCAAAAATCATCATAGAGCCGCGCCGACTTAAATTATTAGTAATTTCTTAGCAAGGCTACAAAAACAATATTTAAGCTAGGCTTTGTTCTGGGAAGATTAGTTTTTTGCTGAAATCTTTAAATGTCATTGTAATGTCATACAAATTTTCCGATATTACTTGAAGCTTATTTTGTTTGTATTTAAACTTTTACTTATTTACTCAGTTTTTAATAAAAGAGTTTATGTTACAATGCTTGACCTTTTTTGTGCTCTTCAAAAATTCGCCCGTTTTACTGGCTCACCCTGAGTTAGCAGGGTTATTTATTGCACTTGATTTCTGTAAACTTGCTCCTTAAACAGTTTACTGTATATTTGACTCAATATGAATATTGAAAGAGGTATTAAAGGCCAAAAACCCTTTAAAAACTAAACTTGCTGTATAATAATGTATAGTAAACATGGTGAAGCACATTTTAATTTAAAATTGGGAAATTTACTAGGCAAGTTTGTTGAACGTTATGTTGTTCAACAAAATAAACTATGCAAGATTTTAGCGATTCCAACAGAAGGTAAGAAAAAGTAAACGTGTATTCATCAAAGAGTTCATTTTCACCTCCTGAAGCCTTTTTCGTAAATGAAAATTTGTTCTTCAAGTAGTATAAGAGCTACGTTTCAGGAATCCATTTCCTAAATTACGAGCTACAACCATTGCAACTGCTGTAATATAAAGTTTTCTAAATATTTATGAAGATCGAGCACTTTTGTTATTTAGGATTATGCATCTTTCCATTATAACATAACAAATAAAAATCCATGTACAATTATTTGCTCACAGTAAATTTTAGCAGCGCGCATATGATGTACAGATACGCTAGTTATATGACCACGTAGAGTTTGCAGTTAATATAAAGACCGCTATATTCCTAATATAGAATATTTTATAAAAGAAAGTTGGCAAAAATTAGTTTCACGATTTAGTTCAAACACTTTTGTTCCCCATACCACCCTACATAACAGGAGAAACACAACCCCCACATCAACAAAATGCAACTCACGATGTAAAGGAAATAACCACGGAAAGTAAATAAAAATACATTTAATAACACTTGAAAAATATATTTACATTTTACTGTTAATTCTGAAGACGGTAAATATACAGAAAAAGATTGTTGATGGTGATCGATTTCGATTGGACACTTAAATCATGTCGCCTATTGGTATCTGATGATGATTGGAATGTCCATTCGAAATCGATCACTACTTAATATATTTTATATGTATTTACTCTCTCGTACATTAATAGTATAAATCAGTGTAAATATATTATTCAAGTGTTATTAGGCTTATTTTCATTTAATTCCCGTAATTTTAATAACACGTACAATAGTGATTAAGAAATAATTTAGATATTAACAAAAAAGTCAGTTAGCGTTTTGCTCGCATTATCTCCTATTTTTATAGTGGTAATAACCAAACCAAGTTTTAATCTTCTCCACACAAAATCAGAAAAATATGCTTTTATTGTAATTAAAAGACTATCAGATTTTGAGAACACAACGCACATACATGGTCATTGATCAGATGTTAGTTACCTGATAACAAGGTGGTGTTTGGAGTAGAAAATCAAAACATGGATTAAGTGTGTAACTGAAGATCTAAGTACATATCATCCTGTGAATTCTGATCTTAGAGCGTGGCAAACATTCGACTGAGTGTCGTTGTTCTGCTCCCAATATGCTCTAGTCTTCCAGTCACAAACATGATCACGTATTGGTGTTCTGATCTCAACATCTTCATTTGAGTTGTGGGCCAATCTCTATTTTCCATTACACGCCGCATTTCATCACCTAATGAGATTACTTCCCGCACTTTGATTGGTTTGCGATCCTTCAGCAAGTTCACTCAGCCTGTTAAACTGTACTGAGAGCAAATTATAGGTTATTTAATTAAAGTTTAAACCCATAGAAGGTGATTTCTTAAGCTTATAAGAATATTTAGTTGCATCGCAATCCTTAAAAACACAGTGAGTTATTAAGCGATTGTAAGCGTTTACCACTTATTCAATAATGACAGTAAATAAGTAGAATTTGTGTACTGAGAAATCAATAATCGTAACAATAACGTATTTACCGCACTCAGCTGTATTTGGATATCTTGTCTGTTATTATTTACATAGTTAAAAGTTAAATCGTTGCAGATTAATTTATTTTACTTCCAATTTCAGAGACGCTAACCTAAATAAAATAATCGTATCACAGTCGAAACAGTTGAGTAAATTGTCGTCTTTATTTTTTTTAAGTATTGGTAGCTTTATAATATAAACGTTGCTCTTTCCTGTAAATTTAAAAAAGTCTCAATGTTTTTATTTCTTCTGTACTTTATGCTATAAAATGTTCTCTTACCAGTCATAACAAAAATAAAGTAGAAGATTAAACAAAGCAGAAATAAATTCACTTTGTATAAACAGAACACAACTGTATTCTGACTGTAATTTGATTTAAGAGCAATCAGATTAAAAGCAACATCGTAAACAGCATTAGCATCTATTGTTATAATCATTGTTAACCAACAATAAATATCTGCTAAGGTCATTTGCATAAACCGACGAGCAGGATCATTATGATGATCACAACACTGAATGTGTGTTCGGGTAATTCCCAAACTTCTGTAGTTGTTACTATAATTTGACAATCATGAGGTATTTTTTATTCAATTAAATATTAATTTGCGATGCAAATAACCACAGTTATTTTAATAATGTTTTCAGATATCGGATTGTATTGCAAGCTGGAAATTCCGCAATTGATTCTTATTATTTTAGTCTAGTCATATTAGGGTTTCAGGTGGAAATAACTCCCTAAGGGGTGAAACTTTGCACATGAGTAGTACAAGTATCTAGTAACAACATATCAAACATCAACATTCGTGCATGCTGTGCTACGCCCGCTATCTTAAAAAATGGCAACCAATTTTCACTCTTTTGAACATATTTCACTAACCGTTGGAAACACAGAAATCTTAGTCAAACAAAGGTTAAAGAACTCACAAAAATACATCTTTTACTCAAATACACATTTGCCCTATCTCTAACGGTTATTAGGAAAAATTGAAATTATTAATAAAAAAATATTAATCTTGTTTGATTTTAGTCTGTTTAATTATTTCAAACAAATATTCGATTGTGGTGGCCCTGCTACAAGAAAAATCCCTTAACAGCAATGTTTATATATGAAATATGTACGTTAAAAATGTAAGTTTACATAGCTATTATAAAATACCACCACCGCAGTAAACCTGCAGCCTAAGCGAATTTCTATTATTTGCCTGATTTGATTTTCATTTAAATTACATTCGTTTTAACGAGTACCTAGGTTTGCTACTACAGGGATGTCTTTATTTCCAACGGTTAGTAAAATATGGGCAAAAAAGTGAAAATTGGCTGCCATTTTCCAAGATGGCGGCCGTAGCACAGCATGTACGAATGTTGATTTTCGATAATGTTGTTACTGGATACTAGTAATACACATGTGCAATGTTTCACCACTTAGGGAATTATTTCCAGGGAGAGGGGCATTTTTATCTAAAATGACTGGACTATTTAGTAATATAAGCATTTTTGGTACTTCAGTATTAAACGGAGGCCACATTTTGTCAGCGCGCTGCGGCGGTTATGTTAGGTTGGGTTATCGTAAATATTATGTGTGTAGGACTTTCCTCGCTTCGTTATGAATCGAACGATACTTTCTATTATGATAACCCAACCTAACATAACCGCCGCAGCGCGCTGACAATATGTGGCCTCCGTTTAGTACTGAAGTACCGCATTTTTTTGTAATATCTCGATATTAGACATGTCATAAATCTTATCTGGTTTTGTTGTCTATAGCTGGGCCGACGTAATGACACCCTGGATACGGCATTATCATATAAAAGTCCTCATTTGTAATCGGTGGTGTTTGGACTAGAACATTCAGATGGTGCAGTAGTCCAGTCTCCAGTCGCTCCCTTCTGTCAGTGTCATTAAAAAGATTAAAGTGTACCTATTTTTGTGAATAACGCAATTTGCTTTACTTCCACATCCGGTTAGCTACCTCTACTTTGACAAAACATTATCATTTAAACTGTTTACATGGAATTATACTATCACATTTGTATATACAAGTATTTTAGCAATATGCATATGAGGTATTTTGTATCATAAAACTACAACTGAAAGCTTTTAGTGTGTCTACCCGATGGGATTTAATTTAATAATTGAATTTTGTTACTAAGGATAACAATTTCAAAAAAGAACTGTTCAGTCAATTTACTGTGAGTTCTACTAAAAGTTCTACAGAGGCATCCGGACTTGATACGTGTTTATTTTTAGTTATATTTCCTAATTGCCAAACGAATTTCTTATACAAGGTTAACAGAGAAATGTATTTAATTGTTTATTTAATTATTGTGAAAAGTGTGCAGGAATCACACGGATCATGTTGAAAGCCATTAGTGAGTTTTCCCTGGATAATCATTGCATAAATTGATGTTTTATAATGGTGTCACAGAGCACGAGTTTATAATGTCAGAAGTCATGGCTGTGTTAAACGACTAAACATCGCTAACTCCTTTTGGATTACCATGTTCTCTGTATCATTCATATTTATTTTTATTCCTAAATGTCGTAGTAATTTTTTTATCTTACATGTATTTTAAAAAAAAGTTAGTATCATACGTATTTAGAATCTTTTAAACATGATTACTTATTGCTTAGTGTTGTTTTAGGTCCCTTGTTGTAATTTATAAAACTTATGAGCTCAATTTGCGAACACTTCATGTAAAAAATGCATACTTAAGTAACAAACCTTTGTCAGATTTTCTAACTAGCAGTGAAGTCCTGAGGTGGCCGTTTCGAAATGCACAATAATGGTTTGGGCGGTTCCCTCGTATAAAAAAAACGTTTTAAAATGAAGGAATGGTTGGAAGAAATGGAAGAAAAGGTATTGAAGGCTACAATTGAATCGAGTCGATATGTATATTTTGTTGATGTTTTTATTCTGGCCTCACTCTGATCATTTCATTGAGTAGCTAGAGTGGTGGTACTTGTAATTAAGGAATTTTTTTATTTACCGTTTTCACGGAAAATATACTTGCAGTTAGTTTACTTTTATTCACTTAATCCTTCACTATATTAATCCATCAAGACAATTATAGACAATCAATAATAGTAATAAAAAAAAATAAAAAATAAAATAGTAAATTAAAATAATTAATAATAGTAATTCTAGACTTATTAATATCACGCATTTCCATTGTTCGTTTTGAAAATTACAAAGCCCTCTATAGCATTGTGCATGATTCTGGAAAGCTCTGAAACGTTGAAGAAATATTGTGGACATTTTCTCGCACGCGCATTTTTACACTGTTCGAGACAAATTTCAAACCTTCGCAATCCATCGTCAATGAATTATGTCGCTATTGTTGAGTCTAAGTCAATCAATGTAAATAAATATCAACAAAACAACAAATACCAACCACTAGTTAATAGTAAAATTGAATATATATTATTTAGCGTATTATTACCTGTTCATGCATTTAAATTTACACTCTTACCATTTATAGAAACAAACAAAACAGTTACTAACTTTAAAACAAAAAAGTCAAGTAACGAAAACAATACATTTAACATTCAATTTAGAAACAAAGCTCAACCGCGTACAACTCAGTTTTGAAACTGTTCTTTGTGGTAATTTTATGTTAATTAAGGTATGTTTTTTAGTTATTTTTATTGTTGTCTGTTTGTGTTTGATTCCGCTTGTTTTGAGTTGTGATAAAGAGGGTTTCATGCTGTTAAAATTAAATTAGTTTTGTATAAAGAGTTGTGCTAGTTTATATAACTATATTTATAAATTAACACTGTATTCATATTGGCTTAACTCTAGCAACCTATGTAGTAAAACACTACCATAAGTATAAAAAGTGAATGTCAAATGAAACTCAAGTTAATATGGAAACCAATCAATGGTTAACCTACTTTTAAAAGCCTCACCTAGGAATTTCACAAGTCCCTGGGTCAATATGCTAAGCTGGGTCAATAAGCTGTAGGTCAATGTCGTAGTGGTTGTGTACACTTTTGAGTGCACCCCAATAAAGCAATCTACTACTACAACCATGATTCAGTGGCAGTGGGTGGTCACAGAGAAAAGGACTGTATACATACAGGATGTTTCCAAATTGCCTGGACATTTTTTGTGGATTTGTTCCTTGGGCTAAGACAAACATAAAATTACATATAGGCCTAAGTTAAATTAAGTCTTAAATGCCTAGTTTTCTGTTTGTCGGTCTGTTTGTGATTATTAAGAATTATTTTATATCTTGGGAATTTTTCAAGATAGAAATTTAAAAATTGGTATGAATGTGTGCCTTATGAGTTAAAAAGAGCTTTAAAAATTCGTTCCAATATCTATAGCCTTTTCAATATGGCAGCCTTTTATAATCTTTAATGCCAAATTCCATTAAAACCATCAATATAAATATGTAGGCTTTCTATCTACTGACAAAGTTTTCGATAGAGATTTAGTTTTGAGGTCCCCAGAGACCAAAAACGACGTCCGTTCAGATTCATATATATATATATATGTATATGTATATATATATATACATATACATATATATACGTATATGTTGTCCTTTAGCGTGATAACTCGCAAAAATGATCAGATTTTGATTAAATTTGGTACAAACGTGTAAGCCTACGTTTATTCGAACGAGTTCGTGAACCATCATAATCGGACTATGGTAACGGGGGTTTATGGGGCAAAAATTCATTTTACCCATGTTCGACACTAAAAACACAAAATTTCATAATTTCTCTCCAAACTATTTGCAGAGCTTAAAAAAAGAAATAACTTTTTATATTGAAGCGTCGTTGTATGGCCAATGGTTACGGAGATAATTTAAACAAATTGTGAATTTTAAATTACAAAGTTATTCTTATGGAGAATAAATAAACGGTTGTAGTTTGCTTGTTTATTAACCGAAGTTTACCCGAATTTGGATATTTTGTTTATTTAATACTAAGCTATCAACATTGTCATAAAAATCACACTTCAATATCTTCCCTGTAGCAGTAAACCTAAGTACTCACTTAAATTAACGTTATTTCAATAGAAAATCAATCTGGCAATTTTTAGGGAATATTTTAGTAGAAATACAGCCAGGTAAATGTAAATTCGCATAGTCTCCAGGTTTGCGGCAGCAGGGGTATTTTAATAGTGCAACAGTAAATTGATCATTCCTAAATACCTTTATTTCAACTTTGTACCGTCTATTTTGCTAATAAGCCCTATATTTTTTCAATTGTTTTCAGCATCCTTGTAATCTATATTTATATCCGTGTTATACAAGAAGTAGAGAGATGTGACGACATTATGAGCGATGAGCGATGTTTCCACCGTCATGAGCACGGTTATTAGCCGGTTTAAAGAGCGTTTAAGTCACGATGTAAGCTGTTTTAAGCCGTCTGAATCGTTTACTTAAATTTTCATTTCATCTCCATCCGCCATTTGCGTATTTCAATGTCAATCATTATGTTTGGCTAATTTTTTAATATGTTACAGAGAGGCCAATAAGATATTTGGCTATTATTCAATTTGTACAATTCGCATTCATTTAGTTCTAACTATAAATATTCTAAGATTCAAAAATATATTATTACTCCCATATTAATGCAAAATGAGTTCATAACCTTAAAGGTATATCGGGTGTTTAATATTTATTGACTAATAACTCGCAAACAAAATAAAATCGAAATCAATTAATATTTTAAATCTAAAATATTGAATAGAAGTTAACAATAAATATTGACGTCGTAAATCAAATCTAAAGTTTTTTGTATTTAATTTGTTCTAATTAGTGCTTAGCGTGTAGTTTTTTGTATTCAATTTGTTCTAATTAGTGCTCAGCGTGTAGTTTTTTGTATTCAATTTGTTCTAATAAGTGCTCAGCGTGTAGTTTTTTGTATTCAATTTGTTCTAATAAGTGCTCAGCGTGTAGTTTTTTGTATTCAATTTGTTCTAATTAGTGCTCAGCGTGTAGTTTTTTGTATTCAATTTGTTCTAATTAGTGCTCAGAGTGTTGTTTTTTACAATGGCGTATGTGTTTCTTGGACATTAATATCCACTAATGCATACCGTGTTTGCATTATAAATATTAACAAGCTATTCCAGGATGTGATCATTGCCGAGGTAGCCAAAAATAAAAGTTTCGCAGATACAAGAAACATCAACGAATCAAGTCAGTTTCTGAGGTTACTTTCACAACTTTCCCAGCGAAATTGCATGCGCCAGATACAAAAACTTAAATTATATCTTTCCAAACCTAAAACTTGCCGAAATTGCGGCAATTTTCAAACATAAATATTTACCAAAGTTGGTGAAATACTCAACTTCTGCTGATGGAAGAACTAAGTTCATTCGAATTTAGGATCTCAAGAAAAAATTTTCCAACTATTTAAAGTTAGTTTTAAAATGCTACAGTTTTTCAATAAGGAGATAGGCCGAAAGTTCCGAGTAAATTGCTACCTAGTGAAGATCTAACAGTATTTTGTATACCATGAAAATGTTGTTGTTGTGCATGTATTTTGCCATGTTAAATATCTTAAAACAATTCTTTATTAAAGAATGATGCTAGTTATTACTTTAAATACTATTTAGTTTTATGAGTATTTATCCATTCATAGGTTTTCACTATATAGTATAGATCAATGCAAATAGAGTCATGTAAGAGGAAATCTGTTAAAAATTAGCTTAAACAAATAAAAACTAGAATAAACCATCTTGGTCCCTTTCGATCCCTTTCCGTTAATTCACTGCCACTTCTTTTTTATTGCAATTTCGTTTATTCACTACCAGAATCTTTTCATAATCAACAGGTTTTGTTGGTTAGGTTAGTTTAGAATGTCTTCATTTTATAATTTATATATTCATAGACTAGGCTAACTGTTAAAACTATCGGAATTGCAAGAAAAGGGTAGTGGTAGTGAATTAACGGGACAGAACTGCCATATCTAAATAATACAAGAGTCGGAAACCATTTTTCCAGAAACAATAATGTACTTTATAAAAGTTACCAACTACCCGTACATTCATTACTATAAAATCCTGTTGTTATAGAATGAAGAGGTAAAAAGAATAGACTATTTGGTTATCATCAAATGTTTGTATGCTTACTGACTAGCAGGTTAAAAAAAAGTAAAATAATAATATGTAAAGTAAAAGGCGAAAAAGCCAATAATTGAAAGTACTAAGCTCTTAAAAAAGAAAACTTGGTAAAGTAATGAAATATTATTCCGCAGCCGACAGTTTTAAATTTAGATAAAGCGATTGCAACTGTAAATGGAAATGTGGCTTGTCGGAGAGGATTGTTAAGACAGCTTTATTATCGCTCTTCTTTTCATAAGACCGTTTGATTGCATTCAACTCTTATCAAGGTAATTCTAAGACAAACTATGGTGCTTATCCTACAATAACAGGACCCACACAGCATGTGTTTATTACTTTGTATAATAACTTTGTGTTTATTACTATGCGTTATAATTTAGTTATAATAATTGTAAAATATATGTTTAGAGTTATTTTCTTTAAAACTTAATCTTGATTTTAAAGGCATTAAATTCGAATGTATATTAACTTGACGACATTTTGTCAACAACATATTTCATACATTACCAAGGCAATATAAAAGTACCTGGAAAACATTATTGTTTGCTGGGTTTTTAACCATTATTAATAATTAAAGATTTCAACTTTTCAAGATACTTTAGATGTAGTTCAGTTAGACAAAAGAATCGGCTTTGTATGTTTAAATTATTCAGCGTAAATCAAAGTATTTATAAAGTATTAATGGTTGTCGAATCTTATTATTATTTGTAACAATAAAATTGTTTTCGATAGATACTGATACAATGTACAAAGGCTAAAGTTTTACTTTATAATATTTTATTATTGTAAAAGCAATGTACCTGGGAATCATCATTAATTGTTGAATCCCTCACTATTATTATAACAACCTTTGTTTCCAGATACTGACAATGTTTCACAGCCATTGTAGAACAATCATCACTAGACACCTCATGTCCGCAAACTCACATACATCATCCGACCCTTTCTTGTCTCATGGTGCTAAATCACTAAACCCGCGATCTCTATAATAACACATTATTATACTCTATCGAATTTCTAACTGTATTTTATTTCACACATATATGATTTATTTTATTTTTTACACATCATTGGGAAACATGTCTCATAATGAGGTCAGTAAAGTGGTTATAGTCCAGAAAACATATCTCATAACTAGGTCAGTAACGCGGTAATAGTCCAGAAAACATGTCTCATAACTAGGTTAGTAACGTGGTAATAGTCCAGAAAACATGTCTCATAACTAGATCACTAAAGCGGTTATAGTCCAGAAAACATATCTCATAACTAGGTCAGTAACGCGGTAATAGTCCAGAAAACATGTCTCATATCTAGGTCAGTAACGCGGTCATAGTCCAGACAACATGTCTCATAACTAGGTCAGTAACGCGGTAATAGTCAGAGAAAACATGTCTCATATCTAGGTCAGTAACGCGGTTATAGTCCAGACAACATGTCTCATAACTAGGTCAGTAACGCGGTTATAGTCCAGACAACATGTCTCATAACTAGGTCAGTAACGCGGTAATAGTCCAGAAAACATGTCTCATATCTAGGTCAGTAACGCGGTCATAGTCCAGACAACATGTCTCATAACTAGGTCAGTAACGCGGTAATAGTCAGAGAAAACATGTCTCATATCTAGGTCAGTAACGCGGTTATAGTCCAGACAACATGTCTCATAACTAGGTCAGTAACGCGGTTATAGTCCAGACAACATGTCTCATAACTAGGTCAGTAACGCGGTAATAGTCCAGAAAACATGTCTCATAACTAGATCAATAAAGCGGTTATAGTCCAGAAAACATATCTCATAACTAGGTCAGTAACGCGGTAATAGTCCAGAAAACATGTCTCATATCTAGGTCAGTAACGCGGTCATAGTCCAGACAACATGTCTCATAACTAGGTCAGTAACGCGGTTATAGTCCAGAAAACATGTCTCATAACTAGGTCAGTAACGTGGTTATAGTCCAGAAAAAATGTCTTATATCTAGGCCAGTAACGCGGTTATAGTCCAGAAAAAATGTCTTATATCTAGGCCAGTAACGCGGTTATAGTCCAGAAAACATGTCTCATAACTAGGTCAGTAACGTGGTTATAGTCCAGAAAAAATGTCTTATATCTAGGCCAGTAACGTGGTTATAGTCCAGAAAAAATGTCTTATATCTAGGCCAGTAACGCGGTTATAGTCCAGAAAACATGCCTCTTAACGAGGTCAAAGCGGTTATAGTTCAGAACAGATTGTATTCGGTTCAACATGAGTAGCTTTCTTTGTAATACTTAATATAGTGTTTAGTTATTGTGTCCTCTGTTTGAAAGTTGAAATTCGTGGAGAATGTGACATATCTTACGAGATATTATTTCCTAATTTGCGTATTTGCAAAATATAATTTTAAATAAAGAATATAATTGAACGTACTCGATGTTTAAAAAAAATATGAGTAAAACAATTCCGTGTTTTAAATGTACAATAATTGCTACAAACGTATACTTAATAGTGGTATGTTATTGCTGTTTTGTGCAACAAATTATAACATTATAATGTTTTGTTGGATCAACCACTTTAAGAACTAATTTGAATACAGTTTAAAGAGAATGGACTTTATTTTGGAAAAAATATAATAAGCCACACTGAAGTGATGTATTTGTTGAACATGATCATTATAATACCACTAAATTTCATAACACCCTTATCGAGAGGAAATTTATGTTTTTAGTTTTAAAATTCTCTAATTGTAAAAAAAACACACTTAAAATAGTAGGCGTTGCTAGCATTCTCAAAAATATATTACCGTACATTTTCTAACAATTCTAACATAATTTGAACAGTTGGACTTGGCATACGTAATCTGGATTTTTTATATTCTATTTGTTTGCAAATCTCAACTAGCCTACAAGTAGTTTGACCAATTTATAATTCAGTTTTAGTAAGATGATTTAAAATAAGATATATTTATAATCCCTTCCAAGAATAACAATAAATATTTATGTCAAAATTTGTCATGTTGAAGTAAGATACTGGTACTGACTTTTAAAATTATTCTACCTAATACAAATATACAACGATAAAATACTTTAAAATGTAATTTATCTAAAAAGTATATATGATTAATCATTTTAATTTTGAAACCCTCAACGCCATGGTAATAAATAAAAGCTTAAAATAACATATATTAGAGGTCGCCCAGTGGTCAAAAACTCGAACAAAAATGTGTAATGTACAGATTTCTTCATTTTCACCCCACGCTGTAAATAAAACATGTGACGATTGTGTAGCAGTTTTCCATTGGTTTTGATTTTCTGTTTATATTGGGTTGTTATTTCGTCACCAGCATGGCAACCTATAAGGCCCATGTTAATTTGTAAGTTTGTAAGGTTTAAACTAAACTTTTGTGTTTATTTTTGAACCTATTTTAATTTATAAAGGTATTCTACACATCTACAGGAAAATATATTTCGAACAGTATCCGTAGATTTCCCCTGCAATGACACAAGCTGAGCAAAAATGTTTTAAAGAAATATGCTTGCCTATTAATCTTACTGTAATATTATAGTGAAAGTTTGTGTGTTTGTTTGTTTGAAGTTCAATCACGCATCAACTACTGACGAATTGGCTGAAATTTGTCATGATGATAGCTCACATTCCCGATTAACATATAGGCCCATTCTTATCTCAAAAATCCTTTCGGGCTCCACCCCCGTGGCTCTATAGCTCTCCATGTTTAACCTTATGAGTATTCATATTTTAAAAGAATTAAAGAATTTAGTCAGCTGTTTTAAGTAAACAAGTTGGTTCTATGATATGCAATAGCATTAAAAATTTATAAGGTATACCAACAGGGTGCAGGAATATTATTTTGTCCCATTTATGACAACAGCTAATTTGAACTAAGCAGCAACAAAAAGCTGTGTACACAATAAGAACTGTCAAAGTAGGATTGTTTACAGTTATATGTTTATGATTTTAATTGCATAAATAATTTGTGATATTGTAAGAATGTTTGATAATTTTTATTCCGATTGTTTAGGTGCTGTGGTAGAACATTATGGCTATGGTAGATGTGTTATACTGTAGCATACCATAATTTTAAAGAACAAAATGTTATCAAACTGTGTCCTCCCCCATTGCAATCGCACAGCTTGAGTATAACTGCAATAAGCATTTTGTACTTATATGCCAACGCCGTTCGAAGGACGGGTACTCTGCTAGAATATAGATAGCATCAAAATAAAATTGTGTTCCACAGTTATACAATATTGTCAATGATAAATTATATTTGTAAGACTGAGTAACACCTTCGGACCGCGATTCTAGCCATGCTGTCACAGTTGAGTGTGGTATTAGTGTTCGGTAGTTTGAAGGCGTCCGCAATTGTTAACCGCCAGAAGTGGCTTTGAAGTACAGTAATTAATTCATTATAAAATTAAATATATTAAAAGATTATATTACTGTTGCAGGCAATATTTAAACTACACGTATTATCATTCTAAAATACGATAACTACACATTTACCAAGTCTAGTTTGTTTGTATAGGTTTATGTAATATTAAATATTAAAGTTACTATATAAAATCAGTGTCAACTGATTCAAACAAATTTAATTGTTAGTTTTTGTGGGGGAAATGTTTATACTATAAACATTTGTAAAGATTTATTAACAGCACAAATAAATTTCGACATTCGAGCCCAAAACTAAGTATAGATTTTGAAATCATTCATATTCGAATGAACATACCACAACGTTATGTAGAAAACATAGCTATCAGATGTATTTTTATCTACTACAATTCCAAATGGTATTGAAAAAAAAATCACAAATAATGGAAATTGGTCAAAAAACAAACCTCAATCAAAATAATTCGCGTCAAAGATGGGTCGGAGAAACAAGTGGTTAGAAAAAGTTTCGATCATTAAAAAATCCCAAAATGGTTCCACTGAAGAAAAAATTAAAAAAAAAATATAGGAGATATAGAGTTGTAGCAATGTTTTAATATACAAGCAAATTTTCTGGTGAAAATGATTTTGTTAAGTCTAGACCTGAGCTACAAATGAAGGCCAAACATACCGTTACCTAGGTTGGGCCGGACTATGTTAGCATATATACATATTTGATGTACTGTAGTGAGACACTTGCAACTCGTAACAGCAGGATAAAGCAAACACATCCTCAAGATCTTGAGATTGTAACAAAAATACATTGTGTGACATAAAATATGTGTTAGAATATGTAAATTCTGATGAAAATAATAGGTACTTCAATAAATTATTATACTGCGTCCAAAACTGTACAAGAACTCGCTTACTAATGTCGTCCCCATAAAAGTAACATTAAATAATAATAGTAATGTTAAGTAGTTACAATTAATTTTAAATAGTTATATATAGGCTGGTTATTTTAGCGGTGTTTAGCATCTCTGTAGATATATACTGATGGCTAGCTAAGTGTTGTAATAATGTCATTACTGTGCCTCACCATCGATCAAATGTATGTAGGAATTAAAAATAGGACCACGATTCCTTATATAAAATCTCTATACAAATAATAGTATGTGTCAGATTGCTGATACCGTTTATTTCAAATCCAATACACTTGTAAATATGCATATCTTTTAAACGTAACAATGTCCTTAAAACATACAAACAGCATTTTCAAAGTTTCATCAGCACCACCTTTATATAATACCGGGTAGACTAATAAAGTTTTTTCATCACCTGAATTAACAGTAGCAAATTTTTATCAAGCTAAGTGGTACAATTGCATTTCGTTTATAAATTAAGTGATGGATGTGTAACCATTTCATACGGCGTGGCGTTTTAAAAACAACATTTTTCTAGCGCATTCTTTACCTCGTTGCAAAACTCGGGTATAGTGGTTGGTTAGTACGTATTATTATGAAACCATACAAATTAACATCAACAATAAGAGAAAGGTAAATACATATTCACACAAGACAAAATAAATCTTTTTCAAACAAGAACTGGATGCTTTAAAACAGGATAAATACTGTTCAGTTTATTGCAAGCTCATTTAACCGATTTACCAAAAGAGTTAAATAACATTTAACATACTGTATCTCCAAAATATAAACTTTATACTGAATTAAAAATACAAAATCATTAGTTTTTAATCGTCATGTCTATTCAAGAGGACATGTTCTGATGTTAACGTAAAATATAAAAAGAAATTTGAATTACAAGTTTCCCGATTCTTCCCTCTTACCTGGCCACGCTGCTGTGGCCAATCTACTACTGTATTCCTAACACATCCTAACATACTGTACACTTATAATTATTCTTACTAACTTTCATAACATCTTGACTATTACAGTAGATAGGGATTGAGTGTGACATTTTGCTTGTTCCCATATTAAGTATCTCGATTTATATATCGACATCATAAGCAATAACTTTATAGATTACCCTCCTTGTGATTGGGGATTTATTTCTACTCGTATATTGATGTAGCATAATTATCTTTATACTGTATCTATATATCTTTATATCTGCTTCATCTAAGGTAATGAGTAATCTTAAAGGTATTCTAGATAAGTTTTGAAGGTGAACTTGTTGGATTTTTATGAACAAGCCAGTTAGTTTTAAATCCTATGCATAAAAACGAACGATCAAAATCAGCGAGATTATTTGTTTGATAAATTTACTAGAATGAGTTTTGTAATCCTTGAAGTATTTTTATAAATTATTCATGACCTAAAGACTTTCAATCCTTAGCAAGTATAAATTTCCTGTTTGCAAATGACACAAGTAAAATATAGTCCGTGACAAACGAATTACAAGCGTTATTTGTACAATCGAGATGTTCCAAAGAAACAAGAGGTGTCGTTAAACCAGAAGTGATGTGCCCAAATTATACGCCGAGTGCGCTCAAAATTGGGCTGTGATAAATGCCGTTGTACGGTGAAAGTGAGAGAGAGTGAGAGAGGAGATGTTGCCAAGAGGGGAGGGGGAGAGAGGAAGCACCACCCTTGCACCTGTAGCTCAACCCTTTCTGACCCGGAAAATGTTTTAGAACCTTTCTACACCATCATTTATTGTAACGAACCCTGTCCATTTACCCACATATTCAATAGTAATATTTTAGTTTTTTTAAAATTGTTATCATATTAAATGTTCCTCTTACAATTTTTACTTAATTTTACGAAAACTGTCGTACGAGATTTACTGGCACGTGTTGGTTGACCCCAAGCATAAATAGCTACTGTATGAGATCTTCTCGGGCGCTAGTACTTTACAGTCTAAAGTTGGCGTTAACAAGTGTATTTTTGAAATCTTATAATCAAAATAAGCAAATTACCTTAGTCCTTTTTTACAAAGTAAACTCTTTTGTACCGGTACACTTTACATTTTATTTAAATACTAAATGTTTCATTGATGAGCCGTTTACGTAAGTTGTACATAAAGCTGAAGATTGCCTCACAAATAATGGTTTATAATATCATCCGAAGGTTTATTCCACTCACAGACAAGCACAGTGAATGGTAATATGGATGTGTGATTGTAGAATTGGTTCGATTTTTTGGCTCTTTTTAACTGATTAATTTAGCAGATTTTAGTCAGGATCTTGAAAAAAGTGCTGAAAAAGGTGTTGAAGGGTTAACAAAGATACATTCAGTACGAGATTGGAAATGTTGCTTAAAAAAACAGATAGGCCTAGGATAGGCCTATCTATACAATAATACGCATATTCTAACACAGCTTATTCAAACTTAGAAAATAACTAGGAATTTGAGACTTTTGAGGATTTAATACCAAACTAGGCAGGTGACTCTAATGTAACAGGTCGATCAGGTACAATTCCACTTCAACTTCCAATAGGGAAGCAACTATATCCATAGTGTATCATGGATCGTTTTTGGACAATACATGCCACGCAGGTAAGCTAGTTATTTAGTCAATGAATGGTTCTGCCAGTGTTTGGTCCCAGTAATATCCGGCTTTGGTGGTGTATCCTGCTACAAACCGACACACACAGTTCCCACGGACATACCTCTCCGATCCTACCATACCTTACAATGTGTGTGATCCAGCTTGTGACTTTGGGAGCCATCTCTCAGTATGCTACCCACAGTATATTGTTATCAGTCAACCTGCCAGTTTGTCTATACATTGTAGTGTATTTTATATTCCATTAATAATATCAATCCGAGGTTTTGTTTTTAATCAGTAGGTTTACACTACTCAACTCAGAGTAGGTGGATCTATGGTAAGCTATGACATGGAATGTATTGGCATTGGCATTCATTGTATTGGTAACAAGTGGCATTTATTGAACTATCTATTAACTTAACAGTTGATGTTGAAGGAGGATTTGTTGATGGCAAGTCCTTCTATTTTCCCTTTACACAATGTCTGATATGAATGTATCCCTGGTGAGAGTAACCCTACAGCTCATGATTCACTCTTTATTCCAGTGTCATTCAATGAGATTCTGCGTTTAAGTAATTTTAAAATACAAATTGTTGGTATGAAAACAAGAACCATGTAATAAATGATTAAGCATCGAATCATACAATGTTTAGTTTGACTCAAAAACAAGAAGCATCGAGATTTATCATAATATACTACTTAGGCCTACTACTGTGTTGGGTAAATCGATTTTACTACTTCTACTGTTACAATGCAATGTATGACAAGAGATTTTTTTGAAAACACACAATCTTTAAAAATAAAAATTCATTACCATATCACTCATTGCTCTTATGCATTTGGCTCACATACAAATTAGAATGTATTTTTTTTTATCTTGCTGATATTATTTTTGTGTTGCACTGAAATTATCTGTCCGTGTATATTATTTAAAAGTAGTGTATAGTGGCTTATATTTTAGGGCCATTAGAATTAGTTTTCATGTCCTATGGTAAAAATAGTGTTTTATATAATTTAAATTCCTATAGACTAATTGAACTATTTACTTATAAGGCAAAAATAAACTAGACTGATAGTTTAAAAGTGCCTCGTATAGCCAAAAACCACAGCTCCAGTCCACCTCATATTCAAATTCTAAATGTTACGCCTCATGACAGTATCGGCGGAACAAGGCCGAATTCCCCATTAGGGCCAATCGTAGGTTTCAAACCGATGATTGAATCAGACGACTTCCGCATGTCACATGACCACTGTGGCTTTTAGTGAATTTCCCTGTAGGGAAGTAGTTATTACTGTAGGTGGCTAGGCCCGGGACCGTTTTACTTTTTCATTTTGATTTCCCCAGAGGCCAAAAACACCATTCGTTTGAATATATATGTGTGTGTGTTTGTCCATGAACGCGATAATTTGAATCATTGTTGTCAGATTTTGATGAAATTTGGTTTAAAGGCGGGATAAACTTGAATGAGTTCGCGAACCACCATGATTAGACCATGAGAACGGGGTTTAACGGGAGGTTTTATGGGGTAAAAATGGGGTTTTCTCATATTTGACCCTTAAAACACAAAGTTTATCAATTTTTCACCAGACCTGTATTCTTGTCTGAAAACGTAAAGCAAAAATTGAGAATTTGTTCCAGTTGTTTATGTTTATTGATAGTGAATTCGTTTAGTTCTAGATTCAATAGTTAATATTCTACAGGATATGTGTTTGGCGTGCCTCATTGTAAAGTGTTAAATTTATTTGTTAGACATACATGCGTAGCGTATAAAGCAATCAATATGTTACACGTACGTAGTTCATACGTTAACATATCGTCAAAGATACAGTGTACAACAACAAAGGTGTGGTATAATATTCTAAAGCCAAGGCGAGTTTTTGCTGCAGACGGCGCTTATCCCTAAATGAGGCCGAGCTGGACGCAACGACCAAAGTCAACAAGGCGTTTTATTGTTGCTCCTTTTTACAAAAAGCGTTTGATTATACCCGTCAGCCTCGGACTGGATAATTCTTTGAGCGGGAGATTAATAACTTGTAACGATCTTTCATATTGGAACCGTGTAAGATCGTTTTTGTTCAGCTAAGATTTTAATTTACTTACTCAATACACTGGAGAGCTACAATCTGTAGACAACATATGCAATAAACTAATATTGTATGCATATTTGAGTATGAATCATAATATGTATGAATGCAAGCCATTGTAATGCAATAATGCAAATTGCAAGCCATTTACTTACCTTTATTGTAACCATCATTTTTATATGGAACTGTTACTTTCCCTCTGCGTAGTTTGAATTTCAATATTATTGTTTTATTGTAGCAGATGCGATATCACGTATATAGCTTATGTGTAACGATGAGGCTGCCCTTATTCGTTAAACTCTTTGCAGCTGTATAAAAACATACATAAATGTATAATTTGCTTATCACAATAAACATGATTTGCTAATAACGTTTCGGTAGGGAATCATTATTATTATAGTTAAGTATTTATTATTTGTAAATTTTCTGACTATGCTATTGATGCGACAAAATATCATACGTATTAAATCGGTTTGTAGGCTACGGAATAAAAACCTATGAAAGCATTTTTTTTTGGATTGGAAAAAATTACAAATTATTTGGCATAAAAGTATAATTTCTTTATAAACTTTTCACTTTGGCATAGTTTTCATGGATAATTTACTTGAACTATTAATTCACATATAAATAGCTAAGGTTCTAAGAATAGATCATCTGAAGTAATTTCATGAATCGCAAAGATGTCAAGTGGCACAACACTTGAGTCTGAGTCAATACTGTTATCATATTACAAAATTGTTCCAAGTTATAAATTTTTTCATCGTTTGTATGCAGAGTTACCGAAAATGACTAATATCCAGGGGAAAATTGGGAAAACAATTGAAAGCTCGTTTATAAAATTAAATGCATTTTTGTTATCACTTATCAGCCTATACTGCATATACACAGCCATGATAACAACACCAACAATGTTTGATGTTTCTTGAATGGATGGAACTGATACGATAGCGTTGCATGTTTGTTAAAGAGATAACTGTTATTAGCATTTATAAAACTTCATTTTACGTAGCTCGATCCAAAACATGTATTTTGTTTTAATACCGTCTATAGTGTAAAACACATTCGTGGCTAATCTATTCGTGTACAAACCTGTTTTAGCTGCACTGCAACAACACAGAAAAATGACATTATTGTTCTAATTATCCCGATTAGCATTTCTCTGAGGGAGCGAGTGGTCTAGTGGTTAGAGCACGGGACCTCGGTGCCTGAGGTACCGGGTTAAAATCCCCCCGAATCACCAATGGATTTTATCTAAGTAATAATGCCGCAACCCCTAGGTCCAGCCTGAAGTAATGTGAAAAATAATCCCGGGCTCGTGCCTAGCGTGCTAGGACGAAAAATGTCATTTCTCTTGTCTGCGGTAATGCTAAGTGGAACGTTCAGCTAATGGAAAAAAACGCCACGTAAGGACTAAATAATGGAAAGGAAACGTGTGCTACTTATAGTTCAATTATACTCGTAAGGTCCAATAAGTATAAATGTAATAATTTATACTCTAGAACTATATAACTTCAATAAGATTTAGCCTAATAAGTTAAAAATAAGCCATTTCATTTCCATGTACACCACTGACATTTTATTAATAAAATAAATGAAATCATAACAAATATATACTTTTCATTAAGTTAAATTATACCTCTGTATCTCAGCCCTAAATTATTATTTAATTGAAACATTCTTACTTTTTGATGGCATGGTACACTTCCGTAGAGCCCTATTTTAAAACAGGAACTCGTCTGTAAAAAATATATACAAATGCATAAATATTACTAATATAACTATTCTAAATATAAATTTCAATTACCATTTTCTTCCGTGCATCATGTGCTTTGCAAGTTAACATACTTGTAACCTTAATTATTCACATTTTAGAATTTGAGGTTAACCAACAGTGAATATTATTTTCCCATATCTATGTCCAATAGTTTTTGTGATTCAAATTTTAATAAGAGATTTAAATTTTCTAGATTATAATGGATAATGTACTTGCAATGTCTACGAGATTTGCCTGCCATGAGATACAGAATATAAATGAAACCAAACTTAGTGAAGGAAATGAAAAAACAAACAATGTTACCACTACGAACAATTTAATTAAACCAATTATGCCTCTTACCCACTATAACTAAATTTGCTGGACTTTTTTTACAAACAATACAAGAATCAGTATACAATATATGTTGCACGTCATGTTTTACTCATCACAAAACACCTGAACAACAGCGTATGGTTTTCATATGCATTTAAAATAAACTAAATGCATCTTAAAGTGGTAAAAAGTCCTAATAATGCAGATACTAGATGTGGCAACAAACGAGTTTACCTACATAGGACATGTATGTTTGACCACTCCGCCATTGTTGTATCGGTAGAGTGGTGACTCACTATTTTGATTCCTCCTTATCCCCGCCAAGTCCGTCTGAAGGGTGGTCACCACTTAGGGGGAGCGTATAATGGCTTTTCTCCCTCGGGATGATAATTACATTTGAAATTCCTATGTGCAATCATCAATCTTTGTCAAATATCCTGCTATTTCCATGGAGGAATGTTTCGATGTTCTTATAGTTAATTACCACCTAAGACCGTTTTTAAAGTAGCCGTTTCAGTTCAGTTCTTAGAATTGAAAAGTTTCACATAAAAGTATTGTTTATTTTCATAACAGCATGGCTTTTCATAACAACACGGTTAATGGAACAACGAGGTTCAAGGATTGATAAAGAAGAAGTAAAATTGTAATGATTCGAACTTCAACTAATCAGCTGTTCAGGCCAATTGAATTGTTGAGTGGTGCAACTTGTGTTTGGTACAATGTTGCGTTGCATCTCTGTCAGCGGCAATGAGAGGTTATAAACGAAAACATAACCTCTCTTAAAAGTTATGAGTGTAACTATTTTAAGTATTTTTAGTAACTAAAACCCTTTCGTAGGTAAAGTAGTGTACGCAACTCACGTACACGTTATATGTTAACGACACTCGTAGAAGTTTTTAAGGCACTTGCCCAGGCTCGTACCTTAAATTTTCTACTCGTGTCATTAACACTATCTTTACGCAATCGTTGCGTAAACTACTATAATACACCACAGAGAAGTTCTCTGCGAATACACGTTACAGTTTTTGTAGATAAGTCTCGATTGGTTGCCACAAGGTCGCATACGCGGAAAGGTTAGAAATCACAGACAATAATGAAAACTATGGTAAACATATTAAGTATCATATTCGACTTTGAAAACGCACGTGTATTAATTACGTAATAAGCACCAAAATACAAACTCTCTTTTTGTTTTATAATCATCATCACCAGCACTGTAACAATAGACTTCCACTCAGCCTGTTTTTACGATGGTGTTATTAAGTGCAACTTTGAGGTGTGCAAGTATGAGGAGACGATTGCAGTGTGTGAATTAAAGGAGAAGTACTACAGCCAAGTGCAGGCGTGTACAGTCGGAGGATTGGGGCGTACGGGGTTGCCTTGAAGAAAAATGTTAGTACTTTACATGATTGTCTGTTTAAATTAAATCTCCTGTATCCAGTGCCACAACACCACACACATCCATGTATCCAGTGCTACACGGAGACCACACAATCCCACGGTATTCGATCGTCAATAGGGAAGGTTGGATAGGCGAGACTTTTCTGTGATATTATGTAAAAGTGTGTTCGTACAGTATCATGGGGGAAACAGTTAACTTGACTGCATCATCGTATCCAAACGTAGCCGGGTATGAAACATGGATCGTAAAGGTTTACACTTGGAACACGGTTTACAATATGGATCAGACTTTCAAGTAGAAAGAGATGTCCTATCTTGTCATAGCAATGGTAAAATACGTAGTAACCGCCCATACACAACTACAATGGTTAATCATTTCCTTCTCCTGTAGTTTTCCTGATAGAAACGAATAGAGAGACACTGGTTTTTAATCATTGTATTGGGAAAAAATGCATTTTCAAAACATAAAGCTTTTTTATTAAAATTTTGAAAATAATAACTTATTAGGTTCTGATCGCTTCATGTTGTCTTGCTCTATTGTGGCGTGCACTCGAAATTGTGGAACAATACATTCCTTCTCGACTCGGGTGACTAGGGATGAATGATGAGATTTTCGGTTGGACAGCTCATATTGTTACAAATGCTCTCCTTCAAATCCATTTGCCGATTCAACCCTGGTCAATTTCAATTGGTCGATTTTAGACCAAATACGTTATAACTAAAGGTGATATAAAACATAAAAAAATGAACGTTCTCTAACAACTTCGTAATCACTGACGGTAAGATATTCCAATACCTTTTGTAGTTTCGATTTATCGTATGAATAATATTCATGAAGGCATATTAAGGTTTGTGTGTTGAATATGTTTTCCAGGTCGTATCCAAGCCATCAGATTTCTGCTGTTTGGCCAAGAGTAGTTGTAGTTCTCTAGGGTATTTTCTGAACGCCTCACAGAGTTCCTTCAATAGGCTCAACAGAGTGTAGGCAGTGGTGGCCTGATTCCTTTATATCGAAATCATAGTTTGCGATTTCTTTTCCAAGTTTTTCTACCTCGGAGGATTAATATTTACTTTTCCATGCGTGCTATTGTGTATATATAAATAAGTGAGATTATTTGGTTTGTTGAAAACAATTTAATTGGATTTTTCAGAAGAGGGCTTGCATAAAATAATAGATATTTTTGTTGTTGTTAATTGTTTTGGATGTATTTGTCAATGGTAACTTATTATAGTATATCGCTAAGCTAAAGCTACTTTTGGTCGTAAAACTTTAAGGTAAGGTAAAGGTAAAGGTAATTGTTTAATATACTTGTATAATGAAGAATGACGAAATACTAGTATTGCAGTAACATTCCGTAGGTGGTTTGTTAAAATTAAACTTTGGGAAGCAAAGTAATGTTAATCGTATCAAATAGTTAAAGCTGTAAGGTGTTATTAGTAGTTTTATAGTTTACTCAGAACTGTTGTGTTTAGGTTACAGTCCTGACGTCATGAACAAAAAAAGTGTGATCATCTATGAACAAATATAGCGCATTTCCTTTATTTAAGTTGTCCTGAAACTAACCTAATGTTTGTTTGAAAAAATAAGCTGTTGCATTTTTCCATAAAACAATTTTCATCCTTAATAATAGTTATGCACTCTTTAAAATTGTTTATTGACCACATCAGCAGTTATTAAAATTGGATTTTAAAAATTGCGATGGCTAGAAAATTAAATGTCAATAATAATTATCGTAGGATTTACACTTTTTTCATCAAAAGAGACTAAATGCTAACAATAAAACACGGTATTGTGTTTAAGGTACAAGTCTTTTTAACTAAAATTAATATTAGTTTTAGTAAACTTAACACAAAAACAAATTAATCTACGTGCTAAAATTTTGAACATTAAAAGCGTGTTTGTTTGATCCAATCTAAAGACAATAATATCAGTACAACATGTAGGAAACTTTTCCAATCCCTCTTCAAACCCAAGCTTTTTCAGCTTAATAGAAGAAACCTTTACCGACCCTTTTACGAACAGAAGGTATTTTAGGCCAGCTGACTGCATATGTAATAAAAAGGCTCAATGTGCTCACCTGTTTTATTATTTATATCGACGCTTCAACCACAAAGTTACTGCTGCCGGATTGAACTCGAGAAAGATCCATTCTTTAACTAGTTTCTATTTATTATTAGGCTGTAATTCCATGATTTTGCTAGATCACCTATTTAGTAAACTAGAGTAAAAGCCTCTAAGTCATTCACTTAAGAAAATCAAAATACGTTACCTGATACTATGTCTTCTGCAATCGAACAACACAAGTAATTTGCTCTATTAATTTGAATACGAAAAAAATATAGCCACAAATACAGTTTATGCAGTTTACACAAATACACTTTACATTGCAAGATAGTTATTTAAATAGTTAGTTTAGCAAGTTTTCCTCATTTACAGCAGTCTTGCGGTGTATGTGTATGTGTGTATGGGTCAGTTTCACAAGTGTTATTGTACTGCTCTTACTGTACACATGACGTGTTGTAGTAAAGGTTTATTTGCTATTCAACTAGCATCCTTCCTTGCTAGAGGTTTAAATTTAATGTACTTTTGATTGCTGTAATGTAATGAATTCAAACCAAAATAAGCGATTATTCAGAAAATAGATATTTTTTCACCACGATTGTCATGATTGTATATTTCAATTAATTGTAATTATGTCTGTTACAGGTGAGTGAGTGTGTACAGCAGGCGTGGCAGTGTGAGTATTAGCTGTAAAACTGTATGCAGTACTATGTTGTAACCATTGTTGCTGTTATACGTCGGGATCATTCGTATCCAGAGCATCACGAATCATATCCAGGGTATCCTAGATATTCCATATTTCAAATGTATTCTGCGCAAAGCAAGTATCCTGTGCATCGCCCCAGCGTTATGTATCCTGCATTTACCAATCCCATACGTTTCATGTATCCTGTGCATCCCTCGGGTTATCCTGGTCCTGGTCGTGTTGTGACGCCCACAGTGCTGTCTCGTGTCCTTGCCCCGCTCTGGTCGCCCACGTCCATTCATGTATGTGGCACAAAACAACCATCGCCACTTCCTGGCCATTACCTCTGGCTGCAAAATGGAGACCGGAGGACAGATCCAGTATCACGATCACGTGGTATAGTCCGTTGAAAAGTGTTATTCTGGAATGTTGCATTGATTACATCATAACTCTATACAATTCAGTACAAAATCGTTATTAAAATTAGACAACTTCAAAGTTTACTGATCGATTTGCTTGGGTTACTGATTCAACTCAGTATAAAAAATAACTAAATACATGTGTATTTAAGATCCCCTACTCTATAGTAGGATGATGCTATTAAGTGATTTTGTGCCTATGCCTACATGTATTCATCATCAACGGCCCAGCAGCAAAAAAAAAATAAAATAAAATACAGATAAACGAACTTTACTATACGATTAAAGGATGCCATGACCCTTTATTTTACTTAAAAATGTTTTAGTTTCAACACTTTATTGTGAAATTGCATCTTCCACATACTCAAAATACACGATCCAAGTTCCCGAGTTCCCGAGCTAAAATAAAACATAAATCTTTTGTAACTATCTCTAAAGCAAAATACATTGGATAAAATAAGTAGTCATGATTTAATGGTTACAGAAAAATAGGCTACGAATCAAAATGTAGATATAATATCGTTCATGTGGGGATTTACTCTGGCCACTGAGAAGACTATTTCACAGATAAGAAAAATACTATTATTATTATTTCTATTACTATTATTATTATTAGCCTATATAGCCTATAAAACAAAAGTATATTATTGGCAAAAATATACTATTTAATACAAGATTTAGGTAGGTATATCTAATAAATATAAATAAATAACAGGTGATTGTATAAGTATGTCACTTGTCCTGTCTGTAGGTATTTTATATTACGATACCCTATCCTATATTTACCCACCAGCCATTATTCATGCAACCGCAAAAGGGTACTCCTTACATCACAACTCTTCTAAGTCTACAGTGTATAGTAACAACTGACTGAATATTGTGCACATTAGGGTACGTCATGTAAAACAATCTGTCAAATCATTGCACTAAAGAACAAATAAATTCCACCTCATTTGAAACCCAGCCAAATAGAAAATTGTTGTGTCCGATATAGTCATATTAGAAAATCACAATAAAACTTAAGTTTTAAGACCTTGCAATCTTCAATTACGGCTCATTTACTGACCATTTACAATGGCCAATGGCGAGTTTCTCCAATACCTGCAGTTTCAATTTCACAACGTCACGACACAATATGGAAATATGAGAGGCTGGTTGGTGCAACTGCAACGCGTGATTGACAGATTTGCATAATTGGTTCTGCCACTTATCACCGGCCAAGGCAACGCAGCCTGTTGCTTGTCAATACCCGGCCGCCCACAGGGATATTTCCCTCTGTGATGTTGGTAGTGTGGCTCTCGCCGTTGCCCGCGCCCGCGCGCCGCGTCATCTGCTTCAGTCTGTGTTTTGTAGTTGACGTTCATTCTGTCGTATCGTGTTCTGTCAAGTTTTTCACTTGCCGGGTTTGAGTGCTGTAGTGTTTAACCGGTTATAAAGGATGGTATCTATATCATACTGTGTCAATGGATCTGTGACATCCCACCTCATAACCCTAATACATACATCGCTACCTACACGATTTAAACTGTTTACTGTCATGACAAATTAATCTTGCTAATCTACCATCCCAATTGTACATTTTAAATTGATCTAAGTGAAAGTATTTTGTGTGTTCATTGTTGTGCTTAGTAAATTGGTGATTTTACTACAATAGTGTTGATGATTCAAAAACGTAGTGTAATCAAATGAAAGATTTAACATACAGCCAGTGTTTGAATTTAAATTTTAAAAAGGCAAACGGACAACTTAATATAGGTAAGTAAGATTTTATCTAGTTTTATATGATAGTTTAAGCTCTACTATGTAAATTGAAAACTCTAGCATGTAAAACAAAATCTATTTTAGTCATAATTTAGTATACAACATTGGATAAAGTCTTTATCATAAAGGAATCGCATAGATTTACTGACCCCGGGTTTAGTCTTAACATAAATTGTTTCAGTAGATATTAAACGTATTCGTTGATAAGCTTTTTAGTAAGTCGCCTAGCACAAAATTATATTTAGAGAATTACCATTAAAATCCACTATACTCAAGTTATAGTATGTTTATCAAGTTATAGTTTATTAAGCTATGACATCGAATTCATCCAAAATAACCTGTAGAGTTAATGAGAACGGTGCCCCATGGTCCAGTTGAAAGGAGAGGTAGGTAGTATAGTTTTTGTGGTGTGTCGGGGTTGCCTGCGGGTGTTTTGTTTGTCAAGGCCACGTATTTGTCGGTCCCTGCGGCTGTAGGCGGGGTTGGTAGCCGGGCTGTCAGCTGAGCATTGTTTACAAACACAAAAGTGGCGGGAACTGACTCAGGGCTGCCATGCGGGGATTATATCTCCGGCCATGTGATAGGTCTACAACAAAACATTCTTACGTTCATGTTTATTATACGTTATGTGATATTCAAATTAAAGGGACATCGATATATGTAACAGAAATAGTCTAAATGATTTAACATACATGTTACATAAACTTAGTCTAAATTGATCTTAATTCACCAACCACATTTTGTGAACATGCATAGCTGAACATCAAGGTTTCGGAAATTCAGGATGGGATTAATTATTACCGGTACGGTAACGGAAAATATTGTTTTTTCTCTTCTTTACTAACCACTCTATCTCAAGTTTAAAACAACTCAACGTACGATATCATTCCACTAGGCCTATATTTGTATTTAAGTTATTAAATTGTAATCCAGTCAGTGCGCTAAACAACCAATGTTTTCCCTGGACTTCCTAAACCAATCTAGACACAATTGAGATAATTTCCTGTTTTTATGTTAATTTTTCCAAAATACTAATAGGCCTACTTTCTAATGTTTAATAATGTACAGTATCAGATCTGTCTTTGAACTGAAATTTTTTGTTTCATTTCTAGTTCAGACTACGGGAAATCCCAAGGTTTTGTCGTACCCTATGTGTTAAAGAGAAAGCGCTCCTACCGGTGCGCGGTGTAGTGAACTTCGCTTACGACAACTTATGTTATGATTTAATGACCACTCTTACTTCCTTATTGGGACTGAAACCAGTTCCGAGTCTGGAGCTGCGGGCAACTGGTTGTGATCTGCGTTTGAATTCCGCAGACCACCTGCAGGCTATCAACCAGATTATTTCTCAAATGTGTATTTATTTTTCAATTTTGAACTGACTCGACGGTACCTACTTAAAGTTGTGGTATAAGGCTACAAACAATGCTGTAGGCCTACCGGTAGGCCTAAAGCTTTTGAGCTCTTTCATTGCAATGTTGCATTACATTTTTAACAGATCATGCTATAACTTATTCTCGTTAAAACGCCATGCAAGGTCAGTAAGTCTATGTGATACCCCTTTTTGCTTCTATATTACATTTATTACACATTGAAATTTAAATAATTTTTTTTATGATCGTATTTACAGTGGCGAATATATTTTTTATCTGGGTCAAGATTAATGTAAGGTCAGGATACATAAGTAATTGTACGGTAGACACCCGTTCTTTATTTTAATCTTTTATACTCATGTCACAGATATTCCACACATATTCAGAGGGTTAGTTTGCGCTGAATGCCGTTTTTTATAGAGGTCATGCTTCTTTATTGTTGATATTAAATATTTAAAAAATATATTTATATCTATTACAGTAGGACTTATTTCCTTTTCATATTACCTAATACCATAGATGAAGGACTTCATCTATGCTAATACATTATTATGGTATGGGACCCCCCCCCATTATATTTCGCCTCTGTGTGTTTACACCGTATATATAATATGTCCTTTAGTGCTAGAGTAGGCATAAGGAAATTAACTTTAGTTTCAAAGTTTCTGGTAAAGTTAATATTTTTAAGGTTTCTAATTAGGCTAAACTTTATGTGAACATAATATGTGTCTAGATGTAACTACAATTATACGATTTGGTGCAGAAAGAACCTATCTCTTCAACGTTCTCAATATAATAGGCTATAGGTACTAATTTAAATTTTTTAAACAAACCAACTATACAGCTTGTGGAATTGAGTTATGCATTGTAATTGTGATACCATTGAGTATAGACATGTCAATGGTGATACCAATCGGCTGACGGGGTGTCTGACTGTTGACCAGTGACTGGAAAGTTATCTTTACATTGACAACCATTACGGTAACTTCAGTTTAAGACTTGGTCATTATTAATAGGCCCATTAATGTTGCGCTTTATGATTGATGGTGAACTAAAATTTTCTGAATAATTCGACTTTGGTAGCCTACCTGGTAGGATACGCTACCTATTATCACCAACCATCGAGTTAGGAGCTATTGAGCAAATACATATTTCATTTTTTTACCCGAGTGTGTGAGAGTGAAAATATACTTTCTACATCTCTCGAATTTAATAGCTCCGATCTTTACAGGCATAATAATAAATCGCATCCCCATCTTAAGGTCATATCCAGTTTAACAATGCAAATTTATGTATAGTTGAAATAAGCCACCGTCTGAGTCTGCTAATGTCATTCACTGTTTTCTACATTTCTGACGTGTTGCTTTCCGGATTACCACTGAACAATTACTAATATCGAGGTTAAATACCTAGTTGCCAACGCAATGCTTGGCTACCGGTTTCGACACACTTGTGTTGTCATTGTCAAAACCTACACTACACCCTGAACCTGAAGCCACGCCGAGAATTCTGTCATACATGTATGCATATTATTCGTTCGTAAAAACGTTGTTATATTTATTCGTCTCTTTTAAAGCTTTCTGACGACTTTCCTAGGAGAGGCATTGACAACCACGTCTAGGCTTGACAATGACACCTGCCACCATAAGTGTGTAGCAACCAGTAGCCAATTGCTACCAGGGATTACGTTGCAACATGTATTAACCTACAGAATAGCGCTGTTTCTGTAATATGCGCAAACTTTTTAATTTAAAAGTGTTTGGCAAACAAGTGGTCGATAACTTAATTTCGGTAACATAGTTATCCGCGGCCCACACGGGTGAGCACTGGGCACCGACTGGGCACCTAGCCCTGGACGAACCAGTCCCCGTAAACCAGTTGTACTAGATCCATTGATACCCTCGTCGCCATTCATGTGTGATATCGGCAACAACCTTGACGTTTACTTGCTTAACTAGACATCCACGTTGATTATCAACTTTTTACCGGGATTTCCAAGTAAAAACATCCAGGTCATGGAAACCTCAATGTAGCCATAGGTGGAAAGTATGTGCTAGGTATATTATCAGAGTTGAGTACATTTTACTACCTAAGTAGTTTACTACAGACCGCTTGAAATGCTTTGTACACTACCAGTGTTGGTCAAGCAGCTAGTAGTTGCAACATAGGCTACTCGTATAGTCGTCGTGGGCGGTCTCTGGCAACAGGAACTAGAGATTCCTATACCGTACAAGATGCAGCTCCTACGACTTGCTAGGATTTGCTTTCGAGCTAACATTTTGAATAGTTAAGGCTCAAGTCTTCTCGCAAACAAATCAGGATTCGTTAAATACAGCTTTTGTGCATGCAAATTAAATAACTAACTGTTCTAGTTCTTCTAATGTTGCATTAATTCAGTAGTACTATTAACATCAATTTTATGTGTTTTAAAATATTTACCACATTAGAGAATGTAAACTGCTTGCTCGCTCGTATCCGAGGACCTAGGACTCTACACGCACGTGTGTGTGTGTGAATTACTCCATTGCTGTATACGGTCATGTATTTTCCCACAGTGCCACTTTACACTGTACGCTGCTCATGTCGCAACTCACAACAGACAGACACTACACACCACCAACCTATGTATGTGGCAGAGCTTCCAGCTCCCGCTCCACAGACACATACATACGCTTACAATCTAATATGTTGGTCATTTTTGAAAGTGAAATGGCATATGGTTTACTACTTTGAAGCGTGATATTGGATTACGATTATCACTAGTGGCTTGTAGGGGCAATAGCCCCTATATACAGTATATGTAATATATTCTAATAATTATTTTGTACAAATTATTTGTCTCATGGGTTACCGTACCCTACCTTGAATTATCGTTTAAATTTTTTGTATATTATAATAATGTATAACAGTTATCACATACCTGCATAATTCATTTTTATGTCTGCTCTGTTTAGGATAAAAATTCAAAAGGACTCTTCATGTGGTGGGTTTGTAACATAAATTGTCTAATCATAATACAGCAAAAGAACATTTTCAATAATCTTCACTATTAATTAAATATATATACATTTTTTTTAATATAGACAAATTCACTTAGAAAAACACAACATATAGAGATAATGTCATCTTCCAAATTGTAAAATACTAATTCTGTAACAAAATATCTCTGAAAACAACATTTGTTGTGTAGTATCCATTTTGGTCCATTCCTTGGTCTTTATTTGTTTCTATTTCTATTTTAACGTCATCTGGCCGCTTTACCCGGCTAAAAGCAACATAAAGTTGACCATGGGTAAACACTGTTTTTTTTCAAATAAATTCCAACTTTTGGGAAGGTTTGGCCTTGCGCTTTATTTATAGTAATGGTGAAAGATAATCGCAATGGGAATTGAATCCTTTGTAAATTTAAAGGGCATATTAGGATCTGTAGATATTAGTTTTATTTTTGGCATGAAAAATATGTTCCCTTTCCCTACTCCAGTAATTACTACTAACTTTACACTTTTTTCAGACATACCCAACACAACCAATCGTACTCCATTAACTAATCCAGACCCTATTTCTTATGAGCATCACTATTGAACCAACTTTTAAAACTAATTTGTGTAGTGGCATTCCAGATGGTGTAATTGAATTTATAAACTCAATTGGTATGTTCAACCTCTCTGTAGGGTCTTCTGAAACTACTTCATAATTACTGTAGTAGATTTTTAATACTTCTTCATTTAAATTATCACAATGTTCATTTAAAGGACATACAATTATTTGATTGGAGTAGTTTTGAATATTTTCTGGATTTATTGAGTTGCCATAAACAATTGCACAATCAGAGAGAACAAAGTTATCTGGAATGTCAATTGCCGGTGTTGCCCTATTGCTCTCTAAGATTCCATTACCTAATATAAGCGTAGAAGCCAATCACAAAATGCTGTTTCATTTTCATTTGCACGCATGTTTACTTTCAAATTCACTATAGTTACATACAATACATATATTACATACTACCTTTAACACTATTAATACAACTTTTGTAGCCAATAGTCAATGATATTACCATATGCTTTAAATAAATCTAAACCACATGTTTTAAAGTAAACAAATCGGACATGACCTGGATTCCCATGCTATTTAAATGTGATTTATTTTATCCTGTAATAACCTTTTGGTGCATAAGTAAGAAAAATGAGTATTTTTCCCCAAAACTTCATGCCCAGACCTTTAAAATGAGACCCCTCCCAGCTTTCTACGGCCTCCAGTTCGCTCACAATTTCATTGTAAAATTTTGGGCTTACGGAATTAGATATATAGATAATAAGGACATACATATCATAAGATCATTTTGACATAAGACTCAGACGTTACTGCGTAATAAAGGCGTAACTTCGGAAGGTTACTGCGTCGACAAATGCTATTGTAGAAGTGGCTTTAGCGCAGCACCGTTGACTGTAAATCCTTAACAGGACGTACTTAGTCTTTTATTCATTCGGAGGAATTTCTTTGATTACCTAGCAATGTTAGCTGCCTTTTAGACCAATGCTCTCGTAATCTCAGGAGTCGCGACAAAATCCGTATGCTGGACTATTTCAACTTCCACGATGTTAATTGATTACTGATCCGTTATCGAGCCACGACCGAGCTTTCTACGTCGACGTTGACACATTAATTACGAAACATATTCCACTCGTGGACATAGACGTGTGACAGTACAAAGAAACCCTTCACAGTCGCCGCTGACCTAGATCACGCGTTGGCGGGAAATTGGGCGGCAAAAACAGCTGTTAATCATGTCAACACTAGCAGCCGACACTGCCCACAGCTGATTGGCTGTCAGCTGACGGATTTATGAGTTTTCGAAACTTCGGGACTACAGTCAGTGCAAAACAGTGATTGTCTAGCAAGAAATTTGAAACGTACTTTCGACTCTCAGAAATGAACACGTTTTCATCAGTTAGAACTGCTGTCACTGTCACAGGAGTATTAGTATAGGCCTATCGTAAAATGCCATAATCGGTTGCATATTGTATACAAACTCTACAGTATTTGTTATTGTTATTGGTATTGTTATTTCATTTGATTATAGCCTACACCCTTCGAATTAATTAAGGTGTGCTTATATAAATTGGAAGGGTGGTCACTAAAGGTTGAAAAGCATGAGAATAATTACCGGTATACGTTTATCACAATCATAATGTCATGTTAGTATACCGTAGAAATTATCAAAAATACCGTTTAATTTTTTCTGAGTAAATCATTTAACACTACGTACGTTCTTATAATATATCTGTTACAGTAGTACTAAACCCTTGACACACCAATGTATGTATTTACTTGACTTGGACAGCTCGCCATTTACAGAGCTGTCTGCTCTTAATTTGATCCAATTTTGTGTGGTCCACGAGGTGATTGAGGAGAATTGATTGAAATGTCGGGTTGCGCCTCCATCGTCACTCGTCACTCGTCGCGCCGAGTCTAATTACACACACACACACACGCACACACCTATATAACACGTACAGTACACACCACAAACCTCGGTGTTGGTAGGTATTGGTTGACACCAACACTAATTAACAAGCTCTTTAGAATTAATTCACGATTTAAGAATGTTTGATAAATTTGTTAAACATTTTTAAGGATTTCATAAAAAAAATTCTTTGCAAAATTGACGAAACCTGCGAAGTTCCCTTTGTAATACAGGACTGGCTAATAAGGTTATAGTGACGACTTTTTGTTAGTACTGTAGAATTATCTCAAAAGAAGCCGGAATTAATAGCAAGAGAAAATTAATTTTTTTTTAATAAAATGTATAACTGGTATTTATCGCAATAATTATGTAAGGGAGTTATATTATTACCAGGCTATAAACAACTCGAAAAGGAAGGCGGCATTAATCTTTGCCATAGTTTTTAATTTCAGAGCTCTGCTGCGACTATTGATCTAGTGCGCTACCTGGTTAATTATCAAGTTTTTGTCTGAAACTAATTAGCAGCACAATTCGTGACTTTAACTAGGTGCTGTACTCTAATATTGGCCATAATATGGCCAATATTAGAGCCATATTATGGCTCTATTATGGCTATTATGGCCATATCATTGGCCATAATACTATGGCTATTATGGCCATATTATGGCCAATATTAGAGTATACAATATTATGGCCAATGTTAGAGTAATATTAGAGTAATATTAGAGTATATTAGTTCGTGCATTGTACAGTACCTAGTTAAAGTCGCTATTTATGAAGGTATATTTTATAACTCGTCCAATGTAGTGTTCTAAAAATGGCTTTATTAAATAATTCTGATTGTATACACACAAATTAAGCAGATACACAATCAAATAATTATTTTTCGATAGCAAACCCTATTTAGCGGGATTTACTGCACAACGTGTAGATTATGGAAGCTAACTGCAAACTTAGCAGTAAATAAGCTGGTCACTAGATCCCGTGTGTTATATTGTAGTTGCCATGTAAATGTGAACCTAGCAGTAGAGTAGTTGGCCATCTGATCCCGTGTCCCGGCCTCATAGATCTGTCAGCGTCTTTATTTGCTTCCTCTAGTCTGAAGTCAACCGTTTAAGTTCATTGCCCGCCAGTCGTCCCTGGTATTTATTACCTTCTCGTTTACATAATGATACTGTGAAGGAATCTTTGTTGTACTTCTATATATAGAATACCTATATTTATGTTTGAATGGTGGTGATGCAGTCGAGTTAGATATACCATTCTATACTGTACATCCTTTGAATGGCTTGTTGACTGGTGATGCGTGTTCTTATTTTTTCAAACGTGTGCCTACCCAATCCTTTCCGATCTAACTTTATAACTTTTATGGAAAAGAAAAATATTTAGAACCAGTTCATTGATACTATTACCGTATCTGAGCGCTCAACACTTTTGCATTATACATCCAAACAACTTGTGATAGCGTAGAGAATTTTCCTCAACAGAGCTCTTGATTGTTCCACGGAACTTCAGTCATTATTTGTTTGAATGATGAGTGTTAACTAGAATTGAATTCCGTAAATTATAAATAGCTATAATAATGCGTAATTGCGGTGGGGGGAGGTGTGAGGTGGGAGAAGACACCTGCTTTTTGTACGTCGTGGTCTTGTGAAACCTTCCAAAGTCTGTTCAAATAATCAAACTGAATCTATTCCTGTAGTACAACCAAGGTCTAGCGGTATTTGTTTCTTTACTGTCTTTCCATACCTTGTTATGGTTTTGATTCATTCCAAACAGAGAAAGCCCACAGTTGTGTACTACAGGATACAGCACTGCTGTATTCTCTGTAGAGAGCTAATAAGCTCTTCAAAATACCGCCAGTAAGCGGGTAAATCTTTTGGATAGCCTTAAGAGTATCGCAACTACAGTAAACGCTATCTACCGTTGATGTGTGGAAATAAAATGTACCGTAGACGATAGAGTAACATCATCTTCTTAATGAGATGTTCTCTACCACAGACGGCACGCGACTCTCCTGGGCTGGTCACGCTGCGCAGTCGCAGTATGCCCCATGGCCATTAGTGCCGCCACCTGGGGCGTAGCCCCGTGACTCCCGCGGCAGTTTTGATTATCATTACACCTGGCAACTATACCGCACCTTCCACGTAGGTGTCCGAGACCATCATTTGCTCAAAGTTGGCTTCCAGTTTCTTATTAAACAAGTTTTATTTAGTTTTAAAGCATGATTTTCACGTTCGTGGAATCCTAATATTTTGATTCCCATGATATTTAAAAGTAAATGTTTTATTCGATTGAATGTAGGATGCTCGTTGGTAGTCAAGAGTTTGTTGATTGGCGTATCCTATATATTACTAATTTGATCTTCAGTTGTGAGTTGAAGAACTGTGATAAAGACACTTCCGACAAAAGAATGTATTTATAACATCATCAATTGAGAAGTTTATGTACAACATGTTATCCCTCAGAATATTTCACCTAAATTACCTGAATATATTCAATACATCGTTTATAGTTTTCTGAAACCCCTTGTTTATCCAGAGCAGTTTCTAAGTAATTTTTATCTAACTAATTTTTTTAATTCTTTTTCTCACTGTATACATACCGGTAGGCCTACATTTCGTCCATGAATTACAAACCCAGAGGTAAAGGTACGACCCCTGAACCGCATATCGTGAGTCAGCCATATACACACGCTGATGCAGTACACACGTAGCTGACAGTAACAATTATTTAGGGTGCACAACTCAATGGAAATTCTTTCCTTGTATTTCTTGACGAATAACAATATTGTAGCCTATAGAGGTTAGCTCAGTATAGGTGTATACAAAAGTCCAGTTTTGTTTTCTATACCGAAGACAATCGATTATAGCGGTGTTAGGAATTAGCGCCCTTTACATTTTGGTCATCCGTGGGATTGCGGGGGTTTGAGGCCCACGTCAACCTACGCATGCACATACACACACACGCGCGCATGTTAGTATAACGGCCATATGATGTAGCCGTGACTCACTTCAGTACTGTATTGTTGTTAGCGTGGCAACACTGTATGCCCAGCTGAGCTAGGTAATGGTCAAGGTGACTGTGATAATACCAGTCAACCCACCTGTTGTAGGCCTTGGCTGTGTGACCGCGCCTGCAAACAACACTCGGGCACAGATAAACATATCGCACAACTGATAACAGGTTCTTGCTAATCTGCGATATAAGGTGTTCACGTTTTGTAATCAAGCTCAAGTGGGGTTTCCTTGTTCTATTGCACGATAAACTCACGGAGTTAATCCTATCCTCATTGTAGCTGTGCCCGCTCACATATTGTGTTCTTTGGCAAAACTATGTATGTAGGATAAAGATGAAATGATAAAGTGAATTAATGAATAAATGTATAAATGAATTCACAGCATACAATCATTGAGAAATTCAAACATGCCACTTTTCAAGCAATATCATCAGTTATAGAGTTAATCATAGGGCATTCCATGTCAACCTTTCATGGCACTTCACTGGGACCATCTTGGATTTGATACAATTTTTCATATTAGTAATAATGGTATTTTGAGCCGGGAATCCAAATATGTTTTTTACATTTCTGTCATAGTTTTGTAAATATACGTATTTTAAAATCCCAGTAGTAAAAATTTGACGGTCCGCCAATCTAAAATTTTCATGAAGATGAATTTTTTTTTGCTCAATCGAATTGTAAAATGACTATTTTGAAGATAATTTAAATAGCTTTAATCTGATACCAATCTCAACCTATTCGGTATGAGAATACATAAACATATAAAACATAAATTAACATAAATAAACGTAAACAATAACCACACGGATAAGGCACAAAGTTAAACTGTGAGAAGTTTAATTATATTATGTTGAGATATGCCAAGTGATTTTTATTTCTAAAAACATTTCAAATATTTACCATCTTTTATTTGAAGCGAAAGTTAATTGAAAAGTTTAGGACCCACGAAGGAACATTATTTCTTATTTTGGATAATCAGATAAAATTAATTGAAAAATATTGTTCTTTTAATACTGCTAATCTTCTTTAATATTGCCTCTGTTTAAGTACTATGGCTCTATTGGATAAAAGTTTACATTTATCTTTTAGAATATCGTTCCTATTTATCGAATATTTTACAGGAAAAATCTAATTTACTGGTTTAATTGATCAAACGTGTTTTACTGATGCGTCAAACTTAATGCAATAATTTTCATGTGTTATTGTCTGCTGGGTGGTATGGCCGTAGACATCATTGGAATATAAACTGCCCACTCTGCAGCGACGGACCTACACGAAGCTCACATCCCTTTTGGGGACGTCCCGAGTATCCAGAGTTAATTGAATCGTGTTTAGATAAGTAACCGAAACCGACTAAAAATAAAAATAAAAAGTAGGCTTGACAAATATGATTTTTATATCGGCCTCTCATGCATTTTCAGTAGACCTTGGCCCACCTCGCAATAACCAATAAACGGATTATCTGCCTTTCTCTCGTAAAATAAAATATTACATTTTGTTTCAACCAACTTTGTTTTGAGAGCAGTTCGGATGAACCGCTTTTTTCTAGCAATGTCGGCATTTCCACTCCCACGATCGGCGATGGGAACAATACGCTAAACTCTACAGGAATAAGAAATAAACTATTTTGTATATTTTGTATCCATCCAAAATAAAATATTGCATACTGTACCTACCCTGTCTCGTATCGAAATGGTCGCTGGAATTGTAATTTTGACAACAAGTTCTGAACGATAGTTACGATAGATTTTGAAAACATCAATTAATATTACTTGTGTTAAAATGGCATTTTTATTGCCTCTTGCATACGTCTATAATTTATTTCACTGAAAGTATTTGACATAACCGTGTTTCGGTTTATTTGTGACTGATCGTCAGGTACAAGAAAACAAGGATATTCAGTGTAGTACCGTAGTTTATTTTGTAAATAATGCACGCGCGACTTCAGAATAGTGATTATTATTTCGAATTAATAGAAATGTGTTACAGTTTTTTAGGGATAGCCCGTTTTAACGGACCTTTTGAGTTATCTGAAGGGGGTCTACTAATAACTGAAATGTGAGAATCTAGTCGACCAAGACGTGGTGTCGCGGTGTCGGTCATCTTTGAACGACTCCACAGCAGGCACAGTTAGTTACTGATAACCATTTTATAGCTTAGTGGCCTCTATCATTGGGCTACTTGCCTATCAGTGTTTAAATTGATAACCTGTATTCTTATCATTTAGGACAGCCTATGAATCAATGACAGATTTACTCTCTCTTGATATCGTTTATATTGTATGAAAGGTTGCTTTAGCCTATATCCTAATAGTAAACAATTATCTTCCTTACGAACAGGGTGGATTTGAAAATTATTAAAGAGTGTGAATATAGGGTTTGTTAAAACAATCAATTGATTTAAAAACCCTGATACTTTGAGTTTAAAATTAGATCAGAATTAGAAATATTAACAATTAACTCATTCGGCAAAAGCTTTTGCGGCAAGCTCGTCAAAATGTCGTTGATTATTTTATGAATTTGTATTTAGTTTGTTATTTAGATACATTCTAATGTGAATGTAGTCATACTTGTATTCAAAAAGCAATCTAAAAATAGAGGTAGACAACCTGATGCAGAATGTAATGCACGTTTGTACTTAACACCATTGCTTTAGTGTATGTTAAAGCATTTTAAAATCCACCTTTTGCATTCCTTAAGTTTGGCAATCGATAAAGTAATTTAGCCTGTAAGAGCATCATCCCAGTAGGCCTACGTGTTGCTGATGCCTCGCACGCCTCCATACATTACCCATTAGAGCATGAACGCTGCAGCTCGTAAATAGTACAGTTTACTGCCTGCGAGAGAGCTTCCCATTGGTCGATTGGGAAGTTTTCAAACACATTTTATTGGTTTACAGTTCTAGTAAACTCGAAGAAGTAATTGGGCCTCTATATTTAACCTGAGCCCTCTATCTCATCAACCAATACTTAAACTATGTTTGTAATTATATTGCCTGTTACGAGTTTTATTAGGATAATTACGACGTTTTGTTTGATATGTTAAAAATACCTATTTGACCAGTGCTTTTTCAGCTAGGTCATTATACATCGATAGGTAAACCTAAAGTGCATTGTTAAACAATCAATGCGTGTTTTGTTCAAAATCGATGTTTGGCCTTAACAAACTAGGACCGCTGACCATGCAATAGTAGTTCTGAATATTTATTTCAATAAATGTGATCCGGAGGCAAAAAATATTTAAAGAGCGTCTTGTTTCACTTCTCCTTCACACAGGCTGCTGTTCTTCAAACACATTATAAATATAACCATAGCTTCCCGCGTGTGTGTGTTTCGTTTATAAATATGATACTTCTGAACATTAAACATACTTAGCTCGCGATTTATATTTAACTTTCGTGACGTTGCTCGGTTGAAGGTATAAGTAATGGGCGGCTAATAGCAATAACACGACAGGTTGGGCGTGATTCGCCATCACCCGTCACGCTACACACGCCAGACGAGATGCGTGACCACTGACCAGGGGAGGTAACGCAATCAACTGGGGATGGTCAGTGAGGGAGGCTAATTCCAATTCAAAGTGGCTGCCATTTAAAAAAATAATCACAAAACGTGTTCAGTTAATGATTTCTGTAGTATGTCGACTACTGTAACACCTAATAACCAAGTCAAACTAAAAGAAAACCTGAAAACTATAGCATCTTGTATGACACATCAATTATCGGGGTATCGAAAAATAAGAGAAAATCGTACTTTGACTGTGACACAATAAGTAACTGAATCAACCACCTTATGTTTAATTTCATTACAAATTGGTTATAGCACAGCCGATCCCTTTTACTTGAGATAATCAACAACTAATTCCCATCCGTTAGATGCCCTTCTATGATTGGTAATATATTAGTTTTGTTACGAAGTAAATACAATCCGTCGTCATAATTCGATAATTCTAACCAGATTGCTGTTAACAGTTTATTTCTAAATCATCACATCAACCATTTAAACGTGCCACTATGAAAGCTATTGACAAAGACTGGACAAAAGGTGTAACAATATTGTGGGCTGTGTGAGCCAATGCTTGTGTGTTTATTACCTTGTTGACAATAGTCCAACATTGAACACTCGCCTCGTCTACCGTCCACAACAGGCACCAGCAGCTGTCTACACAATCCACAGTAGCTCACCACACCAGTACCAGTCAATGACCTGTCTATGTCTGTCTGATCCGCCAATCCCTGTGTAAACTTCCGTAGTCTAATGCACTGTATATGTGTTTGTGTGTGTTGTGTGTAAACACGCCTAACATTTGTATACACGTCGGTTGCCTCACGCGTAGATCCCGTAAAGTATCATTGTTTACAGCATTGTTACTAGTCAGGTTGTCATATCGTTACTCACAGTAATATTCACGATAGCAGGCCTTCACTCCATGTTGTCACGGACTTAAACCAATAACAGCCTTAAAACCCACACGTTACGGTTTTGTACCTATGCTGCATAGCCTATGACGGGTTGACCCTTGCTGTGTTGAGAGCAGACCCGTGTATGGTTTGACCCCTAGTTGCCTCGCGGCTCGCGGTCTCTCTCACCTGGCGTAGCGACACCGCTGGCGCCACTTTCACTAATGCCATAATGCCAACAATGCCAGTCAATAAACCAACCACGGTTTCGTAACTTTTATGTAGGCTATACAGTGTGACAGTTTTGTTGTTTGGTTCCTGCCCTGGCATATGTGGAGTGTATGACATGAAGAAAGAATCTAACTGACAGAACTAAAATGCGTTCTAAGAGAATCCAAGAATTATTTTAGAGGTTAAATACCTTATTGTTGCCACTGTAATCCACTGTCGTCTGGATGGCGACCGGTTTCGACACTCATGGTGTCATTGTCAAGCCGTAAAGACGTGTTGTCACTCCTAGGAGGTCGTCATAAAGTCTTGAAAATATATACACGAGACACGCACAAACATATTTACAAATAAATAATATAGTATGGCCATACAAGAACACCCTGTGTAAGGTCTAGACCTACACCCTGAACCCGCAGCCGCAGCCGCGCCGTGAGAATTAGTGTTCTTGTATGGCCATACTATATTATTTGTTTGTAAATATGTTTGTGCGTGTCTCGTGTATATATTTTCAAGACTTTATGACGACCTCCTAGGAGTGACAACACGTCTTTACGGCTTGACAATGACACCATGAGTGTTGAAACCGGTCGCCATCCAGACGACAGGGGATTACAGTGGCAACAATAAGGTATTTAACCTCTAGAATAATATTGTTAAGTAATCCGGAAGGCAACACCTCAAAAAATGAATCCAAGAAGTAGTTCCTATAAGAAAGGTTTGCTCCAGCTAAAACCCGCGGGAACTAAGTGAACTCGGATGATGTGTCTTCTTGATCGACACAGCAGATTCTTGTCATAAACACCGCCAGTCAATCTCTGAGTCAACAAAACACTTCCCATTTCTCATCTCTATTTCACTTTTTCACCAGACAGATGTTAACACGCCGACTGCCTTATACAAGCAGTGAGGCAGATGTTGTGTTGACGGTCCAAATAGCTCATCTTCAGCTTGTTGTCCTCTGGAGTCTGGAATCGACACCCATAGGTTTCTTGCCACAAGTAACTTTCACTCAAAACGAAATGTAACATCACTACTTCATGAGTAACTAATAGTCTAGTATTGGTTAAAATAAATTTCAAAATAAATACTCCGACAATATTTTTGTACTTTTTTATTATGCCTTTCGCCAGTTACGCCGGCATCGTCAGGCACATCACAAAAACGTTATTACTTTTGTATTGCTTTTCTTTTACAATGAACAATGTATAATATAATTTACAATTATTATTTAACGTCTATCATTTCTGGAAGTGGTGTGTCATAACACATATTGAAATACACAAGCAACCACATATTGATAAGTAACGTATGTAACTAATAGTTTAAAATACATAAATACCACACTAGTTTATAAAAAAACCATAAACGACAAAGTATAAGGATTACAGAAACTTTGGTTTGAAAAAAGTAGGAACATGTGCAAGTACCTACTCTAATTATTGAAACTATATTTTTTTGGAGATAGTCAAAAACATCAATGTGTATCATTATTGCTGATCGAGCTTGAAATAATAAATTATTATCAATGGGACTGAAATGTTATCATTCCGGTGGACAGTAATAACCTACAACAGTGTCATGTTTTTGCGCCTATATCAGCAGAGATGTTTGATTGCCGTTAAACTGGTGAGACATACTCGATAAATTAAATAAAAGTGAAAGGGATAAAACCCTTGATAATAATGCAAATACTACGTCTGGTTTTGTATTACTTTAAAGAATGTGTTGTTGAAATGCTAACCATTAGCAAGAAAGCAAGTTCATAGATATAAAAAAATACTGAATCCAATGCAGTAGTCATTTATGTTTTAGTTCTACGTCACTTAGGGATTTTTTACTGGATAACCAAATACCATAAGTAAAGGCTTAATTTAATTTAGTTAACATAACTTGCTTGACAATGACGCAAAGTTTCAATTTTCGTAAATTATCAGAGTTAAGCTGGTGGAAGTAAACCGTAATTAACATTAATTTACGCTAGGGTTGAGAGGAAAGCCAGTTGAAGTGGAAAATAGCGTTAGATAAACGGGGCTGAGGAAAACACAAACCATCACTGACAGCTAGTGATGGTATGTGTTTTTGCCCCAGCTTCACTGCAGCAGGCACTGTACTACACAGCTAGTGATGGATTGTGTTTTTGCCACAGCCTCGCTGCAGCAGGCGCTGTACTGCACAGCTAGTGATGGGTTGTTTTTTTGACACAGCCTCGCTGCAGCAGGCGCTGTACTGCACAGCTAGTGATGGATTTAGTTTTTGCCACAGCCTCGCTGCAGCAGGCGGTGTATTGCACAGCTAGTGATGGGTTGTGTTTTTGCCATAGCCTCGCTGCAGCAGGCGCTGTACCGCACAGCTAGTGATGGATTTAGTTTTTGCCACAGCCTCGCTGCAGAAGGCGCTGTACTGCACAGCTAGTGATGGATTGTGTTTTTGCCACAGCCTCGCTGCAGCAGGCGCTGTACTACACAGCTAGTGATGGATTGTGTTTTTGCCACAGCCTCGCTGCAGCAGGCACTGTACTACACAGCTAGTGATGGATTGTGTTTTTGCCACAGCCTCGCTGCAGCAGGCGCTGTACTGCACAGCTAGTGATGGATTTAGTTTTTGCCACAGCCTCGCTGCAGCAGGCGGTGTATTGCACAGCTAGTGATGGGTTGTGTTTTTGCCATAGCCTCGCTGCAGCAGGCGCTGTACCGCACAGCTAGTGATGGATTTAGTTTTTGCCACAGCCTCGCTGCAGCAGGCGCTGTACTGCACAGCTAGTGATGGATTTAGTTTTTGCCACAGCCTCGCTGCAGCAGGCGCTGTACTGCACAGCTAGTGATGGATTTAGTTTTTGCCACATCCTCGCTGCAGCAGGCGCTGTACTGCACAGCTACTGATGGATTTAGTTTTTGCCACAGCCTCGCTGCAGCAGGCGCTGTACTGCACAGCTAGTGATGGATTTAGTTTTTGCCACAGCCTCGCTGCAGCAGGCGCTGTACTGCACAGCTAGTGATGGATTTAGTTTTTGCCACAGCCTCGCTGCAGCAGGCGCTGTACTGCACAGCTAGTGATGGATTTAGTTTTTGCCACATCCTCGCTGCAGCAGGCGCTGTACTGCACAGCTACTGATGGATTTAGTTTTTGCCACAGCCTCGCTGCAGCAGGCGCTGTACTGCACAGCTAGTGATGGATTTAGTTTTTGCCACAGCCTCGCTGCAGCAGGCGCTGTACTGCACAGCTAGTGATGGATTTAGTTTTTGCCACAGCCTCGCTGCAGCAGGCGCTGTACTGCACAGCTAGTGATGGATTTAGTTTTTGCCACAGCCTCGCTGCAGCAGGCGCTGTACTGCACAGCTAGTGATGGATTTAGTTTTTGCCACAGCCTCGCTGCAGCAGGCGCTGTACTGCACAGCTAGTGATGGGTTGTTTTTTTGACACAGCCTCGCTGCAGAGGCCATCACTAGCTGTGTCAGTACAGCGCGATATTTATTGCTGCAACTCTCAACTTTCTCCATCAATGCTCAGATTTGGGATTTAAAAAATGCCAATAATACAACCATTGTAAATACTTCCTATCATTGCCAACATTCTGTGGGAGGCGAATCCTGATACAATGACGTATTCTTATAACCTCGCATAGTAATCTAATTATCTTTACCGCGACAAGATAAGTTATCGTCTTGTTACCAATATTAGAATAAAAAATACCGATTTTTAATATCCCCAATAACTATGTTGGAAGAGTGTCCCACCCACTGATTCAGTTGTCACGAACGCGCACGTCTCTTATTCCCAAGGCAAAGTACGTTCCTTTTCTCCGCCTTGAAATTCAATAAACGCCCGCATTCCTACCGCTGTTCTTTTACTTGCAAAACGTGTTTAAGACAATTCAACCTTTTTTTTCTGAGAAGCATACTGATATTGTTGCAATTGTATTGTAGTTAGGGTTACGTGCGATTTCAACTTATTGTCAATCGATGAAACTGCAGAGAGAAACGTACTTGAAAATGTTTTTTCAGTAAATGAAGACACCCACTGACTACCGCCGCCGATGCAGTTGCCACGAAATTCTTTCTCGTCTTCCCAAGGCAAAGTATTGTACAATTTACACTGTACAACACTTTCCTTTTTCGCCCTGGAACACAATAAACGCTTGTCAACATTGTTTTAGTAGGTGCTTTTTGTTTCTTAGAAAATATGCTAGTCTTAATTAAAAAATTATTAAAATTTTTGTTTCCCAGTAGCAATACTGCAATCAATGAATGATATGTCCCTAGAAGAAAATCCATTTATACTTGTGCCCGTAAAACATGAATTGAGCCCAACAGAGAATATTTAAAAAATTGACAATTATAAGTCTTACATTTCATTACAAAAAGATAGTAAAAGTAAAGTAAAAAAAAGTAGTAAAGATATGACAATAGTAGGCACTAATAGTTTTCCGTAACAGGAGTAAATTTAGTTGCAGGCAAATCGTTTCCAATTGTCAGAGCTGGTTTGCGAGTAGGCAAATGAAGCGCTGCAGGTGACAGTCGGATCAATAAAGTCTGTCTGTACTGTAGGTCGTCATTTCGTCACTACATCTGTAGTATCAATCAGTACTGCAAGTCGGGTGATCAACTTGTAAACAATAGAATGAACGATCAACTTTAAGATTTGTCAAAGAAAGTTTTCGTAAAAAATCCATAACTAGACCCTGTTTACGTTGCCAAATGAAATGACAAAGGACTACATGAAGCTGCATTGCCACCTGTTGAACTACTATTAATTATCTTCCAAGTTGGGGTCAAGTTTAGATTAGCCGCCCTGAGGTACACAGGCGATCAATACTCCAGGCCGGCTGGATGCTGGATCTTTATCGTAGGTCGTCTCGTGCTTTGTCACGTCTCCTGCTTGCATACTTGACGATGTGTTACATAAAACATCTCAGTATTTAAACTTTCACTACTGAGTAGTAGACTACCTATCCAATTTCAAATTTTACCTTGGATGTATTTAAATTGATTTATCTAAGGAGTTTGCTGATGACAATAAAATTATTAATTCCCGTCTTGAATTATCGACTTTTCAACTTATCAAATGAGATCCATTTACTGTAAAGTGCTATTGTGTTTTGCCACATTAATTGTAAAGAATGGAGAACTTGGAAGTGACACTAGCACACCCTGTGATTGGCTCATTGTACTGTGTTCATGTTAGTGTGAACAATTGGTCACAGCTTGGCCGTAGAGATAGTATGTCTACTATATTATTTATAGTCAATTATTATTTATTTATTACATACACATATGACATGTGTATATATGTCTTTACAAGATACATACAATGTGAAAAGCAATGCATTTTACATTACCTACACAATACTTTACAAATCATACAATACTTGTATAACGTGAACTCTGAAGAAAATGTTTAACATTGCCTAATTTTACCGATTGTTCTCAATATCCCAAAATAATTGTAACATTATACTTTATACTTAATACTTCTCGATGAAATGGCGACCATACAAAGTAGGTATTTTAAGCCAAGTATGCATGGAGATGAGTGTAGGATGAGTATATTTTCAGGAGTGAAGTCGAAACAAAGCAACATTATTCCTGCTAGTGTGTAAAATTATTTAAATAATTGCTTCCTATAGGCATGTTTAGATTAGCCACCTCGCATGGTTTCCCGACGGTGAAATTTGTTTACCACGGAGAATGCCTAATTTTACATAGCGTTTGTAAAATTAATTCCTTTAGTTTTAACATAAACTAAGAAATAATAATGGTGCAGACCTTGATCCTCTACTTCAACAAAGGGCTTGCTCGCTGTCTGACAAGGGATGCTAATTCTTGGCTGAACCAACACAGCACAAAGCGGGATTATACATCTTAGCCGTCTTGAGAGAATTTTACATTTATCAACATTTGTTTCGCTTTCAAGGTAAACTGAAATACAAGTGGTCGTCGCTTCGCTTAACGTCTTTAGGGCATCAAGATAGATGAATATTACAGAAAACGGCCCCGGTGGTCGTTATCATATCCAGGAATATAAGTTTGCATAAAAAGGTGATGCTAACGTTTTGCAAAATAAATAACTGACTAAAATACATAAAAACACTGGATCATACACGATGTTCTGGAAAAAGGGAAGGGTGCATTAATAGTTTTGATTGAGGATAATTTCTACCATAAATCCCTTCTCATCGTTGGTTTTCCATACTTAATTTTCACAACTAATTTTGGTCATACATATTGTGTACAACATGTTACACCTGTACAGTACTGTCCTACAGTAGTAGTCAGTGGTCAGTAGTCAGGTCCAGTCACGTGTGGGGTGTGCTGCTTGCTCCGTGTCCAGACAGATTCAATCCACCGTCCGTCGTGTCCAATTCCCAGTCACAGAATGCGCTGTGTGCCGGGTTATTCAATTAGGTGACCAACCCTTCCCTACTCTTCAATAACTCGATACATGGTTTATTGTACAATACTGATTTTTACTTCCACGTGATATAACATTAATATAATATAATATTTGATGTAATATACGTGATATAGGCTACGATTTTTATTTCGACATAATATGATAAGTTTGATTGATAAAATTTCCATTTTAAGCTACTTGGAGCATTTTGGTACTTGGCGTTTTTTTTATTTCAGCGCGTTGTACGTTCAAAGAACACAAAACTAAAAATAAATAAAGTGCCTTTTCATTGTAATAATATTCTAAACAAATGTAAACATTACAGCGCATATTATAAGAACATACGTATTATATGTATAATAAGCACTTGAAGTAGGGCCTAAAATGAGTGTTGAGAATAGTAATAATGACTACAATAGGCCTACAATCAAACACTTTTTTGTATGACTACAAAGCGATAATAAAAAATCCAAGACTATAAAAATGTTTATCTAGGTCGTAAACGAAAGTGAGTTGGCCTTGGTGATAAGAGATAAAGCAGCAAACATCGTTAATCACTTCGTCTCGCACATTAGGCAATTCATTGTTGTCAACAATTGTTGCTACGCGCCCAAAGGCAGTTAATATTCAACACATTGTTGGTTACAAACTGAAAAAATACAAATATTAATGCTCAATACATTGATTAAAGGGGTTTCTACAATCACATGAAAGTGAGTAAGAACCAAGAACATATAGTTAAGCCCACGACTGTTTTGACTACCAGTGGCAGAGTAACGGCATCGAGTCTCTGTTTTGTTTTAGAGGTCGTTGTGCCGATATTTGTTTGCCAAGCATTATTTGGAGGTCTGTGCCACGGCTTCAAACAAACATAGTGGTAAAATTACACGTGACGCAACTTTGCTGATGAAACCAACTAAAATAGAAATTTGTGTTGCCCTCCTAAGTCGGGAACGCAGAGGAATAATTTGTAAGTGTGCTCAACGATTGGTAAAATGTGTTGTTATTCTGAGGGTATCTAGACCGAGCAATGTTATAGATGGCGTCATAAGCTCGTGTAACCTCGTAGATGAAACAACAATAATAAATCTGCAATAAGAAGTGTATCCCGTGTCAAACAGCCATTACATGTCCCCATACTCCCCAACCCTCGACAGGGGGTGGTCTCCGGGGTACAAGATGTGGACTGCAGACACGATAAATCCATGTATTAGCCATCTTATCCAATAATGGACAACTTACGGTTGGGATTTGTTAACTGGGTGTTATTTTGGGAGTTACATCAAAAATCGACACACGTTTCATATCAATCTAAAAGTATTTGAGCACGAGAAGCTTAGAGTAACATTATGGTGGGCTGATAAGATTTACCTTCGTTTTAAGATCCCTAATCTTGGTTTATGTATGTTAGATGTTTCTTCGTTGGTTCAACGAATCCTTTGGGTTGTGTCATTTTTAAAGCATAACTTGACATCTTAGAATTCACATTACAAACAAAATTGTATGAATTTTAATTCGTGCTTAACCAGCTGATTAACTGGCATGACTTTACTGCACGTTAGGCTGGTAGTCCGTTGTAAATCAGCCGGTAAAGTGATTCCTAACGATGGATACAATGAGAAAAATTAGTAATATAGCTCATACATAGCTACTAATTTAACTTTATCTACTAGTAGTTAAAAAAGTTCATCTTCTCACAGGAGCTAAAAAATTATAAATTGCATACACACCCAAAACCATCCTGAATTTCCGGAAGCATTTCAGACTTTTTCAAATTTTTATGGTATGACAAATTCAAAACAAGAAACTCATTGAGTAATATTAGAAGAATGTAAAATTTTAATATGTTCATGATGTCTTAACTGAGTTCCAATTGTCTTATAAAGGAGTCCCGAAATTGGCAGTTCGTGCAGAAAATGTAGTAATTCGTGGCCGGAAGAACCAATGTTGCTTCATTAATTTATCAGAAGGTAATTCTCTTCACCGGCACATTTTGTAGCTGCTAATCATGGCTCACGCAATGCTATTGGCTTAATGTTTTCATTATAGGCTACACCATTTGGATGAGCTTTTATCTCGATGCTGCACCCATACTGTTGCACTTCCTAGTTATAGCCCTATTTACTTTGTGTAAAGTATTTTGTTTGTAGCATATTAATATTTTAAAATTAGCTATGAAATGAGAAGTTAATTAGATGCTATAGTTCTAAAATCTGTGAACTGGCAAAAAATCTTCTTCGATTTAGACACAGCACAGAGTGTAATCAGTAAGACTAGAAGATACTGATCGATACTGAATCGATGATTTTTGTTAACGAGTTACATTGGTTGTTTTCCACATATATTGGATTAATTGTTTTCTCTATACAATACACATTGGCTGTCCTAGTCGTACAACATAACAACAAGGCAAGTGTAGGCTACCCGCCTGGAGACCCCTACAGGAGGCCCGAGGTCTAGAAGTTATACAAGGTCTACATTTTTGGTCGAGAGCCAGATAAATGTATAAAGTGAGTCGTCCTTGTAATCAATGCACGAGCATGATTTGGGCCAACTGTCTGGAGGGGGGGGGGGGTATAAATAGCGCCTCCTACAGTAGTGATAACGTAATGGCATACTGAGTACCGGCGATGCACCAGACATATTGTACAGATACTGTAGAACTCAAAGCTAAGTGCTACGTCAATACGTTGTCTGCACTGATGTACATCTCTTAGTGGTACTTCGAAATTGGAACAAATCCATCCATCTAAAAGTGGGTTTGTGTTGACTTCTATCTGTCCAGACTGAGTTGTGTAATAATACATACAAGCATAGATGAAGTAATATAATAATATTACATTATTGTAATATCATATTATTGTATTATTGTTGTTTATGAAGTAATATAATAATATTACTTCATCTATGATACAAGTATTTTTGTCAACAAAAGTTTCCAAAGTCAATTATCTCACACTTTCTTAGAGTTTTTTCATTATCTTTTATGAATGAAATTCCTTGAAACTTAAAACAACACACAAATGTCGGTAATCTGGTAGGCCTAGTTCAATTCGTTAAGTTACCAGCTGGCAATAAAATTCAATGTACGAAACGAACCTGTAAATGTGCGTGGCTCAGAACCTCAACTGATAAAATCTTCTTGAAGTGATTTAAAGTAGTATCTTTATTGTTTGTATCCCGTGTATTAATTACACACATGGCCTATTTTAACTTCGGACTGGAAAATTAGTGTTATCAAAGACAGTGTTATTAGGGTTATCAATAAATATTGGAACATGTTTGTGGTTAGAAAGCTAGAACTTACCAAATATTCCTCCTCTGCAGCGCCTACTGCAGCATCCCACAGTCAGGACCCACGCTCAGACCTCTTCACAACCTCATCAGTCGCCATGTCTAAATAGGCTTGGCCTACATCATTCCACGTTCACATAGCAATGTATACCAAATAAGCAGACTCCCCAAAAGCATATTTCTCCCTTTTAGCGAATTTCCCATATAGGGAATAAACTATTACCTTAGTATTCATGGTAAGACTTGGACTCTTTTCTTTTTCGTTTTGAGGAAAATGCTTCGATTTTGATGAAATTTGGTACAAACGTGTAAACCTACATTTATCTTAACGATTTCGTGAACTAGCATGACCGACTATGGGAACGGGGGTTTATGGGGGTTTTATGGGGGTGAAATTGGTTTTCCCATTTTTGACTCTAAATACATAACATTTTGGAATTTCTTTCCAAACCATATTGTCGAGCTAAAAAACAAATAATTTAGTATATTTAAGCGTTGTTATGCGCCTAATCTTTACAGAGATAATTAAAAAAAATATGTAAATTAAAAATTCCCATGTTGTTCTTATGGAGAATAAGTAAACTGTTGTAGTTTGCTTGTTTATGGACATATTTTGATCAAATTTGGAAAATGCATTTATTTTATACTTAACTATTAACATTTTACAAAAACAAAATACTTTTTTACGCTCCCAGTTGTAGAAAACCTAAGTACTCGTTAAAATATTGCAATTTAAATATGGAATAAATGTGATATTTTTAAGGAGATATTTTAGTGTAAATCCAATTGGGCGTAAATTTGCTTAGACTGCAGGTTTACTGCGGTAGGGTATTTTTTAGTTTTTTCATTCAAACCGTAAATTTTTATACGCTATCATCTAATAAATCATCATGTTTAAATACTGGAAAACCCATAAATTAGCTTTAATAAGTAAAATGTAACTATAAATGTCACCTTAAAAAAGGCCGTGCGAAAAGTTGTTAACGCTACCACCTTGACAATGAGCGTGGTGTTTGAGGTAAACCTGAAATGGAATAAAGCTTTTGATTGAAATCAATTTACCACTCACTCACAACAAAACATCTACTGTTTGTAAAACATACATACGGTGATTTGGGAATTTACATACGATTTCTCTCAAACGCACAAGTAGACTACATTAATAATATTAATAATATGAATAAAGTAGAATATTTAGGAAAATTTTCTGGAAAGACGTTATTATATTAATAACTACCTTGTTGGCGAGAGCCTAGAGTGAAAAAATGCAAAAGTAAATTATTAAGTCCAATCAATCCATATTAACTCAATTACATTTTTACGAATGTTCATTTTCAATTCAATCTCCGTCACACGCGACCGTCGCTTTGCCGGACCATAGACCACAGAAAACGTACTTAGACCGACTATCAATTACACAATTTAATAGATAGGCTGTGCCACAATGCCACCCTCGGCTCATCATATGCTTCTGTTGTTCACCACGACGCGCCGCGGCGCCACCCCCGACCACGGTGCGCCACCCCCGACACTGTAGTCACCGTGGTCCGCCGCCGCTCACTGCTCATTGCTCACCGTCCCTCATGGTATGTTGTAAACACTCACTCATCATACGTTGTATTGTATATGTCACCGTCTACACCAGTGCCACTCGAGTAGCCGTAGTACGCATGAGCTCTACGCCGCGTGTATTACATGTTTACTATCTGCTACGCTACACATTTATGTTAAAATATACACCAAACTGTTTGTAGTTTATTGTGTCCTTTATTGTGTCTGTTTATTTACCATTTAAGAGTTACTAAAAGTTAAAGAGATTTGATTTTTTAAGTAAAATATATAAATAATGCTAAGAAGTAAACGTTTTATAAAACTCTTTTATCATCTTATCATTTGAGAAACACACTTGTAAATGGTTTGTGGAACAACTTTAAGTCGGATCTAATCAGATACATCTTTAATACACGTTTAATACGTCAAATATTCTCCCACTAATCATTAAGTGGAGGTACAATTATTATTCAACCTTGGGTAGTGCTAATTTTTATGTGTTTACAAAAAAAAAACTTTGGTGAATTAGAACATTGTTAATTACTGCATTTTTGTTAACTCCGTATTAGTGAAACATATAAATAACGAAACCTTTTAGTCAGAACACAAATCATGTTAAACTGGCAGTCGTGAGGGTGGATGACTCATTAATAGGATTTGGAAGGTAGCAAGTAGCAGCGGCTCATAGTCAGCCTTTGTAACCGGATTATGTGGGATTTGTAAAAAAACTGTGCCGTGTTTTTGTATCAGTCGCACATAAAATTAAGGTTTCAACACAATTTTAACGCAATTGGATTTTATAAACTCAAAATTTGAATGACCGTTATAAAACGTTATTAAGTTACAACACATCAAGTTCATATCTTATTCCCACGTATTTAATAATTTATTAATTTTTTGACAGTAATATTTTTATTTATTTAAGTTAAGCTAATTAAGTTCAGCTTTAGTAATGGCTAAAATAATGTATACACGGGAAAAAATTCTGCTGCACACCGTTAAACCACTAAAAGTAAACAAAAGAACAATAATCAATGCGTCGACGTCTATAAATTGATTTTAAACATTGTTAAATTGTATTTTACATATTACTCTTTTTTGTAGACTTCAACATACAAATTAACACCATTTCAGAAAGCTAGCTAGTTTCAGAGTAGGCCTATATAATTCAATTAAAGGGATTGGTGCTGAAAGACTAAGGCTCTTAAGATATAATGTGTTTTTGAGCTTAGTATAAATTTCATCTTTTAGAACATATAATTGATCCTGTCGAGGTATTTCAAACCTCCAATCCCTCCCTCCCCCCGGGGGCCACAGTCTAATAACTTCTCGCTCCCATCAGTTACTTAAGCCACAGTCAGCGAGACTTAAGTCATATAATCCATTCTCATTGAACCTTTCCTTCTATTTGGCCGCCATTTTGATCCAGACAAGAAGACGTTTAATGTCAAAGAGGAAATAATCTTTACTTATGCACTGATGCAAAACTTTCAGCTCTTCTCTCAAATTACTTTTGCAGACTTTTCAAAACGTTCTCTTTAATGAATTCTATTTTATCGTTCTTTTGATCTTCAAACAAGATTATTGGGTTCGCTTCTATAGATACGGGCCATTGCTATTACATTTGTAGAAAAAAACCTCTTTACAAAATATTTGTTGTATATTATAGTAAGTTATTATAATATTTTGCATTATTTTATTTGTGTCACAAAAATTACCTAATAGAACAACTCTAACCGACAATAATTATTTTTATGTCGAAATACAAAGACATCGCTGTAGAAATATTTGTTACAGTTGCGATCGATAGTCATGCGCTTCTTGAATCCATATCGTGCAGTATAATTTGATCCTAAGAAATATAGTATTAGGCTATAAAGTTTTTGTTGATATTATTTACACAAGTAGCTGCACGTTTAAAATCCAGGCCCACTTTCTACACCAATGAATAAGAGTGTAATTTAAATCATTTCTATCAAAACACCGACTTATTTGTTATTTAAAATCAGATTACGATGATGACTCATACTTCACTTACTTCACAAAATATATTATATGAAGATCGCTTTGCTGAACTCCAATATCGCAGTCTTCTGGAGACTGGAGTAGACGGTCGTAAATATTTAAACGTCTGCAATATCCCCAATACCGCGCGATAAATGGCGAGTTTACAGCTCTAGAGTCGCCAGGATGGTCCGAGTCTTATCTGGTATCGACAGTCCTGTGTGTTATGTCCACTCTGCTCACCCCAGGACACCCTTATCTCAACTCTCCCCTACGTCCGCTAACTTTCTACATTCACTTCCGATTGCTTCGCTCGCGATTTATCCCTCTGTAGCGCCATCTAACGTTGGGAACAACAACGCATTATTTGTTTCTGAACACTCTTGTTCCCTAGTTATTTGGAATTAAATTTCTATTAGACTTACTTGACTTTGTTTCTGTGGTTTTTATTTGGACCTTACGGCCCGAAAAATAGGGCAATCAAACTTGTTTTCTGGACACATTTTAAATAATTCAGTAAAATATGTTTAGTTTGGTTAGTACATATTCTAGCACGTTGTGAGTGTATGGTAACACAAAACGAGAACGATTATCGTTACCTGTACATGTGAATACTACCACGAATACTAGACCAGAAATGGTATGGACCATAACCATAAACAAATGATGTTACTGACCTGAAAGTAAACATGATTTAACATTGCTTACATGGAACTGTATAAACCATACTTATGCTATTGTTATAAGTACATAGTTCGGGCCAGTTACGTTATTTTGTATGTTTATGATCCTTACAGCTTTCTGTTCTAATATATGTGAAGACTACAATAATTGAACAATATGTTTCAAATGTGACATACAGCCTCTGTTAGCGACGTATCCCCCGTGCTCGCCAATCCCAGGCTAGAGAGCAGACAGACAGGTAGATCATGCATGGATGCGCTAATCTAATCAGCATGGCAATGGGCGCGGTTAGATAGATGCATTGTGTATTGCACAATCTCTCATTGTCCACAGTCCCTGGTCCACCCACTCATCTCCACCCATTTCAATTCTACTGTTTCCATTCCCCTGCAAAATCCTTCTTCAGGCAGATTTCCAATGTGGTATAGAAATAAAATAGAAACGGCGAAAGTAATTTCAATACACAATCATAATATACAGGGTTATTACAAATGATGTTCATGATTTCATACATACATGAAATATAGTTTTATTTGTTATAGAAAGAAATAAAATGGTTACAACTTTTGAAAAACTCAAAAAGTTTTGACACAGATACACAGAACTGTAAATGCTCGATACGGAAACCCCTTGTGGTACGACAGATGTCAATAATGTAGTCAAGCTCTTGCTAGACTTTGAAAAGTGTGTCTAGGTCTATTGTTTCGATAGCTTTGGTAATTCGTTGCTGGATCTCAAGTGGTGATGTGTACGCCTTATCTTTGATGTATCCCCACAAGAAAAAAATCAGGGGGTGATGTCCGGAGATCTTGTAGGCCAGTTCAGGGGTGTGTCATTATTCGGACCACCGAGCTCGTTCCATATCTCAGGCAGCACATTGTTAAGTTCAACCCTACTACAGGTAACATTCAAATGCAGCCATTTCTCTTAAATTTCAAGTGACACTTTCCAATATAGTGGTTACTAGGAAGATAATCGTTAAACCTGGTTCTTAAGTGTCGTTGCACACTAATAACAGATTGGTTAATGTAATATTCCAACTGGCAAAAAGCTTTCCTGCCTTCAAATTCAGCCTTTACACAACACTTACAACAATTGACTTGACAAACAGCTGATATGCACCCAAACCAATGCAAATGAAACTTTATGAGTTTTTCTTTCCAATGGTACCAATTAAAATAGTCTTGAAACAAATTAACCCAGTAATATTTATAATCAAAATCAGGAACATCATTTGTAATAACCCTGTATTATAGTAAACGTACTGTCGAAGGCATTGTTATTCAGCGCAATATTGCCACTACTTGTATTTATTGTTGCAAAGATTAAATGCGATACTTTGCAGATGTGATCGTAGATCGTATAAGTAGGCTTATCAATGGTCCTCCCGTTTCACCACACGCTACTGTAATTCGTTGTTGTTGAAATATTTCTTTTAAACTCAGTTAAAGTGCTAATGACTCAAATTAATTTTCATGGCCACTAATGAATTTTAGTGTTCCGAACAAAACTTATTGTTAACAATATTTTACATAAATGTCGCTCTAAAATTAGTTTAAACATTGTTTCCGGATCGGAATAGTTGTAACATTTGGCATGTTTATGCTGATTAATTACGTAGCCATTCAACAGTTGCACCCTTCTCACGTCTGTTGGGGGAAGGAGACTGTAATGTATTCTTGGTGCTGTATAATCCATCAGAGGCTACAACGCCAGTCTGACAGCCCTACAGTTCTAGACTGAGGGATGTGCTCTACACCAGACAGCTACTGTGTAGTCAGTACAGTACAGTACTAGAGCAACGCCAGTCTGACAGCCCTACAGTTCTAGACTGAGGGATGTACTCTACACCAGACAGCTACTGTGTAGTCAGTACAGTACTAGAGCAACGCCAGTCTGACAGCCCTACAGTTCTAGACTGAGGGATATACTCTACACCAGACAGCTACTGTGTAGTCAGTACAGTACAGTACTAGAGCAACGCCAGTCTGACCCTACAGCCCTACAGTTCTAGACTGAGGGATGTACTCTACACCAGACAGCTACTGTGTAGTCAGTACAGTACAGTACTAGAGCAACGCCAGTCTGACAGCCCTACAGTTCTAGACTGAGGGATATACTCTACACCAGACAGCTACTGTGTAGTCAGTACAGTACTAGAGCAACGCCAGTCTGACAGCCCTACAGTTCTAGACTGAGGGATATACTCTACACCAGACAGCTACTGTGTAGTCAGTACAGTACTAGAGCAACGCCAGTCTGACAGCCCTACAGTTCTAGACTGAGGGATATACTCTACACCAGACAGCTACTGTGTAGTCAGTACAGTACAGTACTAGAGCAACGCCAGTCTGACAGCCCTACAGTTCTAGACTGAGGGATATACTCTACACCAGACAGCTACTGTGTAGTTAGTACAGTACAGTACTAGAGCAACGCCAGTCTGACAGCACTACAGTTCTAGACTGAGGGATTAACTCTACACCAGACAGCTACTGTGTAGTCAGTACAGTACAGTACTAGAGCAACGCCAGTCTGACAGCCCTACAGTTCTAGACTGAGGGATATACTCTACACCAGACAGCTACTGTGTAGTCAGTACAGTACAGTACTAGAGCAACGCCAGTCTGACCCTACAGCCCTACAGTTCTAGACTGAGGGATGTACTCTACACCAGACAGCTACTGTGTAGTCAGTACAGTACAGTAGTACTACTGTAGAGCAACGACAGCGACAAGCTCGGTACCGTACGTGACGGGCGTTAGAACTTTGACTCAAACCTCAGTGCCATACGTACACTTCATTGTTTTATCTATATCCTATTTATGATCTTTAACTACGCGTTCACCCTTGGCCAAACTTAATATCCAGTACCCTTAGGGTTTGTAAATCATTATACTAAGTCAAAGTCAAAGTTGTTTAAGGTTCAAAAAAATTAGCTGCTAACCAAGTTTCAAGAAAATCCAAGCAAGACATGCCTGAATAAAAATAACAACTCGTTTAACCCAATTCTATAAACTATGACCGAAAGATTAAGCAGGGGGATATGAAGATGATTAGTAGGCTAATAGTTTGATATTAGTGTGAACATACATAATATACGGTTAATATCTAAAGGACAAAAAGCTTATGGTTAAATGTCCTGAATAAATACGAGTATAGGTCTACAGTATAGTGATACGTTTTTTAAAACAAAAGAAAATATTATTAACGCTTGGTTCAAATATATTTAATGAATATTTGAAGAGTGTTTCATTTGATTCAATAAGCATTTTAGAGAACTCAGGCGGTATTCAATTAACTGAGAATTCTGTTTGATTCCTCAAGAGGTAAATACTTAAAAGCGATTGACTTTCTATCTTCACTTTATAATTTGGATCTCTTTAGATCGAAAAATATATTTAATTGAAATTATAGATGTTTCTTTGCTAACTATTTGCAATAAATGTGCAATTTACATTCAATATTGATTTTTCAAATGGTTGTATTGTCCTAACACGAATGCACGTGTGTCCAGCTTCACAACAGTGCTGTGCTCTCCTGTGTAGGCTGTAGGTGCTGCAAACGGTGGTTATGTCGGTAGCGCTTAGTCAAACACTTGGAACGGGTTAGAAAGTGGAAAGTAGCGGCATTGCTTCGTCCAACTGGTAGAAATTAGAAACAATCAACACAGGTGAAATAACATTGCTCTTTTACACTTAGGGCCGGTTTCGGAGCTCGGGACTAACGCTATTCCTGGACTAAAATCCAGTTCAAACCAGTTTTTATTCTAGGACTAAAAAATAGGGTTTCGGAGCTCGAGGATTACGCTAGTCAACGACTAAGTCTATTCCGAGAGTTAACTTGTCCCTGACTTAATCTCATGGGTTTCGGAGTCACGGGTTACTTAATCCTCGACTTAAATGTTATTCGATCGGGTTTCGGAGCCAAATATTTAATCCACAACTGGGCAACAAAGACTAACTCGAGGAATAAATATGGGCAATTTTTAGTCCAGGCGAAGGGCAGGATTAAGGGGGCGGACTAACTTAACTTTTGGTGTAATTACTCAATTTGTGAAGTTGTATCTATATAAATGCCAAATTCTTAATCGGCATAAAATTTACTTGCAATTTCATACCTCTTGATATTTTTTCGTAAAATTTTATTTTTCTCTTAAGTATAAGCAAACCCATCTTTGAATGAAACCCGTTAATCTACAATTTATGCTTAAGACTATAATAGGCCAAACGGTCCCTAAAATTAATATTATAAGGTACTAAACGTAGAATTTAAAATAACAATATAACGATGAAAGAAAGAAAAACTTTAAAAAATTAATGTAGGGCCTATCAAATCTAAATACGTATTTAATACGCTTGGTACATAATGTTACATAGGGTTACTTGCATTTAAATGGTCCATTTAACGAGTTTTTGGGGACGTCGGTTTTACCGAAAAACCCGTTATCCGGACTGGCCTCGGTCCAGAGGAGTCCGGATAGTCTACTGTAATGCAATATTTTACTAAAGAATACTTTTAACCAAAACTAACAGTATGCATAACAAAACAAGACTTATGTATTAGTATTATTTTCAATTGAAACTCATACCTAGTATAATAATTTGGAATTTGGGTAAAAAAAAATATATTTCAGCTGTGAGCTAACTCGGACAACCTGGATTCTCAGATAACCGGAGCTCAGATGATTGGAAGTTTACTGAAGTTGCTTGGACACCTACTTATTCTCTACTACACATTGTACTTCCAGAGGAATTGTTAAAATACAAAACAATCAGAGAACACAAATACATTCTAAGCAGATAAATTATAACTAGGCCTACTCTTAAATTGTTGTAATAATGATAATTTATTACGGTTGATTTTCATACAAAGAATAATAAAATATTTCCCTTTATTTTTTATCATCCTACAGTATTCATTTTAAAATAATTGTAAGATCTTAAATAGACAATTATTGGGGACAATTATTAGTTTGCATTAGGATTACAAAACTTAACAGCAATAAATAAACCTTCAGTTTATTTATTTGTTTTTTTATGATGGTTCCCATAACAGGATTTTTATTTTGGCATTCGTTTTTGAACACGATCTCTTCTGTTAGTTACCATCATCAGTGAAACTCAAGGAATCATTATCCCAACTGATAAGTGATTAGAACCAGACTAGACAGTAGACGCTAGTGTCGCTATGAGCGCTGTCCGTGAACAACTTTGGCAGGTATCGTCTCAAATTCGTCTGTCCGCTGCCACTACCAATACTCAAAAACTAAAATTCCCCTTGATTCCTACCTTAGTCCTAGAATAAGTAGTCCAGAAGTTGACGAATAAAGTTAGTCTCCGAATAGACTAGTCCGCGGACTAGGGAGTTAGTTCGCGAGCTCTGAAACCCGATTTTTTATTCGATGACTAACTTTATTCACTGATTAAGTAACTCCAGAATTACGTATTTCCGAGCTCGGAAACCCGCCCTAGACTTATAAATCACAGTAATTACAATGACAGGCAATTCAGTGTATACTCAAACCTCACAATCAAAGTTAACAAACGGTTGTTTACGGTATTTGTTCATTTCAGTTGATGTATAGGGATTATGTGCTCATGATCCCATACACAGAAAGTAGTTTACTTGATATTTTACACAAATAGTTCTAAATAGCTATAAATAGTTCGCATATACAAAATTCATTATTATGAAGCACATTTGTATAGGTTTTCCCATTTTATAATCCAACTTCCACAGGTCCAGTATTAGGTTTTACATTTCCACCTATATATTATATGAAGGCGTGTTTCTTTATACGATTTAAATTAATCAAATTCCTCCACTTAAATTACAGAAAATTTCTTAGTTGACGATACAAAGACTGTGTCACCTATATTATCAACTAAACGCTATGATGGGGCTAAGTGCTGGTTATCGCAAATTAAGATTACTCTAAATGTGTAACTACTGTAGTCTCAAAATTTATTCAACTAGTATCTGGTACCATCATATGTTTAACGAGTAATATATGCTTGAAACCAAATTTTGTCCCATTTAGAGGTAGTTTGCATCGATGTTTAGCATATTTTAAACGCCCATACTATTCTCAAATGCGATTAAACAGTCAAACATGCAAAAAATGAATTCATTAATCAAAATTATAGTTACATTACCAGTACCGAAAGTAGCATCTTTCAGCGCGCACCCAAGTTTCATGTGTGAGGCAAGCAATGACCAATCAAATTTCACTTTATGTGAGAGTTACTTTTACCATCTTTTACATAAGAGATGAAGTGAAGGACAGGAGTAATCGGAGCAAGTACTGGCTAATCACTTTTTGTTAAATTTATAAACGATACTTTTCATTACGACTCAAAAACATTTCGTAAAAAATAACAGACTTCAGTAAAATCAAAACTATTACATTTTCTGAATAACATTATTTTAATATAAAACTAAAAGCAAAATGTTATAGACAACCGACGTAACAACTTGAAAATTAAAAGTTCAAGTTTAATGTTTCAATTTGTTTCTATTGTGCAGTAAACAGTACGAGCTCAAACACAGCGGGACTAGCTTATTAATACATCTCTTCCTATTTTAGTATACTAAACAGTGAAAACAGCTGATTCATATAATAGAAACTAACTGTAAACATACACTAGTGCGCCTAGTAAATAGAGAACTGGTTAAGTAAGGAAAAAAGCTGATTTTTTACCTTTCTCTAATGTAAATTTTGGAATTACTTTTTTGATATAAGCTATCATCGAAAATATCTACTTTCTGTACTGAGGAATGAACAAATAATTCCCATCACTAGTTGTACTCAGCCACCTGGTTGTAGGTTGATGTGGAGCCGAAGCTATCCCCCTTGTATCAATAGTGCTCTCAATATCGTCGAGTCTTCCAATGTAGTTATAGTAATTGAATGTTCGCTAATGCTAATAGAGCACTATAGACCTGATAAAAGCGACGCTGGCTCAGGCGAGATGTAAAGCCCGTCTGATCCTCTTGCCATTCAGTAGGCGGATTGTACGGGTATGCAGTGATAAGCTGCTCAAATATCTAGTAGTACTCGTGTACGTCATAGACCCTGCTAATAGCGACGCTGGCTCAGGCGAGATGTAAAGCCCGTCTGATCCTCTTGCCATTCTGTTGGCGGATTGTACGGGTATGGAGTGATAAGCTGCTCAAATATCTAGTAGTACTCGTGTACGTCATAGACCCTGCTAATAGCGACGCTGGCTCAGGCGAGATGTAAAGCCCGTCTGATCCTCTTGCCATTCTGTAGGCGGATTGTACGGGTATGGAGTGATAAGCTGCTCAAATATCTAGTAGTACTCGTGTACGTCATAGACCCTGCTAATAGCGACGACGCTGGCTCAGGCGAGATGTAAAGCATGTCTGATCCTCTTGCCATTCTGTAGGCGGATTGTACGGGTATGGAGTGATAAGCTGCTCAAATATCTAGTAGTACTCGTGTACGTCATAGACCCTGCTAATAGCGACGACGCTGGCTCAGGCGAGATGTAAAGCATGTCTGATCCTCTTGCCATTCAGTAGGCGGATTGTACGGGTATGGAGTGATAAGCTGCTCAAATATCTAGTAGTACTCGTGTACGTCATAGACCCTGCTAATAGCGACGACGCTGGCTCAGGCGAGATGTAAAGCCCGTCTGATCCTCTTGCCATTCTGTTGGCGGATTGTACGGGTATGCAGTGATAAGCTGCTCAAATATCTAGTAGTACTCGTGTACGTCATAGACCCTGCTAATAGCGACGACGCTGGCTCAGGCGAGATGTAAAGCCCGTCTGATCCTCTTGCCATTCTGTAGGCGGATTGTACGGGTATGCAGTGATAAGCTGCTCAAATATCTAGTAGTACTCGTGTACGTCATAGACCCTGCTAATAGCGACGACGCTGGCTCAGGCGAGATGTAAAGCCCGTCTGATCCTCTTGCCATTCAGTAGGCGGATTGTACGGGTATGCAGTGATAAGCTGCTCAAATATCTAGTAGTACTCGTGTACGTCATAGACCCTGCTAATAGCGACGACGCTGGCTCAGGCGAGATGTAAAGCCCGTCTGATCCTCTTGCCATTCTGTAGGCGGATTGTACGGGTATGGAGTGATAAGCTGCTCAAATATCTAGTAGTACTCGTGTACGTCATAGACCCTGCTAATAGCGACGACGCTGGCTCAGGCGAGATGTAAAGCATGTCTGATCCTCTTGCCATTCTGTAGGCGGATTGTACGGGTATGCAGTGATAAGCTGCTCAAGTATCTTGTAGTACTCGTGTACGTCATAGACCCTGCTAATAGCGACGACGCTGGCTCAGGCGAGATGTAAAGCATGTCTGATCCTCTTGCCATTCAGTAGGCGGATTGTACGGGTATGGAGTGATAAGCTGCTCAAATATCTAGTAGTACTCGTGTACGTCATAGACCCTGCTAATAGCGACGCTGGCTCAGGCGAGATGTAAAGCCCGTCTGATCCTCTTGCCATTCAGTTGGCGGATTGTACGGGTATGTAGTGATAAGCTGCTCAAATATCTAGTAGTACTCGTGTACGTCATAGACCCTGCTAATAGCGACGCTGGCTCAGGCGAGATGTAAAGCCCGTCTGATCCTCTTGCCATTCAGTAGGCGGATTGTACGGGTATGGAGTGATAAGCTGCTCAAATATCTAGTAGTACTCGTGTACGTCATAGACCCTGCTAATAGCGACGCTGGCTCAGGCGAGATGTAAAGCCCGTCTGATCCTCTTGCCATTCAGTAGGCGGATTGTACGGGTATGGAGTGATAAGCTGCTCAAATATCTAGTAGTACTCGTGTACGTCATAGACCCTGCTAATAGCGACGCTGGCTCAGGCGAGATGTAAAGCCCGTCTGATCCTCTTGCCATTCTGTTGGCGGATTGTACGGGTATGGAGTGATAAGCTGCTCAAATATCTAGTAGTACTCGTGTACGTCATAGACCCTGCTAATAGCGACGCTGGCTCAGGCGAGATGTAAAGCCCGTCCGATCCTCTTGCCATTCAGTAGGCGGATTGTACGGGTATGGAGTGATAAGCTGCTCAAATATCTAGTAGTACTCGTGTACGTCATAGACCCTGCTAATAGCGACGCTGGCTCAGGCGAGATGTAAAGCCCGTCTGATCCTCTTGCCATTCTGTAGGCGGATTGTACGGGTATGGAGTGATAAGCTGCTCAAATATCTAGTAGTACTCGTGTACGTCATAGACCCTGCTAATAGCGACGACGCTGGCTCAGGCGAGATGTAAAGCATGTCTGATCCTCTTGCCATTCTGTAGGCGGATTGTACGGGTATGGAGTGATAAGCTGCTCAAATATCTAGTAGTACTCGTGTACGTCATAGACCCTGCTAATAGCGACGCTGGCTCAGGCGAGATGTAAAGCCCGTCTGATCCTCTTGCCATTCTGTAGGCGGATTGTACGGGTATGGAGTGATAAGCTGCTCAAATATCTAGTAGTACTCGTGTACGTCATAGACCCTGCTAATAGCGACGACGCTGGCTCAGGCGAGATGTAAAGCCCGTCTGATCCTCTTGCCATTCTGTAGGCGGATTGTACGGGTATGGAGTGATAAGCTGCTCAAATATCTTGTAGTACTCGTGTACGTCATAGACCCTGCTAATAGCGACGCTGGCTCAGGCGAGATGTAAAGCCCGTCTGATCCTCTTGCCATTCTGTTGGCGGATTGTACGGGTATGCAGTGATAAGCTGCTCAAGTATCTTGTAGTACTCGTGTTCGTCATAGACCCTGCTAATAGCGACGACGCTGGCTCAGGCGAGATGTAAAGCCCGTCTGATCCTCTTGCCATTCTGTTGGCGGATTGTACGGGTATGCAGTGATAAGCTGCTCAAGTATCTTGTAGTACTCGTGTACGTCATAGACCCTGCTAATAGCGACGACGCTGGCTCAGGCGAGATGTAAAGCCCGTCTGATCCTCTTGCCATTTTGTAGGCGGATTGTACGGGTATGCAGTGATAAGCTGCTCAAATATCTTGTAGTACTCGTGTACGTCATAGACCCTGCTAATAGCGACGACGCTGGCTCAGGCGAGATGTAAAGCCCGTCTGATCCTCTTGCCATTCAGTTGGCGGATTGTACGGGTATGCAGTGATAAGCTGCTCAAGTATCTTGTAGTACTCGTGTACGTCATAGACCCTGCTAGTAGCGACGACGCTGGCTCAGGCGAGATGTAAAGCCCGTCTGATCCTCTTGCCATTCAGTTGGCGGATTGTACGGGTATGTAGTGATAAGCTGCTCAAATATCTTGTAGTACTCGTGATAGTCATAGACCCTGCTAATAGCGACGACGCTGGCTCAGGCGAGATGTAAAGCCCGTCTGATCCTCTTGCCATTTTGTAGGCGGATTGTACGGGTATGCAGTGATAAGCTGCTCAAGTATCTTGTAGTACTCGTGTACGTCATAGACCCTGCTAGTAGCGACGACGCTGGCTCAGGCGAGATGTAAAGCCCGTCTGATCCTCTTGCCATTCTGTAGGCGGATTGTACGGGTATGCAGTGATAAGCTGCTCAAATATCTAGTAGTACTCGTGTACGTCATATACCCTGCTAATAGCGGCGCTGGTTCAGGCGAGATGTAAAGCCCGTCTGATCCTCTTGCCATTCTGTAGGCGGATTGTACGGGTATGCAGTGATAAGCTGCTCAAGTATCTAGTAGTACTCGTGTACGTCATATACCCTGCTAATAGCGGCGCTGGTTCAGGCGAGATGTAAAGCCCGTCTGATCCTCTTGCCATTCTGTAGGCGGATTGTACGGGTATGCAGTGATAAGCTGCTCAAATATCTAGTAGTACTCGTGTACGTCATATACCCTGCTAATAGCGGCGCTGGTTCAGGCGAGATGTAAAGCCCGTCTGATCCTCTTGCCATTCTGTAGGCGGATTGTACGGGTATGCAGTGATAAGCTGCTCAAGTATCTTGTAGTACTCGTGTACGTCATATACCCTGCTAATAGCGACGACGCTGGCTCAGGCGAGATGTAAAGCCCGTCCGATCCTCTTGCCATTCTGTTGGCGGATTGTACGGGTATGCAGTGATAAGCTGCCCAAGTATCTTGTAGTACTCGTGTACGTCATATACCCTGCTAATAGCGACGACGCTGGCTCAGGCGAGATGTAAAGCCCGTCCGATCCTCTTGCTATTCTGTTGGCGGATTGTACGGGTATGCAGTGATAAGCTGCTCAAGTATCTTGTAGTACTCGTGTACGTCATATACCCTGCTAATAGCGACGACGCTGGCTCAGGCGAGATGTAAAGCCCGTCTGATCCTCTTGCCATTCTGTTGGCGGATTGTACGGGTATGCAGTGATAAGCTGCTCAAGTATCTTGTAGTACTCGTGTACGTCATATACCCTGCTAATAGCGACGACGCTGGCTCAGGCGAGATGTAAAGCCCGTCCGATCCTCTTGCCATTTTGTAGGCGGATTGTACGGGTATGCAGTGATAAGCTGCTCAAATATCTTGTAGTACTCGTGATAGTCATAGACCCTGCTAATAGATAACTGATCATTGACATTCAGCTTTCCCAAAAATAATGATAATCATAAGGATAATGGTAGCAATAATTTTAACTACAACATCAAATTTATATTTAGGCTACTTTAAAATTTGTTTTCAAATAAAAAACCCTAATCATAATACTAATATTTTCCTACGCGTTGATGATGAGTTTTTGCTGATACACAGTATACACCAGTAGTTGTTTATTTATGTAATGTTCTGCAGCGTGTAGGAAGGTGTGGGGCGTTGAACCTGTTTGGCTATCTGCGCTGACTGAGAGCTTGTCACTAACACTCGCAGTTGTATTAATCCTAAGTGACACATCTGATTGAATCCATATAATGAATGCTGCTTGTCCCTACTAAATACAATCAAAGACATTTATTCAATTCTGCATGTCTAGCCTTTTCAGGTTATATGTTCATGATACGTGGCTCGCATACAAAACTTTTCTTACCAATTTTTTTTTTAAATTTTAAGGGAGATTTTTTTTATAAATGCTGCTTTTTGCCCTGGCTCAACCTTTTCAGTAAGATTCTATTAACCTATGCTTATTCGTGCTATTCTAAAGTTTTTAACACCACAAAATTGCAAGAAACACACTTGCAATTGTACTACTAATGTAATGTTAATTTTAAGTAACATGTAAGTATACAATATTTTATAGGTATGGTAAATTGAATTTTGAACTGTGAAAACTTAAAAGGCTTTTTCAACTATCATTTTACGTACCACATTTTGTGTACCTACTATTGAAGTTAATAATTTGAAACCACCACAGTTCACCAGTAAATTAGCCACGTTTCCACATTGGTCAGCTAACTTTTAATTGACAAACTGATCGTATATCAATGCTCTGTAACACGAAAGTTTGCTAATCTATTTCCAATGACCGGCTCCATATGTATAACTAACTTAAGTTGAGAGCACCACTAGACTACAAAGCAACCTATTTTAATCAAGTTCTAATGTTATACATGGCTTACACTACTGTGCTCAGTTTTGTCTGCATCTAACTTTGATTGAACTGTCGGCGGCAGACTATGAACAGTTAATTTCTACTATTCGGTTCAATATCACTGCTTTTCATCAACACACAGACCTTATACCTTTATCAAAAGATTACGTGTTACTTCAGTAGTTAAATTTCTTTGGGTTTTTTTTACTATAATTTTATTTTTAATAACTACACATATATTATACTATTGGCAGTAACACAGCTAATTATGACCAGAAACATCGGTGCAAGCTGGAGTAATAATTATTAACGGTATTTTATTTACTTCACATTTGTATTTTTATTTACACAACCCGTACAGTCCAACACCATATATTATGTTAGGCCTAAACATATACGATATGCGATAAGTTAAGTTAATAATTGCATTAGTGAATAAAAATTACAATCGATTCACAAAGGAGTTATATAAAAACCCCGAAACCAATTACGGAAACGAAAAAAAAACACATTCATCCAATCCAAAACGCTAAATTAATCCACAAAACGTCCAACTTGACGGAGTGTACTAAATTTGAAAGTTGTAGTAATTGCTTTTCAGACTGCACAATCCCACTAGTTGATTGTATTGATTATATGATTGAAATGCAGCATTCGTCCTGCTTCATTCATATTGAGACGGCTTAAGTAAATTAAAGTAGTTGTTAAAAACTTGTATTTTAATCGACGACGTGCATTTACTTAAACGGTAAATATTACAAACAATCGTGGAGTGACTTTATACAGAAACACATATTTTTGACGTTTTGCATTACGTTTAAGTCTACTTTGAGTTGATAGTCGTATTTCTTAAATGAGATGTTATATTTGAAATCATTTTAATTTTTAAATAACAAATGTATATTAATGTTAATTAATTTCTACGACATTATGTGCTGAGACAAATTAGTTGATGGTAAAATAAACTTTTGGCATGTGGTAAAAATGTAATCAAATGTATTTATGATGTGAAGGCAAGCACGAAGAAGATTGTGAGGTGAGGTGAGGGGACTAGTTGGGGGAGTACAATGGTGAGTCATAGAGGGGATGAAACTCAGCACTTGTTATCAACGGCCCTGCTGAGGGGACGGGAGAAATAACAAGAGATACTCCAACTGAACTGATGATTACCGGCGACGATTTGTTTGACAATGTCAGATTTATTCTGAATACTTTAGAAATAATTTGCAACTGGGGGAGTTGACAACAATGTTCACGCTCATTTGTATAGGGTGGAGTGATGGGATTGAACATCTCATTATCATATCAGAAATACTGGATGAAAATGTAGAGGTGTCCATCAGTATTATGTTGTCTGACATGGTGTACAGGTTCTAAACAAGGCTATTGGATGTTATGTAAGGACTCTTGAATCGGATTGACATATCTACACCTTTTAGCCACTAATCTCGGCGAAATCTGATCAAAATCGTAGCAACGAGAAAGCATAACGAATCACGTGAGAAATGACAAGGTGCAAAGCAGCGTAGCGTAGCTGATGGAACTAGACGTGGCGGAAGATAAACAGCGGGAGATCGAGGTGGAAGAAATTGTATTGGCGGGACCGTAGAAAAACTGGACTCGACAACAAAAACACTTTGCAAACACTGCGCAAAACAGCAACTTGGGAAACACCAAGCGATTTGAGTTACAGCGAGTTATTCATCCCGCTTATACCATTGCAATAATACTGCGTCACTGGCGTTAAATACAACATGTTATCACACGACTAAATGTAGGTGGTTTAATAATGATCGATATTTCACAAACTTTTCTAGTTACGCATCTTTGTGACTATACAGTTTGTGCAAAGCTGCGCTGTGGCCATAACACCTCTTCCCCTCACCGAATATTCACTTCATTATATCGCTACGTTGGCATCCCCGGCTTTAGCCTCGCCTCTTATTGTCCAGGCCTTTTGTTTAGGCAAGTTTATGACTCCGGTTTACCTCTAAAGTGGTTTATTATTTAATATTTTGTAACATAAATAACTTTTTCAAGATTTTGAATTTTCCTCCGTGTTCCTTTAATATTGCTTAGGTGATCAATTATAAATATAATTTGCATATCATTGGTAGGATATTGATGTATGATGTCATCGTATCCCATATTTTAAACCCTCATAGCGGACGAAAGTTCTCACAGCATGACGCGGAATCGCCATGACGAATCGTCGACAGTCGTTCAACAACCGAAGCTGGAATGTCAATTGGCGATCGCTGCTGGAGACCATGCGGAAGTCATTACGTGGTAGCGCTATAGCGCAGCGCTGGCAGCGACAAAACACAGCGGTGCAGACAGACACGACTCATTACTGCGCTAATGATGCTGCTCTCTGGAGGCATTCATCACCACGATAAGAAAGCCTCGTTTCCACTCTGACAAATTAAATTTTTGGCAGACCCGCAAGTCGGCCGGTGCGAAGATATTAATTCAAAGTTGCTGCAAAGCATCAATTCTCGTCTTATCAGACTGAGACTGAGATCCGCGAGCGAAGGATTAACGTTCTCGTAGGTCGGGTGTTGTGCGAGTGTGATTGATGACATAGCGAATCTCACCCAGTGATCGCGAGCTCCACACACCTTGTCATTACAATGGGGTAATTACAGAGTCCCCGAGTTAATAGCTTTTAATTAGTGCCGAGGGTTGACTTTAATTACCGTGAATGACGCATTGTCATTGTGATTGGCAAAAAAGGCTAAAGCCCCGCCTGTCGCCTCCCGTGCCCGAAATACCCAGAGGGGCCCGGCAGCTGCTCCTAATGAATCTGGTCACCGTTGTAACATTGGCTGAGTTTAGACGTGACGTATTGTTTTGGATGTAGAATCGAATTATGACGTAGTACAAAAGTAACACTTCCAATGTACGTAATTTTGGGGAGAAAGGTATGTCATAATACAAGCAGACAAGTGGAACAACACTAAATAAAACTGCAGTATTGATCCGAATTAGAACTTCACACTGTACAATAAATACAAATATACAATATAGTGTTATATATGTTGTGTATAAATATACTGTTGCAAATATACAATAAACAAAACTAAATAATGTGCCTAAAACCAGTTATAACCCACCTTAAAAATGGATTCCTGTTTCGCGCAATGCAAATGAAGCTATTTGACGTCAACATGTATGGGCGACAGCATCGCCACAGGACGCAGCAGTCACATTTATTTTCGCTCCAGCGGGAATGTTGTACGTGAGTGTCGTTTGCCAAACATTCACTCATTTCTCGCTTGACGCGCCTCAATTTGCAACTACAACTCGCCAAATTGCCTCGCACATTCTGCCTGGTGTGCGATTGCAAATATTGGCCAACTGATGAAATGGGCGTTGAATGAGTTATGGATTCATGATCCATACTAACTACACTACACTATAAGTATCACGACGTAATAGATCATCAACATTATATTGTGTCAGTTGTTTTTGTGAACGATAACTTCAACTTTTCCGAAGAGAATAGTGCATTAGTTTAGAAGTTGTTATAATCATAGGCTATGACGATAAAAAAAAGAAAATCACACTATTCAGAAATAGTACTTTAAATATGGCAAGTGAACCCGTAGACTGTATCTTAAACTGTACAATGATTCAAAACATGTGATTATGATGCCTAATAAGTGTGTTTAACGGACGTGCTAACTCACATTACATGGGTCACAGCACAGCGGTTATAGCACGTGTAGATCTGCCAATGTTTATAATACAGACCTCGGCTCACACGACCTTGTACTGACCTTCAATGGACACTCGTCAATAGATCTAACCGAATGTTAACAAACAGCTGCTATGTGCAAGTGTTCGTAACGTAAAATTTCAATATTTTGGCACAGTAATAAGATTGATGGATTGTGAAAAGGTTGCATTTTGTAATTGGTGATATTACCACTATTACTCAGAGTTCATAACGTTTCTAAAGTTTAATTTTATTAACTAAATTAATCCCTCGAATCATTAGTTCTCTTTTCTCAGTAATTTATAATACTTCTATACATTTACTACCATCAGCGAAGTCATTTACATAACAGACGAACAACTGTTCGAACAATCCACCCTAAATCCTTTGAAGCTGCAATAACAAATTGAACGCCCGCGGCCAGTTGTGAAGGGTTGCGATTGGACGTGATGACCATCTGCTGTGTGCGTTCTGCGTTCTGCTGCGTGTGCAAATGTACGCTCACTTTGTCACATTATGCGTGTAGGGTTGTTGACCGTCCTTTGTAATCAAAATGGCTTTGAAACCCGAAGCGACGCTCGCTGACGCGACAAAAGCCTCTTTGATAGACTTGATTGTACGTACTGATGCAATCGCTAACACAACCTTAGTTCTAAACATACTGAGATAAAGTTTTATTTTCAGCTAACTAATTTATTTATACGATTTAAAATGAGATCTACTACTCAGAAGTCGTGCACTATGAACAAAGCGTTTTCACACGTATTCATTGAAATTGTCACGGTACAGAAAAGATGGTCAATGGTCAATTATTGATTTTGTAATTGTAAAGAGGTGAAGTCGGCTGGAATCCTTTGAAGTGTTTCATAGAATTATTAATTTGGATAGTTTCGTAGCGCTAGAGCGCGCGTGTTGGTCTACAAACATCAACGAGCAGAGAGCAGAGATAAGGTGTTTAGATAATGTGAGACACTGTCCAGGCCTCCTCCAAACATAGCGTTCCCTGAAACCGTCCGTACCTTGGTCTACAGTGCGGGGCTTGATCGTACAACAATGAAAACAAGACTAGGAAACAACATCTCAGTGTAGTAAAGCAGTTCAATTAATTGCTCACGCCGCAGACACTGTCAACTACATGTAAATCATAATACTATTGTCGTACTGTCGTGTTATAATCGTATTGAGCTTTGGAATCAATTGTGCATTTTTGCAACGCAAAGAATTTCCATAAACCTAAACTATGTAATACCGTCATTTATATATGCAGTTTTTCATAATTGTACGGGTAACAAACTTTACGTTCACTAAACTTTTTTAAGATTAAAATTTTAAATAAGTAGGCCTAATGCTCCCGTCACAGTCACCTACATTCTAAATATAGTTTTTGTATTTTGCTTGGTTTTCAATATTCTACAGTATTTCAACAAATTATAGAAGAGCTACTGTGTAAACGCTAGGAACAACCTATTAGGGATAGCATGCTGCATCTCTGTAAAGAAGATTGTACTATAATGGATATCAAATTTTTGTCTTTTAGGAATTATTGACTTGTAAAAAATGCTGTGTCAAACAAATGAAAAAGCATAAGATTTTAAAGTAGAAACACTTATCATAGTAGGTATGCTAGTTCGCAAGACGTGAGTTGTTCTCTTGTTGTTGAGTTGTTGTTTATTAATTTATACTTTTGATCCATTTGTTTTTATTTAAACAACCCCAAAATGTGATAAGTATAGTCGTACGTTTTCTGTGGTATAGTGGACGCGAACCCCATTCTTATCATGAATGTGATAACCTCTTCCCTTCATAGGGATTCGATCAAGAACGTTGGTGCCTGCAGCTAGATTGAATGCTACACTATCCTTGGACTGCGAGGTCTGTTGGGGTCCGAGTTTGTTTTTGTGTCACAGCCATAACTTGGCCACGATACTCCATGTTCTGGTCCACGACACTAAACCACCACTTCATGCATTTAGATCTGTTCATTAAACTTTTTTATCTTCCATTCCCTCTTCAAATTGTTTTTATTCGTGAAGCCACGTATTCGTCGATGGGTAGGTAGAGTTTATGTAATTACCTATTAACGTTAAATGGCTGCTGTAATACGAGCAAGGTTATAATTACACTATCGTCAACTCGGGTGGCCGTGTGTGCTATTATAACAAGCAGTTGGTTCCAATGATTATTTGTGATATTGTGGACAATTGGCGAGATAAATGTAGTTACTAAACTACCAAACTAGAGTACTATTAGCACAATAAACCAAGTCATAACTGCATTTAATATAAAATTATTTTATGTTTTCAAAAATAACCATGCTTTTAAACTTAATACAGCGATTTCTCAATTACCTGTATATGGATTTTAGTAGATAATGTCATTTTCGTGTTCTACATTAAATTGTGAATAAGAATAATACAAAATGACAGAGGATCAGTTGTAAAAACACCATTGTAAATAGATTCAAAGATAAAAATTAAGATGTTTGATAAAAATAAAAAAAAAAAACAATGGTCTGGTGCATTTTTTACACCCTGTATACAAGAATGTGTCGGTATATGTTTAAAACTGCGCCATTTTATAAGCTTTCCAACTATATGCTACACTATTGAGGTTTAGATATTTTTTTTGTTTGTTTTAGTGGTTTGAATGCCAGAAAACAGGGAACTTTTTTACTGTTTTACTGTTCAAGCTGAAACAAAAATACAACTTTTGCTTAATACATGCCGACTTTCTATGTTTTAAATGTTTAAGACACCATACTTTGTAGCCTTCAAACCACTAAAGCGTACATAAGCAGACATAAAGCTCAATGGTGTAGCATATTGTTGGAAAGGTTATAAAATGGCGCAGTTTTTAACATATTTCGACACTTTCTTGTATACAGGGTGTGAACTAATCCAATTGACCAATGTTTTTTTACATTTTTATCAAACATCTTAATTTTTATCTTTGAATCTATTTACAATGGAGTTTTTACAACTGATCCTCTGTCATTTTGTATTATTCTTATTCAAAATGTAACGTAGAACACGAAAATGACATTATCTACTCAAATCCATTTACAGGTAATTGAGAAATAGCTGTATTAAGTTTAAAAACATAGTTATTTTTGAAAAACATAAAATAATTCTTTGGGAAGCTAATTTATAGACTTGGAACATTTTAAATGCATCATCATACTGCATTTACTTTGTACTTACACCAAAAAATTTTTGTCACACTGAGTACCAATCACACTGTTTAACTCAATTATAATTTGTTGATCCATACTGTATTTATTATTTGTTTATAAACTTGTTTTTTATGGCTTCGCCGTGTATAGTTTATTGTATAATCAAAGGGTTATATCATTGACTATAGTCAATGGTCAAATCAATCAAGATGGTTATTTAAACTTATACGATTGTAACATTGTTTAGAGGCGCCCTAAAAATTTAAAGATGTACTTTTATAACATTAACACCTTGTTAAAGTAAACTATTTGAAAATGCCATTTATAAACAAAGTACGTTTGCATTTCCAAGTAACGATTACAGTATATCAAAGACTAAAGTGATTGATAACAATATTGAATTAGTGGGACGTAATGAATAACATACACATACTCAAGTACGTGTTATATCACAACGATCCTCTGTAGGAATCATTAAAAGTTCGCTTTCAGTTTACATAGAATTTTTTACATCTTGATTATCACAGAAAGGCCGTAGTGTCAATTCTTAAAACCGCAGAAGTTTACTATGTGTGAAACCCTTATAATTTGCTTGTACATTATAGTATATAGTAGTTGTTATTAATATCTAATTATCTGTATTTTGTTTTGTATAAGCACCAACGTAGACATTGTGTACAGTACATGGCCGGGTGGCCCGGGTGGCTCCGGTACAGTGACTCACAGCTGGCGAGGGTGCCACGCGCTAGGGGAGTCGCCCCTCAGGCTCTCGAAAATAATTTATTCATATAGAAATACGATACGCACTTCCTCCGCGGCTTTATAAAACGATTCTGATTGTAAAATCAATTTTCCCCTCCTTTCGCCAGAGAGGGTCTTACGACGTGCGAAATATAAGTTTGGTACTCAGAAGTCCCGGAACGTTGGAATAATTTTCCCGTGAATAATGATCAGGGAATTATTACTTTGTAAAAATTGTTTAAAATTGCATTTATGTTTTGTTTTTAGGTTTCTTACTTCTACCTACAACGTAATTAGTATGAATTATATTTAATAAAATTATATGAAAACAACCGAGTGAATAACAATGCTTAAACAGGTAAAACGAGAAAATAAACATTGTAATATTAAGTGTTGAGAAGTAAAGCTCCTTCGTGACACTCGAATGCTTATTTCTTTAAGAGGTTTTACTTTAAACAATAAGGAAGTAATCTCCTCAGACGGGTTTGAAACAGCTGTTAACTTCAGTCAGAGTGAGGTTCAACTTACCTTCCCCCCCTCCTCACTCTCAGAGTCTCTCCACCCTTAACCACAGATTACAATCCACCCCAATTCTCACCGTCTGCTTTCATTAACTTCGGTCGCTGCCTCATACAACCGCAGTAGTTGTGATACGTCTATTAATTAATTAAACCTTAAGCCTTTGCTCCGTTAGTTCTCAGGACTGTAAGTTGTGGAAGTGGAACATTTAACTTCTCGTCACAGCATTTAATTACAACTGTTGTAAACAAATGTCGCAGTGCCTCAACAGTCAATATTGTAGTCGTGATGTTTGATACGATCGCGGTACAACGTGCGAGTGTTCATCAGCTGTCTCAAGTGGCTCAAGAGGCCGAGGTCTGGAGTGTGGAGTGTAGAGACTGTAGGGCTATTGAACGTCAAATACTCTCGAACCCAAGTCGTCATCGTCCACTCGGGACCGGCTAACAACATCGTTATTCCTTATTCTGTCACTTGATGTTCTTGGACCGTCTAGGCCTCCATTTGGTCAGAAATAAAAATAGTGACAACATCCCTTCTCCATAACCAATGCTCTTTGTATTGCCGTTTATTTTCAAAGAGGATTTGTTTCTTCATCTAAAATTTCATCCTTCAAATTATTGCAAAAAAAAGACGTACCACAAAAAAGCATTGTACAAAAAAGAAGAATACTGTAACTAAATGTATGAGTGTAGGCTGTTTAAAATATCACTCATTAAAAAATGCGTATTATCTAAAATTCTACATGGTTGTGAGGACTTTCCAACCTATTGCTCCGCTGGTCACGTCGAGAGCTCCGTTTGGCACTTTATATGTGACGGAATGTGGCATGTTTTCGCGTGTAACATACGTGAACGTGTGTATGTGTGTCTATACAGTATAGTGAGAACCTCAGGCGCGTGGCGACGCGACAACCTCTTGGCTCACGTCCAGCTGAGACATTACCGTCAAATAACCACGTCTCCGGGCATTTATCTCAATCGATTCAATTTTCTTGTCAGCGATGAAATATTCTTTTATAACACCATTATTTATCATACTCTAACCCCCTCATCGTTTGTCGATCAATGCAGCATAAATAAAATGGCCACACCATAAATCGAGTGTTACATAAAAAACTAACTGTGTTTTAAATGCATGTTGGCACATTTCTTTGTTTTAAAAGTCTTGAATACACAAATGTTTTTTTTTTTTCAAAACACATTCCCTCGTAGATATACTCAAAATATTGAAACATAATAAACTGAATTAGATGAATCGGCAAGATGGTTCTTTCTGCGCCAAATCTAAATTTTCTCTTAAGTGTATTTAAATGTTTGCATTTTCGCTAACCAACTTGATTGCATTTTAGGTTGGTTGGAGTTTGACAGCATGTAGCCGTTGACTTGAGTTGTAGCGATGGATGACACGGAGATACAGGAGACCGTGGAGAGTATCCTCGGAAAGGGGGTGAAGGTGGTGGACTGTGAGAAGAAGTCCTGTGTCAAGGAAGAGGAGGTGCTGCTGGTCAACGGATGTCCCATCAAGCTAGAGGGCGAGGACGGTGCCGCTATCAGGGAGGCGCTGCTGCACGGTACAGTCCCTCACTGCGACCTCCTCAACCAGATCCTGGTGCGGGCGGGGATCCTGCGGGCGCCGGTGAGGCTGGAGACGAGCCTGAGTGTCAAGAGTAGTGTTGTGACGAGGGAGGAAGTGAGTGTGTCGCGAGGAGGACAAGTGGTGGACGAGAGGTCCAGGGAGACCAAAGAGGACAACTTCTACACCAGCACGACTAGTGAGGTGTGGGAGCCTGTAGGGCTCATCCCCGACCCGAGCCGGAGTCGGTCCAAGATAGACTCGTCGACGTCGACCTCGGGGTTCCCCCAGGATTACTCCAGCTCTTCAGCGTCGTCCTCTAGACCCAACAGTGACGCTTCTACGACCGCCGAGTCGCCACTCTTCACCTCATCTAGTCACGTGTGGAAGAACCCTTCCAGGAGTACGTCCTCCTCGTCGGAACCGAGGAAGAGTGAGAGTCTTTCCACGACATCCTCATCACATTCCCCTACTACATTTACGGACTCTGAGGACCAGACGGATTGTGCAAGTGTTGAGCTCCTAGGAGGACTTTCCCTAACTCCAAAATGTCAAGGAGGTGTCCGACTGTTGCCCAGAAACTCATCGGTAAGTTTGCTGTACTTAACCTTGAAATCCCTCTGCCATTTTAATCTATGTTACTGCCATTCTAAATGTAAACAATCATATTATATAGCACCTGAATTTTGTTTCCTGTATTCCGAAAAAGATCAATTAAATGTCGTCCAATTACATTATTTTACTCGTCATGAATTGATGCATCAAATCAGATTCCACTATTTGTTTGACTTAGTGTTCCTTATGTGTCACATGTTCTTTCTACATTCATTTTACTGAGTTTAAATTGTATTTAGTCCCTTCAAACATCATCACCGAAGTTGAATGCTAGGTTCATCGAATGGATCAATCAAATTATAATATGACGGAGTTACTTGTGTTCTGATTGTCCCGAGCTAGGACCTACACCGTCTTCGCGGGCTGTCAACCGTGTAATGTCTTGGAGCGCTTCCTGCGACTGACGTCTCTGATGCAACCTCAAGGTTCCACTGACAACACTTGTATGAATATCGGTCATCACCTTGCTCTGAGGTGTTGAGTTGATCCAACAATTTTCTAGCTTTACGTCTCTGTTTCGAAACGCACTTTGCATGATTACAGGTTTAAGTAAAGCAAACCGTCCATATTTTACTGATTAATCTTAAAGAGATATACACTTACCTGATAGAAAATGTATTTTAAAATTGTGTCATTTTTGAGAGTTATTTAATAGGTTCTAAATAAAAATCGAATTACAATTTTCAATACGTAATACATGTATTTCCTATTTGCAATTTATTGTTTATAACCTCTCAATTTAGTCGCAATACGTACATCAATTTTACGACTACATACCCTAGAACTGACCGCTGACCTCAACTGGCCACTAACAGTTCCAGCGGATATTTACGGTGGCCATTGCCCAGCATCTCAGTGGTCATTTCGCTTTCTACACTTTCATCGTTCCACCGTGTTATAAATAGCCTACCCAGAACAATCGTGGCGATGGTCGCTGGTCGCATTTCAATGTAGTGTCTGCCATATCTGGCCTCGGCTGCCCTACAAGGCCCGTCTGCTGCGCCGCGCCGGCACTCTTTAGTTTTCCTTCTTGCTAATTCTCAGGATCAAAGAATATTCGTTTTTGTTTTGTTCTAGAACCACTAAACATGCATTTGGTGTTTTCTGGACTACTTTAGTTACAGCCAGTTTGCTTTATGTCGGGAATGTTGTATAGTCAGGTTGGGTAGCAGGAAAATATTTCAGTTCTGGCAGACAGGCTGCAATTTTAGGTGGTTATAGTATACAAGTTTCTGAACCTAAAACCACCCAGACCCCAATTTTTAAGGACCTCGGTCGTCCGTAATGACGTCATCGAAATGGCGGTCGTAAGAGGATGCTGGGTCCCCATGAATTGGCTATAACGACCGAATGCCTGAACCGATTTTTATGAAATTTGGCACACAAGTGCTTGAATACATTATGTCGGCCTGGGTTGAAAATGGTCAAGTTTCATCAAGTCATTTCAAAATGGTGGCCATTCAAAACTAAAAAAATATGAGGAATATAATTGTGAATTGTTTTATACAGGGTGAGTTTTAAATGAGTTCCCCCCTACTTTTTTATACATTTCTTAAGATATCAACTCCAAACCACGTCAGATAATTGTAGAGTAGCGATTACTTCATTTCGACTAGTTTTTATTGTATCCGTTTTTCGTTATCAAGCTTTCTTGATAAAATATAACAATTATTTTTATTTAAAATGTCAATATTTCAAAAACCAAACATGACAATGAAAAACGGATTGCGGCATTGAATTCAACATAAAAAGTAGTTCAAAATGATGGGTCACAACACCACCTTCATATTTAAAACAATTTATCACATTTCAAAATGGCGGATCCAAGATGGCGGCTGAAAAAATACATCCGTCATAACCGAGTTAAAATAGGTCAACAATGAATGGTGGTGTCCACTTATCCTTATCTAGCACTATTTTGAGATTATGGCCTTAGTTTGTAAATCCATAATGTTATAATGGACAAAAAATAAAGTTATAAAATGTTCTCATAATTTTAGAATGGATCAACATTTTTTTTTAACGGATTGCAGCATCGTATTCAGCGTAAAGGTTTTGTTTGAAACGGTGGGTCACAACCCTATCTTTACATTTGAAAAATAACTTTGTTTCCAAAATGGCGGATCCAAGATGGCGGCCAAAAATGTAAAACCAGTCAAAATGAAGTTCTTACTACTCTACAATGATCTTACATGGTTCAAAGTTGATATCTTAAGAAATGTATAAAAAAGTAGGGGGGGAACTCTTTTAAAACTCTCCCTGTATAAACCAATTCACAATTATTTTCCTAATAATTTTTAATAGTTTTGATCAGCCGCCATTTTGAAATTACTTGATGAAACTTGACCATTTTCAACCCAGGTCGAGATAATGTATTCAAACACTTGTGTGCCAAATTTCATGGAAATCGGTTCAGGCATTCGGTCGTTTAGCCAATTCATGGGGACCCAGTATCCTCTTACGGCCGCCATTTTGATGACGTCATTACGGGCGACCAAGGTCCTTAAAAATTGGGGTCTGGGCGGTTTTAGGTTCAGAAACTTGTATACTATAACCACCTAAAATTGCAGCCTGTCTGCCAGAACTGAAATATTCTGCCACTATATGCAGCTATACGACCCCACTAGTAGTAGAAATAGGTAAATGAGTAGGTTGTTTTATTGTACTTTGAGGAGTTATGTGAGTTGAGACAGAAACCCCTTAAAGTGTAATAGCTATTTATCTTACAAGGGTAGTAAGAGCGTTTTTACATAACGCAGGTGAACGTTGTGCGCAACGAGCGGAATCGAGTTGCATAATTTACCAAAGTGATGTAAACACGCTCTTGCTTAACGTGTAACGTACCAGATTTTACCCGACCGGACAATATACAGGGGGTTACGTACAATATTTTTCATTATCCATTTCACTTATCTTCTAACAGTAACGTTAATTTACAAACAAAAGCTAGGATAGGAAAATTCTTCAAAGCATAACAATAAGATTCAAGCGCACAGATGATTTCTAGCGTTAAACGTCGTTAGCTCCATAGAGGTTTTAAGCACTCAATGTTATTTAAATGGGTTTCATTACCTCACTGAGTAAGTTTTTTCAACTTACATCACTCGAGAAGTAAAGAAGTTGTATACATCACGCTTGGGATAGGTAAGTTTAACATGGCGGGTTAGGTAAAAAATATATACGCTTATATCTTACAAAATTAATGCAGATGTTGCCATAAGACAAATTTAATGTGACTATTTTAAGGCCACGTTTCCAAAATGGAATTATATCTGAACATTAATGTTGTAGACCAGTCAAAGGAAGGACATTTTCCAGTGTAATGCAAGCAAGTGCATATGCCCTCCTGTATAAAAAGTTGTTTTATTCTGCCAAGCTAAATATTATGCTTCAGAAATCTTCCCTTGTCAATTTAAATACTTATTCTCTTTTCACTGTAGTGTTGTGTGGTTGTGTACTTCTACTGTAGGCCTGTGTGTGTGTCGCCGGACACGAATGACACACCTCGTTGCACTTTCCGCTTTTGCGTGCACACTGTACAGTGTGAGTGTACACGCACGTGGAGTACAGTACTGGACTGCAAGTATACTGAGTGCACATTCGCGACAGTGAGAGAGCTAGTATAATGCACACTCTGTACAGTGTGAGTGTACACGCACGTGGAGTACAGTACTGGACTGCAAGTATACTGAGTGCACATTCGCGACAGTGAGAGAGCTAGTATAATGCACACTCTGTACAGTGTGAGTGTACACGCACGTGGAGTACAGTACTGGACTGCAAGTATACTGAGTGCACATTCGCGACAGTGAGAGAGCTAGTATAATGCACACTCTGTACAGTGTGAGTGTACACGCACGTGGAGTACAGTACTGGACTGCAAGTATACTGAGTGCACATTCGCGACAGTGAGAGAGCTAGTATAATGCACACTCTGTACAGTGTGAGTGTACACGCACGTGGAGTACAGTACTGGACTGCAAGTATACTGAGTGCACATTCGCGACAGTGAGAGAGCTAGTATAATGCACACTCTGTACAGTGTGAGTGTACACGCACGTGGAGTACAGTACTGGACTGCAAGTATACTGAGTGCACATTCGCGACAGTGAGAGAGCTAGTATAATGCACACACTGTACAGTGTGAGTGTACACGCACGTGGAGTACAGTACTGGACTGCAAGTATACTGAGTGCACATTCGCGACAGTGAGAGAGCTAGTATAATGCACACTCTGTACAGTGTGAGTGTACACGCACGTGGAGTACAGTACTGGACTGCAAGTATACTGAGTGCACATTCGCGACAGTGAGAGAGCTAGTATAATGCACACTCTGTACAGTGTGAGTGTACACGCACGTGGAGTACAGTACTGGACTGCAAGTATACTGAGTGCACATTCGCGACAATGAGAGAGCTAGTATAATGCACACTCTGTACAGTGTGAGTGTACACGCACGTGGAGTACAGTACTGGACTGCAAGTATACTGAGTGCACATTCGCGACAGTGAGAGAGCTAGTATAATCAGTGTTTCCATTCGCGGGATTATTATCCCGAAAACGGGATATTTAGACCTTGAGCGGGATTAAAACGGGATGCGGGATAAAACGGGATTTTCGGCTGTAACGACTATTTGGATTTTTTTCTAGTTAATTTTAGAGAAAAACTAACTCAAACTGATTAAATACTGTAGCAAATTATAATAGTGGTGTTTAAAAAACCTTATAAACATGATACGTCAAGTATAATACTAGGTATTGTACAAAAAAATCATGCGGGATAAAACGGGATTTTTCACAATTTAAAAGCGGGATAAAACGGGATTTCTCGACCCAGTAAGCGGGATTATTTTTTTGGTCGTGTGGAAACACTGAGTATAATGCACACTCTGTACAGTGTGAGTGTACACGCACGTGGAGTACAGTACTGGACTGCAAGTATACTGAGTGCACATTCGCGACAGTGAGAGAGCTAGTATAATGCACACTCTGTACAGTGTGAGTGTACACGCACGTGGAGTACAGTACTGGACTGCAAGTATACTGAGTGCACATTCGCGACAGTGAGAGAGCTAGTATAATGCACACTCTGTACAGTGTGAGTGTACACGCACGTGGAGTACAGTACTGGACTGCAAGTATACTGAGTGCACATTCGCGACAGTGAGAGAGCTAGTATAATGCACACACTGTACAGTGTGAGTGTACACGCACGTGGAGTACAGTACTGGACTGCAAGTATACTGAGTGCACATTCGCGACAGTGAGAGAGCTAGTATAATGCACACTCTGTACAGTGTGAGTGTACACGCACGTGGAGTACAGTACTGGACTGCAAGTATACTGAGTGCACATTCGCGACAGTGAGAGAGCTAGTATAATGCACACTCTGTACAGTGTGAGTGTACACGCACGTGGAGTACAGTACTGGACTGCAAGTATACTGAGTGCACATTCGCGACAGTGAGAGAGCTAGTATAATGCACACTCTGTACAGTGTGAGTGTACACGCACGTGGAGTACAGTACTGGACTGCAAGTATACTGAGTGCACATTCGCGACAGTGAGAGAGCTAGTATAATGCACAGAGAAGTTTTTCGGACAGAGCCGTTGGTTGTTCTGACTCGTTCTACTTTGGTTTTACATGTTTATGTCATATCGTTCACAACGTACCAGCTCACACTTACTCAAATACCTGTGACTGAAAACACATCCCTTGATGAAGCGCATCCCAATATCATCAGGCGGTTCTAAGGCTTAAAACTGGACTCGTGATTTTTAACAGCATATATTTTGTAAAAAGAATTTCAATAGGATGAAGTTTAACTATTTATTATCCATATAATCTATATAATTAACACGCCAACACAAAATTTGTCCTCTGAACTCCTCCGCCATTTCTCTACCGATTTTGAGCATTCACGTCTCATTGGAAAGAGCGTGTCACGTAGATTCGCAATCTGACCTTAAATTTTCAAAACAGTCCCTTGGGCTCTGCCCCATAGTGGCTTTTAAAGTTCTTATGTTATCCTTATGAAGAACATATTTGTTTACATTATGATCAGCTGGACAATTTAATTGCTGTTAATCACGTTAATGTTTAAGCTGCAATTCAAGGAAACGCATGCTACTAAAATAAAGTTTTACTTTGTGATAATTGCAGAGGAAAATCTTATAAGGCTAAATGAAACTGGTACGACAAGGAAGAATATGATTACATCACTAAAACCCCTTTACTAAAACTTTCATTGAAAGATTCAACTATTATTCACAGTTAAGGGAACCAAAAACCTATATGAACAACATCAAGCCTTTTAACTCTGGATATCGGGTAATACATACAATTGACGCAACAAACCAAAATAATGCTAGTTGAAGGAAATAAAATTGTGACGGACAGGTTATGCAAGGAAATCAGGTAGTTCTTAAGTAATGTGATCATATTTTATCGCTTAAAAAAAAAATACTGAAATTTGTAGACTTACTGGTGACCATGGTGGTACCATGCAGGTTACATTATCAACGACGAGGATAATTATGACAACCTTATGCGGTTATGAGTAAGTTGGGAAACATTAGTACAAACACTAAAAAACTAGATCAAGCTTTTGAAAAATTATCAGTAACGTTGATTATATCAAACTGGTATGGACATCGTGAGTATTTCCTTTAGAAAAATAACATTTGAGTTGACTTTTTCAATCATCGGAAACTATGACTGTTATTCTTTTTTTAATAACTCCTGCATTACTTAGAAACTGCTCGAATTCGAGCAACATATACACTAACTAGCTATTATTATTCCATTAAAAATGTTTCATTCATCCTTTGCCAGCTGTTGCTATTTAAAAAGTAAAAGTACACCAATACAGAACAACCCTAAGGGTAACATGATATTATCGTTCCGTAATAAATACTGTATTGCATTATAACCTGAGTATAGTCTGTCAGTAATCGTGCTCTCTACTGATCTAGGCTGAGGTCTGTTCTACGTTGATTTGGGCCGAGAGGTGTTATTATTTAATAAGGTGAAGATATTCTACTATCAACATAATTTCATTCGTCAACGCGCTGTTATTCTGTGTTGCCTTACTTATAGACATTTCTCTCCAAGTTGTGTATTAAGCATTGCCACTTTGTCGAATTTCTTTACGTGGTTGAATAGTGAATACACATTTAGGATATTTATGGTTCCAAGTCAATGGTTATAGTTAACAGTGACGTAGCCAGGATTTTAAAATAGGGGGGTTGACCTACCGGGGGGTCTAGAAAAGGGGGGTCCGGGAAAATTTTTAAAAATATAGGCCCTAAAACGGCCTTTTTTAGCTCTCTTGGCATTGAAAATAATCCAACTCCAACATCAATACAATAGGTGATTATAAATTATATTTAATTTAACAAAAAAATATATTTAAGACTGGAAGGGGGGGGGGGTCCGGACCCCAGGACCCCCTGGCTACGTCACTGTAGTTAGCGTAGCCAGTACAACAGCGATGTTCGGTGCGTATCTCCGTATCCGGCACGTCACGCGTGTACAGTGGTAGCCATGGTCATTACTACTAGTAGTCTACACATAACACAATACATACGACAGTCACTGGGTCATAGTTGTAGCCAGTACAACAGCGATGTTCGGTGCGTATCTCCGTATCCGGCACGTCACGCGTGTACAGTGGTAGCCATGGTCATTACTACTAGTAGTCTACACATAACACAATACATACGACAGTCACTGGGTCATAGTTGTAGCCAGTACAACAGCGATGTTCGGTGCGTATCTCCGTATCCGGTACGTCACGCGTGTACAGTGGTAGCCATGGTCATTACTACTAGTAGTCTACACATAACACAATACATACGACAGTCACTGGGTCATAGTTGTAGCCAGTACAACAGCGATGTTCGGTGCGTATCTCCGTATCCGGTACGTCACGCGTGTACAGTGGTAGCCATGGTCATTACTACTAGTAGTCTACACATAACACAATACATACGACAGTCACTGGGTCATAGTTGTAGCCAGTACAACAGCGATGTTCGGTGCGTATCTCCGTATCCGGCACGTCACGCGTGTACAGTGGTAGCCATGGTCATCACTACTATAGTAGCACAGACAATGTGATATTAGAGTATTATATTGTCTGTGCTATTAGTCTACACATAACACAATACACATGCGACAGTCACTGGGGCACTGGTACACACTCATAACACAATACCGACATTGCTGTATTTTGAAGAAACATTACTGTACTAGTATTTATACATGGGTAGGATAGGAATTTTTTAATTAAATAATTTAAGGTGTTTTTTTTTTCAGAAAACTTGACCAGCATCCATACATGTTTAGCTCTGCACTGTGGTTAGGCCCTGTTAGTATTCACTATTACACTTAAAAGAACACGTTTTAGAAATGTTTTTAAAGGAATTAAGTAATGTCTTTGGCCCTTTGTATACAGTATGTCCAGTTACTTGATTTACTAAAAAACATTATTCATGTGAAATTACTTTCAATGTTTAATGGAGCATACGACATAGGCCTAGTTACGTTTGATTTTACATACAATGTGTAAAACTGTCGAAAGTACTACAGATTAGGGCTATTACAAATATAATTTTATGGTCAAGAACATTGTAAACAATTCTTTTTTTACTTGTGGTTCCGTTAATTTACAGCAGTTTGAACGTCTGACTACACATATTTAAAAAATTGTATACAATGGATGCATATTTGTTATTATAATATTATAGAATTCAACTATCCATATTACAGACTTCCTAAACTCAATGAACTCTTATTTCAAGTAAATATTGGGAAGCTGTTCATAATGATAATATAAGATCAAAACAATGTAAACTGTATACATACTTTTTAATACGAGAAATATATAAATTTTATGTAAATCCGACGTATGAATAAAAGAGATGGATCGAAAACTATTGACAGCTGTTTTATGTCGTCTGTTAACGCTAATTATAATGTAAACAAACTGAAAGGGTATTTACATGTTGTGCTATTGGCTAACCTGCGATGATTGTCGTAGTACTAGGATCGTCCGCACAGCAGCACTGTACTGTGTCACGGGGTCGGTAACGCAGCATGTCATCTTGCTATCGCAAGACCAGTCAAAGTGTAATAGCATTGACTTTATATCTACACGTAATAGATTGGTTATTAATAGTGGGTCTACGTCACTACAATAAGCCAACAAAACGGCCTTAGCTTAAATACCCAAAGCTGCGGTGGGGGTGGTTTTAATTGAATTAAAATGTATTATCTCTACCTCATGTATACGTTTTTCTTTTTAGAACTTCAATAAAGAATTATCTTCATTGCAGCCTAAAGGATTGATCATATTGATTTTTTAACCTTTAAATATTAGCTCTTAGTCTAATTGTAATTAAAAACTAATCACTGTGTTTTTACTTCGCACATATTACTGTACATATTAGTGTGTATTAGTGTATATATGTACTCCCATTTACTATATACCAGTCAATAGTAGGCTACTCTGTAATAAAGGTAATATTCAATGGATTTTTTTTACAAATTTCGTGCGTCTATATCAACAACATAAATAACCTTAAATAAAGGTATACCTTAAATAAACCCCCTATTAAATATACCTTAATTCCAAGCCAATCCTTTTATATTAGACATTGACTATGCGTAACATGGTTTATGAACCCATTATTAGATTTATAGAAACATAAAACAACCTCTTTGCAAATTATTCATGTTTTAATAAACTATGCATATATAAAATACCCCCGCCGCAGAAAACCTGCAGACTAATCGAATTTCGATTTGATTGATTGGATTTGCTCTAAAACATCTCCTTAAAATATCACATTTATTCCGTATTTAAATAGCATTGGTTTAACGAGCACTTAGGTTTGCTGCAACAGGGAGGGCAAAAAGTGTTTTTTGTGTGAAATGTTAATAGTTTAGTATTAAATAAACACATTTTTTAAAACTAATCAAAATAGGTTTATAAACGAGCAAATTACAATAGTTGACTTATTATCAATGAAAATTACATAAGAATTTTAAATTTACAATTTTTTAGAATTTTCTTTGTAACTATTAGGCGTATTACGTTTCAATATACTAAATAATTAGTTTTTTTATGCTCTACAATATTTTTTGGAAAGAAATTGCTAAAATTTTTTGTTTTTAGTCAGAAAAATAGGAAAACCCAATTTTACCCCATAACACCCCCCATAAACTCCCGTTTCCATAGTCCGATCATGCTGGTTCGTGAACTCGTTCGAATAAATTTTTATTTACAACCAAATTTAATCAAAATCGAATCATATTTGCTTGATTTATCGCGCTAATGGACACACATAAATAAATAAATGTGTTTTTTGCCTCTACGCACCTCAAAACGAAAAAGTAAATCGGTCCCGAGTCCCGAGTCTTAGACTTACCACGAGTACTACAGCGATAGCTTATTTCCTATATGGGAAATTCGCCAAAACGTTAAATCAGAAATTATATCCACGTGTAACCAGATATAATTAACTATTTATAAATGTATGCTTCCCCTGTTGTATCGTAACCAAGAGTATAGCCCAAAATATCCAACTCAAAATCAGGGGGAAAAGTTTATACTAGAGGTTAATCTCCTTAAACATGTAATACACATGAAAACAAGCTTGAAATTTCACAAAATGATGAGAGGGTATACTTTTTATGACCAAAGTCAATGCTAATTTTACTTACCTTTTCATCAACCTACACTAATGACCTACCTCTTAAGGGGATCCGCCACCACCAAAATGGGTGTTTTTTTTTAATAACAGTTATTTATGTTTATTGTTTTTGATAACATCTATGTAAAGTTTCATGCATATCTGACCATATTTACTATTGATACCTTGACCACAAAACAAAAGTCATAAATACATACATAATGTATAGTATATATTCTCTAATAAATGATTATTGAAAAATTTTAGCGAAATTCCCTATAGAAGTAGCTATTACCGTAGGTGGCACGGTAAGACCTTTAGCCGGGACCGATATAATTTTCCATTTTAATGTCTCTAGAGGCCAAAAACACTATTCGTTCAATTGATTTTATATATTGATTTTATATTCGTTATTGATTTTATATATTTCAAAGATTTTTTGTAATAATCCTTTTATATAAATGCTGATAAAGTAAAAATAAGAGAAAATACTTCCACCGCAGCAAACCTGCCGACTAAGGGAATTTCCATTTGTCTTAATTGATTTACAATTAAATCTAGGTATTTAAATAACCTTAGGGTTAACGAGTAGGCCTATGCCTAGGTTTGCTGCTACAATGAAGCTGATAAAGTGTGTTTTTAGTAAAATGTTTATAGCTTAGTATAAAATAAATAAATTTGCCAAGATTGATAAAAAAATAACCATAAACAAGCAAACTACATTTTACAATATGTCCAGGAACAATAACAATATGTACATAAGAATAACATGGGAATTTTTAATTGACAATTTTTTGAATTTTCTCCATAGCCAATAACCGTAAAAAACCCTTTGATATACTAAATAATTTGTTTTTTTAGCTCTTAAAAAATTCTACAGGGAAATTGAGAAATTCTGTGTTTTGAGGGTGAAAAATGAGACCCTCAAAAAACCCCTGTTCCAATGGTCTGATCATGCTGGTTCGCAAACTCATTCAAGTTTATCTCGACTTGCACATTCTTACAACAATTAGTCGATTTATCGCGTTCACGGACACATATATAACTCTCTATATATATCTATATCAATAAAAGAGGAACTATGTATGTATACATACATCGACAGATTGTAATGGGACTATCAGGCATTACTAAGCATATTTCAAGGATGGTTTGTGTGAAGTTTGGTGCAGATCCGTCTAGGGCTCCGCCACAGGGGGTTTTATATGGGCCAATGTCAGACTTTTTGAACTACAATGTTTGCAAATAAATATAATTTTCCTACAGTCACCCGACAAAGTTTGCTTCCTTGTACTGTTTATAGTACAGATAGCTGCCAATTGCTGCATATTTATACTTTGTAGTACGGTTTATACTTTGTCGTACGGTTTATACTTTGTCGTACGGTTTATACTTTGGCGCACATCAGGATTCCAACGAAACAACACTAAACACCGTGGTTCTATTATGCACGCAATCCGTGTACGCTTGGAAATAGGTTGGCAACACTTAAAGATAATAATACTATGATCAGCTGATTGACTATTATAACTACGATTTAACCCGTCATTTCGTGTTTATAGTTTATGTTCTTTTTTCGGTATTTTTGAACCTTCTGGACTTTTTTTTAAAACGTTTTTAAAACATTCCTACGATCTTAATAAACAAGAAAATACTTTTAAAGCATTTTTAGGCTCGGAAACCACTGCAAATTACAAAAATATACGGAACTACTTTCTCAAGTCGCGGAGCACATTGCTTGCCGAGGAAAAATAGTGGAGTGATACGGACCGGTGACTACCTTCTCTAGGGCGCCTATTCGTATTGCCAGCTGAACCTGAAAACGTGTTGTATAGTGTTTGAAAGACTAATTATTTATATGCTTTATAGTGACTGTAGGAAAAATATAATGTGTAACACGAGTTCAAAAGGCCTTTGCTCACTAGTTACACAAATAACTATTAAAAGCAGATGATAACTTTCACAAACTGTTTTGTAGGTTTAAATAATCACAACATTCTGTATTAGTCATGATTTGAAATAGTAACACAATGTTTCTACAGAGTGCAGCACAGAAAACTATTTAGTTTTTGAATAAGTCCAAATATTTAAACCCCAATCGCAGAACACCTGTGCACTCAAGAACGTTAAAATTCTCCACTATTAAATGTAAACATAAATAACAAAAACCTTTATTAAACATTATAATTATGTATTATAAACAATAAAAGAGATGACAATACCTTAATATTTTTATCTTTTGTTCTATACCCACACAATCTAACATAAATTATTAAGTTAATAATAATCAATCGTGTGTGCTATCTCAGGTATTCAAATGCCTCCCAATTTGTTATTAACCCACCACATTACTGTCATTAAAAGAAGGAACTCCAATAATACTAATGCGAAACTTAAATCAACCGAAGCTGTTCAACTATACCAGACTGCCGATAAAAAAATGACACCAAATTGATTGAAGCAAAAATTATCAGTGGTATGTTAGGAGAAATAGTCTTAATCTCAATAATACTGATGATTTCATCCGAATTACTCTATGAATTTAAGCAACTATTTCCTTTATGTCTTGTTTTCGCAATCACCATTATAAGGCACTAGGGCAATCCCTGACTATCGTCGGTTTAAATTTAGAAAATGCTCGCTTTTCACACGGACAGCTGTATGTTGCGTGCTCACGTGGTGGTAGGTACGCCTAAAACTTATATATTTATATACCTAATGAAAAAACAAAAAAAAAACAATGTTTATTCTCGGGCAATTAAGTAAAATGTTCTATTTTTATTTTTGGTCCACACTTTTATTATTCATCGTAAAGAACAAACTATCATTTAAAATAAAAGTTGTTAAGCGCAGCAACACGCGCCGGGTAACTGCTAGGATATATATATATATATTTATATTTATATTATTTATTTATTTATTTATTTATTTATATATTTATTTATTTATTTTATTTATTTATTTATTTATTTATTTATTTATTTATTTATTTATATTTATATATATATAAAACACTTCAAACTAATGCTGTTCTTGGCCTCTGGGGACATACAAATTTAAAATTAAATCGGTCCTGGGCATAGGTCTTACCGTGCCACCTACGGTATATCTATAGGGAAATTCGCTAAAAGGGAAATATTTGCCCAAATAAAAAAAAAAATGCTTTGATGGTGGCGGATCCCCTTAATTTATTATACATAAATTGATTCATATATTATATTATCCAATGCAAAGAATAGGTTAGATCTTAAAAATAATGTAACATATTTTACGTGTAATTTCTGGATGATGACAGCAGCACAGGTCATCGGAAACGCAGATTATCTTGCTGCTAGTTCTGTCTATTGCCGCGAGGTAGCACTCTCTGCTCTGTAGTCTTACCACGACTTCTTTTTACTATAAAAATAACCCAACTGCTTACAGTATGTTTAATGTAAGAATAATCATACACGTATAGCCTACTGTATGGTTATAAACCAGTTTTCCCATAGGCTTTAAAGAAATAGCTATATATTCATTTACCAGTATCAGAAATACTTTCAAATATCGTAATCATTTTTGACCATCGCAATCTCAAAACAATTATATGACTGCAGGGTACAGTGTGACTTGTGGTCAGATGTACACTTGGCAAATGTGCGATCAATTGTGATTTTTATTTTCACATTGTTCTTTCATTTATGTTTTGGCCTCTTATCTTCCGGTTAATATAATATAACAGGTAATCATATGCATCTATATTCCTGGATTGTCCTACCTGTAGTCCACCTAATCTCCTATGGCAGATAGGTTACTTTACACAGTGCTCTGCAGTGTGTTTCTAGCCAGACCTTAAAATACAAAAATATGTAAACCTGATTTAGCGTCAACAGTGGAGTTTAAGTCATTTAGCATTTAAAAGTCCATTTAAGGCTGGATAAAGAAAGTAGTTGTAAACTGTATTAAAAGTGCATCTTTAGTGCTCTCAAAATGATTAAGCGAAACGATCATTTTTGAACCAACCTGCCAACTGAAGTTTTAAAAGTTAATACGTTGTACACTGTTTATGATAAAATGCTATCATAAACAGATAACAATACTAATAACTAATATATACAGTTGACAATTCTCAAGCCTCACAAGTAGTTTTAAAAACTCTAAATTGTATTCCCATCGTTTATGTTGTGTTCTTAACCCGAAAAAACAAAAGAAAATACACAATTTAGGCTTTCACCTTTGAATTTGTATTATATTGTTTGTATGTATTTCAAATTAACTCGTATAATTTCTGGTAAATTCTAGTCGAAGCACGTTTCGTGTTATGACTATAAATATAAATAAATCCTAATAGGCCTAATTAAATAATTTGAATTATATTATGAATAAAACTTTTTGATGTCTAAAACCAACATCATAATTCATATAAATTAGGTTGATTAGTGTGGATCAGTGCTGCCCCCCTGATTATTCTTAACTATAAGTTATGTAGCAACTATCATAAGAGCGCATATTATTAAATATGCTCATTCATTTCTCCCCGCATGAGACGGTCAAAAGACGAGGAAAGTGCAATCTCTCTAGCGGAGAATTACGGAACCCTCAGAAGCTTCCCCGACAGGGGCTGATCAATATAATGTACAGTGGAGAGATCTGGGGCCGCCCTCACAAGGCACTGCAAACAGTTGTGGGAACGACCGCTAGGTAGCACTTTTGTTTTAGATAAGCTTGAAATCAATTAATTGATTTGTGCTTGGAATAAATGAGTTTAATTATGTGATTCGTGATTTATCGTTTACTCTTTCCATGTTAATCCCAAAATCGAGTTTCGCTGTTATTGCAGTTAATTTATGTTCACTTGAATAATTGATAGGTAGATTTAGCTTCTAGTTATACTTTTAAAAATATATTCATCATCTGAAGTTTTTAAGGTACTTTCAGTTATTTTAAAAACTATTTGTTAGTTCTTCATTTAAAGAGCTATTTTATTCAAAAAATGTGAATATAATATTGCCTTTAAATAAACAACATTTGTATAAAATATGCAATATTGTTCACACACTCAGAGGCATTTACAGCAATCGAAAAAAAATGTATTGCGTAGCCAAAGAAGTGCACAAGTAATTTATTTCCAAGAATATATCAACGTATCTTTAACCCTTCGGGCCCTGTGTTATTGGTCAGACGTCAGGTGCTTCTCAAACTGTCAAAAATCGACTTTTGTCCTAAAGAACCGCTCTATAAAATCTTATAATTTAATTTCCCATTTATAAGCGAAGTATCTTTATGAATTACTATTTAAATGCTTAGATGTTTGCCTGTCTTTTATTATTTTCACCTACAAATCTTATGAGGAGTCTGGAAAAGGTGGTCGGAGGGGGGTTAGCAGTTCGTTACGTTGTTGTTCATAATACTGTTCTAGAGTTGACAAACTTTAAATACGAAGTTCTTGAATGGTTTAACATAAATGGTACCATTTTCTACTCGGTTTGAACAGCAGTATGATGGTACATTCTTGGACTAAGCTATCATGATGCTACATTTACTAAACGTATTTCCTGTGTAGTGGTGGCTGGGCTTCGGACACTCTAATCTTACCGTAACTTACAAAGTGGTGCTGCAACGAGAAGTCCTTCCCAAGGAAACAATATTGGTAACCAACCGATAGTATACATTTCTGTAATTGTCTAATCAACTATCGTAGTGTATTTCATAGTTAATATATTGAAGATGCTGGTTTTTACATTGTAACACACAGTAGCCGTAGTGCGTTACACGAATGTGTAGATAGATAGTATTATATATATCAGATACAATATGCGGAGATGTGGGGGGTGTGAGGGGGGGATGTAGGGATAGCGGACTGTATGTGCGGAGCTACTGGAGCTATGACGGGATGTGGGGGGGGGGGGGTGTAGGGATAGCGGACCGTATGTGCGGAGCTACTGGAGCTATGACGGGTTGTGGGGGGGGGATGTAGGGATAGCGGACCGTATGTGCGGAGCTACTGGAGCTATGACGGGATGTGGGGGGGGGATGTAGGGATAGCGGACCGTATGTGCGGAGCTACTGGAGCTATGACGGGTTGTGGGGGGGGGGGATGTAGGGATAGCGGACCGTATGTGCGGAGCTACTGGAGCTATGACGGGATGTGGGGGGGGGATGTAGGGATAGCGGACCGTATGTGCGGAGCTACTGGAGCTATGACGGGTTGTGGGGGGTGTGAGGGGGGGATGTAGGGATAGCGGACCGTATGTGCGGAGCTACTGGAGCTATGACGGGTTGTGGGGGGTGTGAGGGGGGATGTAGGGATAGCGGACCGTATGTGCGGAGCTACTGGAGCTATGACGGGTTGTGGGGGGTGTGAGGGGGGGATGTAGGGATAGCGGACCTATGTGCGGAGCTACTGGAGCTATGACAGGATGTGGGGTGGTGAGGGGGGGGATGTAGGGATAGCGGACCGTATGTGCGGAGCTACTGGAGCTATGACGGGATGTGGGGGGGGGATGTAGGGATAGCGGACCGTATGTGCGGAGCTACTGGAGCTATGACGGGATGTGGGGTGGTGAGGGGGGGATGTAGGGATAGCGGACTGTATGTGCGGAGCTACTGGAGCTATGACGGGATGTGGGGGGGGATGTAGGGATAGCGGACCGTATGTGCGGAGCTACTGGAGCTATGACGGGATGTCGGGGGGGGGGGGGTGTAGGGATAGCGGACCGTATGTGCGGAGCTACTGGAGCTATGACGGGATGTGGGGGGGGTGAGGGGGGGATGTAGGGATAGCGGACCGTATGTGCGGAGCTACTGGAGCTATGACGGGATGTGGGGGGGTGAGGGGGGGATGTAGGGATAGCGGACCGTATGTGCGGAGCTACTGGAGCTATGACGGGATGTGGGGGGGGATGTAGGGATAGCGGACCGTATGTGCGGAGCTACTGGAGCTATGACGGGATGTGGGGGGGGGGTGTAGGGATAGCGGGCCGTATGTGCGGAGCTACTGGAGCTATGACGGGATGTGGGGGGTGTGAGGGGGGGATGTAGGGATAGCGGACCGTATGTGCGGAGCTACTGGAGCTATGACGGGATGTGGGGGGGGGTTGTAGGGATAGCGGGCCGTATGTGCGGAGCTACTGGAGCTATGACGGGTTGTGGGGGGTGTGAGGGGGGGATGTAGGGATAGCGGACCGTATGTGCGGAGCTACTGGAGCTATGACGGGATGTGGGGGGTGTGAGGGGGGGATGTAGGGATAGCGGACCGTATGTGCGGAGTTACTGGAGCTATGACGGGATGTGGGAGACCTCAATATGTTGGCCCGTCCCCTGTCACAATTTATGACCTCAATTATGTAGCTGGTGCCAGAAAAGGTTTTACTTTCTTTTCTAACTCTAAGTTATATTACGGGTCAGAAATATCGGGAAAATCTCTTCTATACGGCAATGGTTTATGCATTCATAGAATTCACTTAGAGTATAATCAGACTTATAGATTTTCACACATATGTTATACCTATTCGGGGATTGGTTCATTAAATGAACGCATCTTTATAGGTAGTGGAAAAATTATTGTAGGATAGACGGATTAACTAATTTCAAATTTTTGTGTAAGACGATCAGAGTCATCTAAAGCACCTATATTAATGTATTTATTTAGTTATTAGGGTTCTAAGAAGTACGTTTTTACAAAACGCAAGGTCGGACCAACACTTAACACCACCTTTAGCCATAACTTAGGGCTATGTGCGTTTTCAGTTTAGAGTGTGAAATGGAACGTCCATCAATGGTATTTTAATAATAGAAGTAGAGATGGCAATACCTTAAAATTTCGCATCAAAACAAAAATAGACGGTCCTAGTAAATTCTATCAATATAAGTATACATTTTACATGCTGTGAATATCTATTCCGATTATTATATACTTTATTTTAATGCAAGTGTAAAACTAACTATTGATTTTCAAAACTCTTTACGCAACGTTGCTCATCAAAGCAACGCTGTCATATATGTATAACGTAGGCCTACTCGTAAAATCAGGGTACATGTGATCTCTCACAATCGCGGCAACTTCTGTCATATTCGCAAAAAATCGTTGCAACGTCTGTAATAATCTCTGACAATCGCGGTAACGTCTCTCTCACAATCACGACATCATCAATCTTAACAACGTCTGTGATAATATCTCACAATCGTGACAACGTCTGTGATAATCTTTTACAATCGTGGCAACGTCTGTGATATTCTCTCACAATAAAGTCAACGTATGTGATAATCACTTACAATCGCAGTAACATCTCTCTCACAATCACGAAAACCTCTTTGATAATCTCTCACAATCATGTCAAAGTCTGTGATAATCTCTTACGACAGTGGCATCGTCTGTGATAATCTCTCACAATCGTAACAACTGTAACGGTTCTGTAAACATATTTTGTTATAATACTGTAAGACATGTGTATGTAAAATTCCATAAACATTATAAATTTCCCTAGATGCCTTGTCTGTGCTGTAGGATTGTCCATAGAACAGTCAGTGGATAGATATAACGATGGCCATCGGTTCAACGGTACAACCCGCTGTTGCCATCAATTGCCTTTGTCTGAACGCTCATTATTCAAGAGAATATCTGTGTTGGACAACACCATTGCATTGAATCATTCTCAGTTCCCTCTGTAACAAATACACATTCCTGTATTCAATAGTATATTCTGCCTCCGATCTATGAAAGGCAGTTGTAATTTGGTAGAACAAAATCGATTTCCCTGAGTTTTAAATTATTTTGTATTTTAATAATGAATATACTGCAAATAAGTGTTCTTATTTTTATAAAACGATTGCTCGTTGAATAACTATTACATTTATTTCTACAAATGACTAGGGGTTATTTTTACTAATCATAATTAAGTGCAAAATGTTTCCTCGTTTACATCCTTTTTTAATTGATATAATTGAATGTAAACAAAACTCTCTGACGAGATAATCTTATTTCTACCGATGGCTAGCACTTGACACAGAGCCTGAGTGTAATGGAACAACCCAGCAAGATCAAACATTCGCGAACAAACTGTTTGTGCAAACTCCCCCAGCCACGACACCGAGCCACTTTATCAGATTAAAGTTTCCATTAATTATTGGACGCTTTTAATCGTATTGGCGTTTACATCTACATTTGATTAAACGATGGATAACGGGTTTTATTTCGGACTTTGGTGGGTGTAAGTGCCTCAAAACCACTTGATGAGGCTATTTAAAGCATGATAATAAGGGTTCATCATAGTAAATTACGATCGTACAGTTCATAAAATATTTATAGTGGATAACAAATTACATTAACGACCTTTTTGGAGTATTACGGGTGACTGTAAAGTTAATCCCTATCACGTTATAATCGATAGCTCAGGTAACGTCAGTAATAAAATGTTTTAACACAATAATTTTGTTCATTGAAATTGGCAAAGTGAAGTACAGTGTTTGATTATGAATGTAGGCTGCATATATAATTCGAGCTGAAAGCAAGAACCGTGGTTTCAATTTCCGGATTTTGTACACTTCTACATGTTTCGATTTCGCAGTAATATTTATGCAATGAATGTTCCAATATCCGATACCTAATGCAAAAGTAATACAATTTTTATAATTCGGAATTTATGTCTCTAAAACTAGCATTCGATAGCCTATATTAAAATTTTGATACACATATCTTATGAGTTCACAGACCAAATAAAAGAAATGAAAAACTGTATTGATTTTTCTTGTTATGCTTTCATTTTTGTTATAATGTATTACACAACATAACAAACTTATTCTAATCAAATTAAAGCATGAGTTTATATGAATGCATCTCTTTAACACAGTTAGATCTGATTCGATAAAATGGTACTTTTCATAGCTACACCTTAGTAGGGTACCAGTGTGTACAATACTGTTTCAGTTAATGTTAATTTGATAATTAATATAGATTTTGAAAACCCTAAAATCATTTTAGAAAAAAATTATACTATGGTACCTTTAATTTAGTCAATATAATGTTCCTCTTATAGTAGGCTATCAAACAGTACTAAGAAGCCATTTGGGGCCTATGTGGTCTATAAGCCACATATTATATCTGACGAAAACGTTCGTTTCAAATCAATTAGTTATGTAGAACAAACGTTCGTTGTTTAGGTTTTAAAGTTACTCTTTGATTATGAATAACAAGAATATAATTTTGTATTGTAGTAAAAAACAACATAGCAATTACTTTACTAATTGCATTTCGACGTAACATTGTTAATTTATGTTTAAACGAGAATTTACCGTCGTCAATGTTAATATAACCTGGTTGTGTAAATAATGGTGTGATAAAAATGAGTTTACTTATTTCCTGGTTTGAGCAAATTAATTAATATTTAATGACCTGTAAACAAGTTCATAACATTTGTTTCCTCACATATCGGATTCTAATAAATGTTGTTGAATTCGAATAAATGAATTTATTATGAGGTATTGTTAATGTAATACTTATTTAACGTTAAATCGTTTTACATTCTAGTCAGATTTGACATTACAGTGTATGCTTTACTATATAACTCACGAAATTTAATGTAATTTTTGATAACCCTATGTTTGTCGTGTATACGTATATGTTCAATTGTATCGGTAAATTATTGTTGGTTAAGGTTCAGCCTCCTATATATACTTTAAAACTACATTAATAACAAGATTTTTAAAATATTTTAATTGGTATCTTGTTAATCCTTATAAAGTTGTAGCCAATCTAGTAGCAAGTATAAAATCATGAATTTACTACTAACAGCAATTTTCTTATTTATGAATTTGACCATACATGATGCAATTTTGTTTAGTAGGAAACTTCTTAAGTGAGGTGTGTCGCAGTTAGATTGGGCTTAGCAAACTTAAATTAGTTTTGAATAAAATAATCTGTGGTTAAATAATTATTATTACCGAAGTTTTACAAAATAAGCTATTTATTAGCTAGCAAAGTTTCCTTTCGCTTACCAACTACATTTATAATGTTAATGAATATAATACATTTTTCCCTAGCTATGACCAAAAAAATTGAGATGTTCGTGGATTGGCATATTTTACGACGCTGAAACATCAGTGAGCCTATTTTAAGGAAAGACGAGTAAAAGACGAATTACAAAAATGGATTAGATGACAGATTAGTTACTGCTTAAGATCGGTTGGTTGTTATGTGCGGCTCATTTATTAAATGTCCAGTGGCCAAAAACAGCTGGGTCTAGTTTCAAACAATTATTATTAAACCGATTGTGATTCTTCCTAGGAACGGAACCCGTAAGTTGAGGCGAGCATTATATCCATTCAGCTGCCCAGCCATAGTTTGTAAAGTCACTTTCCTTCTCTAAAATCACATAGGTATTCAACAATACATTTTGCTAAAGGAAGTCTACCATATACTATAATTATCTATGTTATAACAGTTAACAGCTCACCAACTGATATGGAGTTTGCTTGCGTCATCACTTATTCCGAATAGTCTCTTCATGGTGGTTATAGTCACAAATCAAGTGAGGAAGTTGAATGTCCATCTATTGTCCCCGTGGGTCCGAAAGAGAAAGTTTAAGAGCGGAGTCCAGCCAATACGTCAAAAACTTTCATAATATATATCTCCATTGTCGCTCTCAATACGGATTTTGCAATCAATTGGGAAATGTGAACGTTTGCACGGTCACTTGTCAATTTTATGTCAGTTTAGTTCAGAAACAAAGCTATTCTTAGTTCTTCACGCGCGTAGTTATATCTTCCGTTACCTTATCTGTCAAAGTATTAACTTACCTAGCCAGTGGTGCTACATCCCGAGTTGCGTTGGGACTCTAGTCATGAGTACAGGACGGATACTCGGTTAGTGGTTCTTTAAATATTAAACTCCGTGTTGACCCGCGGAGGTTCCGAAACTGCGGCTGATTTCCCCGGGGGCTGCTAAACGTAGTGGCTTTGAAATGTCACTTTTCATCGCATCAAGATTCCGTAAAAACGTAACAATACAAATCTCAGTTGCATAAGCAAATCACAGAGAATATACTATTGGTGGTCTATTCTCTGTAATATATTCAGACGTTTCTTTTTACAATTTGAACCTTTACATTTATTGGTATTTGTTGGTAAATGTAGTAGAACAGAAATTTAACAGGGGTAAAATTGTCTTATCATTGTTTTGTGTCAGACAATTTTAGGTATAACGGTTTATTTCCCCCTCATTTTAAGATCTTAACAGAATAGATTTATGCTATTTATATATGTTAAACATTATACGTGTGTACGCCCAACAATAACCAACGCAGGCTATAGTGTAGACATTCCATCCCCATGTTAAATTTTTAGCCAGCTTTTTTTTATCAAAATCGTCCTAGTTGATGTGAGCCACCTACAAATTGCGCTGATCTAAACTTCTACATTCTGCCGAATACACAATCTTTTAACCAAGTCAAACTTAGGAAATGACTTATGTTGAGTTATAGCAACTGTTATGACCCATCAACCTGACTAGCAAAAAAAAGGTATAAAATAAAATTTTAGACACTAGTGCATTCTGTGACTGGCCCACACAACTACATTATTTTATAGTAAAAAATTGGCTAAAGCTGTTCCATATAGATAGGACTTCAGTACCCAATAGTCAATGCTATAGTTAAAATTTCTCCATGACAACAAGAGGACAATACCATAATTAATTATTCGCGACAGTTGTTTAAAAATTGTCCTTGTGATTTAAACATTTAGCAATTAAGATAAATTAACTTAATTTGTTCTAGCAATCTTTAAATATAGCCTACAATTTGCTATTGTATTAGCACAGGTTATTAACAAATAAAATCAAATATATTGGGTTTACTTTAGTTTACAATCTAAATTTATAACTTTAGTGTAAAAATAATTGAAAACCAAAGATTATCGAATGGAAAAACTCGAGATTTTTTACGAAGAATAATTCGTTGAGATCGGGAAAAAGGTTATTGAAATTCTGTGTTGACAAGGAGAGCGTCGAATATTATTGAAAGTCTGGAAATTGGCTCCATTTATTGCGTTACCACTTTAGACTTATTTTTTAGAAAAATTGAATAACACTTTCCATTTGTGAATATGTTTAACAATATCACTATTAAATAAAATGCATTGTTTTCTATAATGGTTGTAGTTAAATGTGTATTTAGTTTATGCCCTAATATCAACATTTTCATCATCCCTTTATATACAAACTGTTATGCTTATTGACGTATAAAGATATTCTTGGGGTTGATAATATTATAATTCGGCAAAATTAGTAATTTTCTTAATCCTGTAAATATTTTAGTTATAAAAACAGGTAAGATGGTACGTAAACAATAGGTGTGAAATTCTTAAAACTGAAATCTAAAGGTCAATAGAATATTCAATACTAGTTACTAAATATAAAAAATAGGTTAAGCGTTACTAGCAATATCCTATTACTACCGCTGGTAACTTGTAAACCGGACATTGCATCGCAGGCATGTCACCAGGGGGCTGATAGTCCAATCCTAGTGGTTCGTATGCGATGCATTTACCTTATACTGTACAGCCATTTAAAGTATGCCCTTACAAAGTTCGTAAAATAAAGTATGCCCTTACGAAAATAAAAAAAAGTATTAAGGAATTTTTAATAAAACAACCACCCTTTTTAAATTGAAACTTGATTTAATATCTTGTTATATAGTTTTTTTTGTGTCATGTAGGTGTTTTAGATTTACGTACGCAACCATGATGAGTCTTTTTTGGAGGTGGGGGGTTTCAGTCACGCAAGCTTTAGATAGACTTTGGAAGAGAAATTAAAATAACAGCCGTGAGTCAAAGACAATAGCTGTTTATATAAATAAAACTATTTACTGGTGGAAACTATCTAATTTAAGATTGTTAAGAGCAATTAGCTATAATAGTATTTCAAGGATTTTTTTTGTTTATATAGGTTTTAGTCTGTCTTACACTATGTAACGTATACCCATTAGTTAAACGGATTGTATCAACGTTCAAAATAATTGTTTACTATTTTTGTGTTTATAACTAATTAGGCTATTAGCAATGTGTTTATAATTAAGTGTTTGCAACTTTAGCAAATGTAAAAGCTCTTTATAAAAGTTACAAAGTAAAAACAATACAAGCCAAAGAGAAAGGTTTCGCAGGCCTTGCTCACAGAGAAATCTACCTCAATATTTTTCAAGTAAGCCTCTAAAGTCTGTTATATTGCTGTGCGCGGCGTTTCCACACAAAGCGTCGATTGTTGGACCATTCGGTTTGTATTGTTTGCTCATAGGAGATGATAAATATTGCGGTTGAGCCTGTATATTGACGCGGGTCGTATACAATGTGTACTGATGCCAACTCTCTGTTCTAGGTATGTAAACTCAATGGTGAGACTGCAGGTGCGGTTACGGTGAGATAACTCAAGTTTTAATTAGGAGTACATGAGTCTAAGATAATTGTTTATAAATAATAGTTGAAAAAATAAATTGACTGTGTAGGAGACAACTCAAGAAAGCTAATTTACATAAAAATACAAAGATACATAGATGTAAGTTACAATTATAATTACATGAAAATATTAATAAAATTATACTTAAACTGTAAGTTGGCCTACTCAGCTTACTAACAGTATACTAATATTTACGAGTTAAAAAAATGGAAAAATTATATGTTTTTCTTATTACATGCAATAATGCAAAAGGATCTTTTGTTTTTAGACTATTTCATTACACGTATACCCGAATACCTAGTACAACCTTTTCTTATTATATCATAAAAAGTATAATGATCCGAAAAAATGGTATACCTTAAAATATAATTATAAAATATGTATTTCACGAACAGTTCAAATAAAAGAATTTCTTACACGATGCATGTAGTAGATATTACATTTATCCAAGAAATTTAGTCAATATGGGTGTTTTATAACCATTATAAGAAAGAAAACTACTGAGCAATAGAACATGTCTAAGGACGTATGATGGCTAATTTTGAGGTTGTTGTTTTATAAGTGAGTTATTATACCTTTAAATGGGTTGTGATTAGTTTCCGGCAAGTATTATTTTATTCAATATCAGCATTGGTGTCGGCGTGAGTTCTACGTTTACATTTCGCTCACAAAAGGTTCGATCACAATCCAAAACTAACTAACACACCCGAGGGAATAAACACAAATACTCCGTCAAAAGCTTTGTTGGCGTAAAATGTCAAAGAGTCTGCACTAACAAGATATACGAACGTTTTTCACACCTTTTATTCTATATTTAAAACCAATGTAATATAATGTCTCGTGATTTCACTCGACTGTATCATAATGTAAGATGTTTTGAAACATGTCTGTACTATTTTGACGTTTAATCTTTAGAGAATATAACTCAATGAAAATAAGGACGCAAAAGTACCACTGGTGTATAAATAGACTACTATTTCTCTAGTGGTTACTATTATCTCCAAAACCGAATTTTTTTTAATTTGTCAGTGTCAAAGTTAAATGAACTTATATTGATTATTGTAAGTAATGAAAATTTTTCAATTATTGAAGTGTACTATCGGTTTTTCTGAGGATTTTAGATTTTTCTCACGAACCAACTGTTGTTACCGACTATTACTATTGTTTTAAAAGCTTAACAAAGCCATCATTGCTTAAACATGTATGTAAATTCAAGCTGCGTCTAGTGCTATTGAAATAGTCCTCCACCATCCATAACCATCGACCATACAATAAAGTTAATTTTCAGTTTGACTATATTAACTGAAGTTTTCGTATACAATAAAGAGGTGATTTGCATTAAAGGCCTGGTATAATTAAATCTGTATCTGTGTTAGCCAATCCCAATCAGGTTAAAAGTGTTTTAATCGAGGTAAATGTGATTTGGAAGCAGTACGACATGTTGTTCGTGTAAATCTGCATTTTAGTGAAAAAATCTTCATCAGTTTGAAAACAACGTGACTGTAGGCCGGAAATGGTTGTACACAATTATTTGATATGTCATTGTTAGTTAACATTCAATATTTAAAGGGTCGCCGCAAATCGAATTTCAGGAGTTAAAATGATAAATGGTGTTTCCACGCATTGCCCGTTGTAATTGACTTCGTAGACCAGAAATTGTATTACCAGATCGGATGAAATAACAATACTGCGACACTTGTAGTACACAACCGACAATAACCATTGAAATGGTCGCCGCTAGAATTGAACCCACTTCCATCATAATATTAGAACGTCCCCGCCGTACTGTATATTTATACTTTACAGACTGAATGGTCATGTATTTGATGAGTTACAGAATTACCTAGGCTCTTCCTTTTAGTAGTCAAACCTATTTGTAAATTTATTTGTGTATTGGCTACTTAAATTTGATAGCCTTATAACTCAGAAGTATTTTTAGTTCATTCAAAAAATGTTAATACAGTACTACTAATTTTGCAATAAAATATACTAATACGTTGTTAACATAGGTTAGGTATAATAATAAGTTGATCCAGTGGTTTAATGACTTTCAAATTTTTTTACTTAGTAATATATAAATATTCAATCTTCGTAATGCGAATGTTGCTACGAGGTTTTAGTTAAATAACACTTAGTTGCCAAACGAGGGATAAGCTGATCAATCCATGCCCAGCAGATCTCGAATCCTGTTTGAAAAAATCAATATACGTAACACACCTGCTAACTTGGATTACTAGAAACAAATGGGAGCCAACATATTGTAATTTAGGTTGGGTTGGTTTAAAAAAAAAACCTGCAAATACTTTAAGATTTGCCTGTTAAGTATCTTTGACGTTGCTACTAATGAATTTTCATAACAATGTATTTTAATTTGTATTGTATTATGTTGTCCTAAATATGTAAATAGGTTTACTGTGACAAAATTTTAATACGAGTTTCAAAGGAAGTTTACATAGTCTATGAAAAACGAAATATTTCGCTTCAACGCGGAGTTAAAAAATTTTGATCATAGGCCGTTTTCTTACTACATGTCTTACACACTAGGTTATAGAATAAGGTAATTTGCTAACGATTCATTTACAATATATAGGGGATAATGCTAACACACTGCTGATCAATACCCAATGATCCAAATACAAAATACAGATTTCATAATGTTGTATAATAAATAAACTATATCGCATGTAAAGTTTATAGTTCTTATATTATATACCGTTTTACTCATACAGTTCTAAAATTGTAATTTCTTTGCGATAAACGTTTTATAAAGAAATCCAAATATTATTTCATCTCGTGATCGAGCTGAGCTGTCTGCTGTATGATCTGTATGAGACAAGGACATGCAATGTAGTTAGAAAGAAACTTTACCTAAGTTATGAAAGTTTTAGTTGTCAATATCCTACTTCTCAGAATATAATGCATGAAGTGGTATCAAAACACGTCAGTGTTGCGTGGAAAATATTTCATCGGACTAACTTTAGACATTGCATAATTTTAACAATTAAAAAGTTAACACTGTCAACATAACCGAAATACTATAGTTGTAGATTTAAATTTTTTTTTAATTGTTACATATTTTGTCTTATATAAATTTTGCCTTAAAATTCTCAGATTGATTTTCAAATTCGCCGTATTGAGTTAACACATACTAAGGTTTATTAATATCATGAATCGCCCACTTTACATGCATTATCAACTGTACCTATTTACGTTCTACAATAACATTAAATATAGCCTTAAATGGCTTAGTATACAGGGCGTATGGTCTATAACCTAGTGTGTAAGACATGACGTAAAAAAACGGCCTATGATCACAATTTTTTAACTCCGCGTTGAAGCGAAATATTTCGTTTTCCATAGACTATGTAAACTTCCTTTAAAACTTGTGTTAAAAAGCATAATCCTCAGATACGACTGTCTATGTGGTTAAATATATAGAGGTGGAGGTAAAATTCAATATTGCATGATATACGAGTTGGGTGTCCATTCTGCTTACCATTGCCGTAGCTGGTCGATCGTGTGAAGTACAATACTGTATACCCAGCACAGTATACAGTATACTGTGTACTACATCTCACTGTTACTGGGCAAGTATGATGTATAGTGTTGTTATGTAATGAGGGATCGACGTTGAAGACTAATTACTCTAGACAGTGACAAGAAGCCAACCTAATAATATAATACATTCTGCTGACGCGCGCTAATCTCGTATGTTGTGTTCTGTATACCCAGCACAGTATAAAGTATACAGTGTACTACATCTCACTGTTACTGGGCAAGTATGATGTATAGTGTTGTTGTGTAATGAGGGATCGACGTTGAAGACTAATTACTCTAGACAGTGACAAGAAGCCAACCTAATAATATAATACATTCTGCTGACGCGCGCTAATATCGTATGTTGTGTTCTGTATACCCAGCACAGTATACAGTATACAGTGTACTACATCTCACTGTTACTAGGCAAGTATGATGTATAGTGTTGTTGTGTAATGAGTGATCGACGTTGAAGACTAATTACTCTAGACAGTGAAAAAAAGCCAACCTAATAATATAATACATTCTGCTGACGCGCGCTAATCTCGTATGTTGTGTTCTGTATACCCAGCACAGTATACAGTATACAGTATACTACATCTCACTGTTACTGGGCAAGTATGATGTATAGTGTTGTTGTGTAATGAGGGATCGACGTTGAAGACTAATTACTCTAGACAGTGACAAGAAGCCAACCTAATAATATAATACATTCTGCTGACGCGCGCTAATCTCGTATGTTGTGTTCTGTATACCCAGCACAGTATACAGTATACAGTGTACTACATCTCACTGTTACTGGGCAAGTATGATGTATAGTGTTGTTGTGTAATGAGGGATCGACGTTGAAGACTAATTACTCTAGACAGTGACAAGAAGCCAACCTAATAATATAATACATTCTGCTGACGCGCGCTAATATCGTATGCTGTGTTCTGTATACCAAGCACAGTATACAGTATACAGTGTACTACATCTCACTGTTACTGGAAAAGTATGATGTATAGTGTTGTTATGTAATGAGGGATCGACGTTGAAGACTAATTACTCTAGACAGTGACAAGAAGCCAACCTAATAATATTATACATTCTGCTGACGCGCGCTAATATCGTATGTTGTATGCTGTATACCCAGCACAGTATACAGTATACAGTGTACTACATCTCACTGTTACTAGGCAAGTATGACGTATAGTGTTGCTGTGTAATAAATGATCGACGTTGAAGACTGATTACTCTAGACAGTGACAAGAAGCCAACCTAATATACATTCTGCTGACGCGCGCTAATCTCTTATGTTGTGTTCTGTATACCCAGCACAGTATACAGTATACAGTGTACTACATCTCACTGTTACTGGGCAAGTATGATGTATAGTGTTGTTATGTAATGAGGGATCGACGTTGAAGACTAATTACTCTAGACAGTGACAAGAAGCCAACCTAATATACATTCTGCTGACGCGCGCTAATATAGTATGTTGTGTGCTGTATACCCAGCACAGTATACAGTATATAGTATACTACATCTCACTGTTACTGGGCAAGTATGATGTATAGTGTTGTTATGTAATGAGGGATCGACGTTGAAGACTAATTACTCTAGACAGTGACAAGAAGCCAACCTAATAATATAATACATTCTGCTGACGCGCGCTAATCTCGTATGTTGTGTTCTGTATACCCAGCACAGTATACAGTATACAGTGTACTACATCTCACTGTTACTGGGCAAGTATGATGTATAGTGTTGTTATGTAATGAGGGATCGACGTTGAAGACTAATTACTCTAGACAGTGACAAGAAGCCAACCTAATAATATAATACATTCTGCTGACGCGCGCTAATCTCGTATGTTGTGTTCTGTATACCCAGCACAGTATACAGTATACAGTGTACTACATCTCACTGTTACTGGGCAAGTATGATGTATAGTGTTGTTGTGTAATGAGGGATCGACGTTGAAGACTAATTACTCTAGCCAGTGACAAGAAGCCAACCTAATAATATAATACATTCTGCTGACGCGCGCTAATCTCGTATGTTGTGTTCTGTATACCCAGCACAGTATACAGTATACAGTATACTACATCTCACTGTTACTGGGCAAGTATGATGTATAGTGTTGTTGTGTAATGAGGGATCGACGTTGAAGACTAATTACTCTAGACAGTGACAAGAAGCCAACCTAATAATATAATACATTCTGCTGACGCGCGCTAATCTCGTATGTTGTGTTCTGTATACCCAGCACAGTATACAGTATACAGTGTACTACATCTCACTGTTACTGGGCAAGTATGATGTATAGTGTTGTTGTGTAATGAGGGATCGACGTTGAAGACTAATTACTCTAGACAGTGACAAGAAGCCAACCTAATAATATAATACATTCTGCTGACGCGCGCTAATATCGTATGCTGTGTTCTGTATACCCAGCACAGTATACAGTATACAGTGTACTACATCTCACTGTTACTGGAAAATTATGATGTATAGTGTTGTTATGTAATGAGGGATCGACGTTGAAGACTAATTACTCTAGACAGTGACAAGAAGCCAACCTAATAATATTATACATTCTGCTGACGCGCGCTAATATCGTATGTTGTATGCTGTATACCCAGCACAGTATACAGTATACAGTGTACTACATCTCACTGTTACTAGGCAAGTATGACGTATAGTGTTGCTGTGTAATAAATGATCGACGTTGAAGACTGATTACTCTAGACAGTGACAAGAAGCCAACCTAATATACATTCTGCTGACGCGCGCTAATCTCTTATGTTGTGTTCTGTATACCCAGCACAGTATACAGTATACAGTGTACTACATCTCACTGTTACTGGGCAAGTATGATGTATAGTGTTGTTATGTAATGAGGGATCGACGTTGAAGACTAATTACTCTAGACAGTGACAAGAAGCCAACCTAATATACATTCTGCTGACGCGCGCTAATATAGTATGTTGTGTGCTGTATACCCAGCACAGTATACAGTATATAGTATACTACATCTCACTGTTACTGGGCAAGTATGATGTATAGTGTTGTTATGTAATGAGGGATCGACGTTGAAGACTAATTACTCTAGACAGTGACAAGAAGCCAACCTAATAATATAATACATTCTGCTGACGCGCGCTAATCTCGTATGTTGTGTTCTGTATACCCAGCACAGTATACAGTATACAGTGTACTACATCTCACTGTTACTGGGCAAGTATGATGTATAGTGTTGTTATGTAATGAGGGATCGACGTTGAAGACTAATTACTCTAGACAGTGACAAGAAGCCAACCTAATAATATAATACATTCTGCTGACGCGCGCTAATCTCGTATGTTGTGTTCTGTATACCCAGCACAGTATACAGTATACAGTGTACTACATCTCACTGTTACTGGGCAAGTATGATGTATAGTGTTGTTGTGTAATGAGGGATCGACGTTGAAGACTAATTACTCTAGCCAGTGACAAGAAGCCAACCTAATAATATAATACATTCTGCTGACGCGCGCTAATCTCGTATGTTGTGTTCTGTATACCCAGCACAGTATACAGTATACTACATCTCACTGTTACTGGGCAAGTATGATGTATAGTGTTGTTATGTAATGAGGGATCGACGTTGAAGACTAATTACTCTAGACAGTGACAAGAAGCCAACCTAATAATATTATACATTCTGCTGACGCGCGCTAATATCGTATGTTGTGTTCTGTATACCCAGCACAGTATACAGTATACAGTGTACTACATCTCACTGTTACTGGGCAAGTATGATGTATAGTGTTGTTATGTAATGAGGGATCGACGTTGAAGACTAATTACTCTAGACAGTGACAAGAAGCCAACCTAATAATATAATACATTCTGCTGACGCGCACTAATATCGTATGTTGTGTTCTGTATACCCAGCACAGTATACAGTATACAGTATACTACATCTCACTGTTACTAGGCAAGTATGATGTATAGTGTTGCTGTGTAATGAGGGATCGACGTTGAAGACTAATTACTCTAGACAGTGACAAGAATCCAACCGAATAATAGTATGCATTCTGCTGACGCGCGCTAATATCGTATGCCGTGTGCTGTAAGATGACATTGCATACTTTGTAGTCTATTACACTTTTTCAAAACTTAAGTGTTTCTTTTTGGTTAATTGTAATAATTTAACTTGTCATAAAGGTCTATGATCTAAGTGGCCAACCAAATAAGGTCTTTACCTAATAAATCTTCTTAAAAACGCGATTTACCTAACTCCGTAGGGGTAAAACATTACACTGATGTATTAACATAATAACATAATCATACAGGGCGTTCAGAATTCGTGTCGGATATTTTAGGGGACTATTCCTGGGTAAGAAACATATACAAATATCATATTTAATTTGTCCGGAAGTCCTTAGTTACTCGCACAGTCGCCATTTTGTTTTTTTCACTTTTTCATTGTTTTCTAAAAAGTGGTAAAATATACGATATTAAAACTTTGCACACCCATTTATGAAAACTAGACAAAGCTACAAAAATATTATAACAACTTAAAAAAAAGTGAAATTTACACAGAGACTATCACAAAAAATACATATTATAATTTTACCTAGAGTTAGAATGAAATTTATGACCTCGTATGTTGAATCACAACGCAACAGAAATATAAAATGTATGATTGTGCGCTAAAGGCTTAGAACATTAAAGTCGGCAAAGCCCGGCAGATGTAGATCTGAGGAGATTATGATTATGTTGTTGGGACGGTTGGGGATAGTTTAATGTTGTTTCTCTTCAAATTATATTTCGTGCAACTTTGGTTGGAATAATTTCAATTGAATGGTATTAGATCGTATCTTTGCCTATACATTTCTTCCATGCGTTATAAAGAGTTTAAAATTAAAAAAAATATAGCTTTTATGCGATGACGAGAATAAATTATTGTGTTTGTCAAAATGTATTTACATAAATCAAAACAGATATCCAATTATTAGGCATTCAGTACTTTGACAAAATACAACTTGACACATAGCATATTCAAGTTATAAATGCAAAACGGAGATAAATACAGTAATATGAAGGCGCGAGTTTAGAATGGTGTTTGCTGTTACACTTGAGTCCGAGGAATCTGTGAATATTGCAGTACAACTCTACAGTAGAGCCTGCTGCTCGGGCTCGGCGCTCACTGAGGAATTGAATAACGTATTGCTTTGAACAACATAAATATAGAATCATTCGTATTGCCAGGAAATGTTAAGTATTGGCAATACAGGTCGGTCATAACCATCGATGTATAATAACTCCCTGTAGTTCATGATGTATATTACTGTAGAGTATTATACATCGATAATCATAACCTGTTGAACGCAAAAGTGAATGTTTCACGGAGACAAGTAGTTATAGGTCATATGTTTAAAATCGCATTTTGATCAGTTTATTACAAATTATTCATCATATAAATAACAACGAATATTCGACTAATGGGGTTTTTTTAATAGGCTAACATTTTCAAACTATAGTTATGGTATAAGAGAATCATTGATTGTGCTTCGAATACTGGATTTTGCTCCTTTAAACGATCATAAGTGTCTTATATTTGTGAGATATTACTTGAAATTTGGCTATTGAGTTTTTTATTTTTTTTATTGAAATGGATGAGAAAAATATTCATCTTACATAAAAAAAATACTACTATGTTACAATAATGTAGTATTTGTTGCTACTAGCCTTGATTTTCAGGAATATTTAAAAATTCCTAAAAAAGGAGCAAAGGAAATAAAAGCATGAAATAAAAATATCAATTCAATTAGTGGAACAAAAGTTTGTTCCAAAGAAATAATATTAATTTCCTATAATTGTCGAAGATTGTTGAAAAGCAAACTTTTAAAATGTTAACAAGTTAAATAGTATTCTGATGAAATAACTCGACCTTTAACCCAAGTAATTCTTTAATAGATTTACATTTTCATGGTACAGTACTTTTTGGATATATTAGCCCTAATTATTTTAAATCCCTCCATAGACTTAATTCTTATAAAAAATTTCACTATAAAAAAAGGTACAATACAAGTATAATTTTGTAATACATTTTTGATCACCTATGTACTTTATAAATTTTGTAGAATTTATCTCAGTTATTTTTCTCTTTATTACACTATGTTCTCAAATTGCAATACATGAGCTAAATAGTAATTGGGTAAATTAGTTGAAACTGTTTTAACTTTGTAGCTTGTGTTAAATCTAACATTTGTGGTCAACGGCTAAATGTTTGTTTGGGAAAATCCATGACCCTGCTTAAACCTCATCAACAGTATTAATTTACCTTTATTCCCTCGCTTGTATTAACAACAAGATCTTTCCTGATTGGGTCAACATTTTAGGAAGACGACAAATTAATAATCTTTGATTAGGGTTTATGTTTGAACTTTACGTTACCAATAAAAACGTTTCTCTCGTTTCTTTTTTTGTAAGTCGACAGACACATTTAAATTTAACTAAAAATTTGTTAGACAAACTCTTTTTATTAATAAAATGCTTATTGGTGTAAAAATTGAAGCATGACGATTTTTCTTCCTATCATAAAAATATTGTTCAATGCTTCTCGCCTGCCTGTATAATACACAAAAAATAGATGATGGTACCAAATTCATCTGAAGTTTTTATTTTTACCTGTGAATTTGTTTTTGCTTTTAACCACAAAACTGTATGAATACCGTTCATGTTTTGTTTTAAAACGTACCGTTACTTGAGAAAAATGATGACGTTTTAGTTTCGACCATAAACTTATATCTACAACTAATTCATGTGTCAAAGGGTTAAATAATAACTACTAGCTGTGTGCCCGTTCTACGCACGGGGATCTTATCATAGTCAGTTAAAACCTTCTTATATAAAGCACAGCAGTTGGTTTGCATACTTTCAGATATGCTGACAAAACTATTCCTTCGCAAATACAGTATCTGACAGTTTCAAGCCAAAACTAATGCTTCGCAATTAAATGTCACCCGGATCTTGTTGGTCCATATGTTATATCCAATGATTAAACTAAATAAACGGTATCAGCATTCTGACACATACTTTCTCCCATAAGTTTGTCAACAACCTTTATCATGTGTAAGCGGTGAGAGTAAATATACGGAAATGGGATTTGTACAATTTTGTTCAGAATTTAAAGGACTATAACATAATGGTTAAAAGTATTTAAGGTACTACCTCAACCTCTTAATTTAACACTTTATTCGGGTTGACATTTTCATTATCAAGGCGCTCTTGTCCTTTCCGTGAAACATTGAGAAACAAGGACATTAATGCGTTACCATCATACATACACACAAAAATACCGAACTTAATTAGGGAATCTGCTACGCTTTAAGCATAAAAATGTACATATAAAATTAGTACTTGAAATCTTTGTTAATGCCATAAAATTTGATCATAACAATTTATATTTGCTTGGACCGGAGATGACTCGAAATTCTGTCGAAATGCTATCTGAATCGGTTTGCTATATGAAATGAAGTACAGTAGGCCTACTATAGACGATTTAGATTGGTAATTTATAATAAAAATTACCAAAATAGGCCACGAACTATTGATACATAAAAAACGTTCAAAGTGTTTGAACAATTCATGATGGTTTGCTGAATAAATGTTTTACTAAAATGCGTTATAGTTTTCTTAGCATAACATTTTGGAATCCAGACAGAAAAAGCAAGAATTATACAGTTAAGACATCAATTAAATTGAATTGGCCTACGCCTGTAATAAATAAGGTGCAACACCAACGATAACTAATTTGTAAATTACTGTAATGTGTTGGTACGTAAAAATGATTCTTGCTGCTACTAAAGGTTAAAAGGAAAAGAACCAGTACCGTACCAAAAACCAACGTTTACAGTTAAGAACTGTAGTACAGCCGACCAATTATATGCGTTAATCAAGGTTATTGATCTCTTGGTTTTGGATTTTCTCGTAAAAAGTTATCGGCAATCAAAGTTATTTCCCATTAATTGCTTTATTTGTACACAACTCTTAATGTAAACTTATCGGTGTCAGTTTGAAAAAAAACCTTATACAACATAACTTTCTGTTATTTAATAGATTACGTATTCTCTAAACAATGGTTGCTGGTATATATATTAACATTATAAGGAAATGTGACAAAAATCACAAAACGTTGGGTTTTTGGACGTTTATAATTTTATTTCTTAAGTACCTAGGTAGGCCGTGTATTCTATGGAAAAGTACCGGTATCAAGGATCGTTGTCGAAAGGGTTGTTATAAATAATTGGGTAAGCATACGTACCACACGTACCGAAGAGAAGGGCTATGGGCCTATTGGCTGTATGGTCCAGCGATTGCATCACACGGTGAGTAGGAACTATTGACTTTATATAGTCAATGGTAGGAACAGAAAGTGACACATTGGAAAATCGAGTTCAGCATCATCCGTAAACCTCTGTTACAATCACCCACTGCTGTTGTAATTTTTTGCTTTACACTTTACACAACCGCCATTGAAGAGCCGTCAATGAGTGGAACATTGTTTCTAAGCTATTGGCGACGGTCATTAGTAAATTTAAGTTTCCCAGCCGTATACAACACTGATTCAATCTTGATTCAATGTCTTCTTTCTGGTTATCGAAACTCCAAAACAATTTTATACACATATTTCTGGTTCCTGACCTGGATGATGCCTAGTTATTTAATTTACGGTTACACTATATTATTCCACTTGCGATTAATTAAATCCTTTATGTAATAAATTGAATCTCACTTGTATGGGATTTGCCTTCAAAACGTGATCGGTAATGGTTGTGGTGTTTGTAAACAACATTTGTAAACATTTCAGTGACAGCTAGAAAAAATAATCTTGATCCGAACAGCTGTTCGTTGTTTCATAGATGATTATGTGATACAAATTGGAAGAAAACTTGACAAAAATCGCACAAAACTGCATTTTTGAACGGCCGTAATTTTAATTACAAAGTAGTGAGACCATATTTTAATGGCTAAAGACACTCTCGCCAATCCAGTGAATACATTAAAATGACTTGGGTCTTGATAGGTACTCTCGTTTTCCTGGAGAAGATTGCGTAAATGCCATCTTGAGTGTGTCAGACAGACAGACAGACAGAAATTTAGATGAGACTTGTTTCGGCTTCTTTAATGTATAAAACGTAAAAATAACCTAAAAATTTATGATTCTGAGCAATGTACAGACAAAACTCTAATTTTATTTATATAGATAAATAAATAAATATAACAAATTAGTGACAGAGGAAGAAAATCTACAGACGAAGACACACATTTATAAATAGAGCAATTATTGTCTACGATATTGAGTAGATAAAGATTATGCCGTTCAACTAATGTATGTTTTAATTTTGATGCGGAATGTTTAGAACTATAGTTGAAGTTTAATATTAGTACCACAGGATATGCCATAGAAATAAATATTATCAATAACAGTTCTTATTCTAATAGCAACAGCATTTTGTACACAAGTGTTAATGGCTATTGTCTCGAATTGTCATAGAATGACACACATTACATTTTGTTGTATATACAGTATAACCGTAAATGGTAACATTAGTGTGATTAGAGACATTGTAAGCCCGAGATATTGTCTGTGAGAGTTAGAACCAACAGTGACAGCGAGTGGTTGTTGTAGTACAGTACAAAAGATGTACAAACTTGCCGGGCCACGACACCAGCAACCAGCACCACGCTACTCGCCACTCTACCAGATTACTGTTTGCATTAATTATGGAGCGTTGTAAAAGGCGAGTCAGAAAATTTATTGGATATTCTCTTTGTGAACTGATACTCCCAAACTTTAGTAATCCTCTCAAAACACTTCCTCTGCTATGTTTTGAAATTTGAGAGTGTAAACATGTGATAATCGTTGTTCTGTTGAACACTTGTAGCAATTATAGACATTATAACACTTAACAAATAAAAACCACGTGTTTACAAATAACAGTCAATCAGACTTGAGAAACGATATGAATGTGTTACAGGAGATAATAAATAGGAGACATTATATTTGAGAAAAATATTTGACGCAGTACTAGGGAAATAAATATACTAAACATACTTCAATGGTACTTAGCAAAAATCTAATTTCCGAATCAACAACAAACATTATGTAATTTCAACAGAGACAACAAAACAGTTTAAACAAAGTAAATAATACAGGATAGCGATGTAAATAGCATTACGTGTGAATTGATTTGTCTTTTAAGCCTAATTGCAACGTATAAATTACACCTTTGTCACTGTCACTGCCACATTGATCTGGGACTGAGTGACTGAAATGTAGCAATTTTATCAGTACATTTTAGTTTTGAGTTTTTTAAATATTGACAACTAAAAAAAGCTTATTTTAGTATTATAATCTTAATCTTTGAAACGTATGATTAGTTTGTTTATCTAAACTCGAACCGAATGTTGTTGTTATATTTGTTTGTCCTCAATTATAATTTTATTTACTAATAACTCTAGTATTAGTTTATAAACTTTATATTAGCAAAAAACACTTGACTAAGAACATCTAATAGTGTCGCCTCCAATGACAAGAATCGAAGTATCTTCTTAAAATGTTTAGAAGATATTTAACAACCATAGCCATAGTCTAGTATTCCGTCGTCAATATAGGCGATTCAATTATATTGATATCGCGGAAGATACATATTTGAATGTACAATCTTAACTTTATTTCTTTTACTAACCACAACACTCAAAATTATTACGTTAATTAATGTTAATAATGTAAAAAAAAAAAACAATTGAAACATTTGTCCTTTAATTTAGATGTATAAGTAAACAGTCTTTCGGCAAAGTAACAGTCAACATATTGAGGTTTTTTATAAATGATTATTACGTTATTGTACGTCAGTATAAGTTAGGATACAATTTTAACTAAAAAAACGTTAACGCCGGTTTGTAAAGTGTGTGAAATATTAACACGCCATTGACCGTTGGTGAGTAGGTGTCGAAATGGGCTTGCTCTTGATTTCCCCCGAGCCAGATAAACATGGTTAAAGTACCACCACTTAGCAAAGGGTACTAAACTAAGATAAATGGAAAATAAATACTTTTCCTTCCAAGATCTTCAACTCTGACATTTCTGTTACGAGTATTAACGGAAGTCTTTTAGGCTTTGTGTCAAGTAAATAACCACTGTTTGGATTACGTGTCGATCATTCTATTTTATATTTTCTAATAACTAAATTTGAGAATTTTACTCGTATCAACTATTTAATAATTATTACAAAGTAGAATTCACGAATTCTGTTCACATAATGTGTCCACTAGTTGTGATACCTCAGGGGTCACACAGATTTTTTCAAATAAATTTGTACGCTAAAATCATGAAAATACCACCACGCATAGTTTCCAAAGTATCTAATTGATAAATTATATACGAACTTACCATTAATATGAGCTTGTTCGAATCTGGTTAACACGTTTTTATCTTTTAATTAATTTAGATAAATCTTTTAATTAATTGATGTTTCCGTACATTTTATAAAGGAAAAACTAATTCTGTCCTCAAAGGCTGTAAAATGACCATCAGCTGTGTAAATGGATTTTTTCATCGATACCTACATTTTGTATGTTAAATTAATTTAAAGTAACTATTACAACACACGGTACGGTAAATCTAATTCGATATTATCTTTCCATGTACCTATACAATAATTGGCAAAACTATATAGGTTTTAAATTTTTTTTGCATGAATAAATTTCATTCCATGTAAATATAGCCCTCATTTTATTGGTATATTATATTTAAAACATGTTACAGCATTAAATACCACCACAATAGTTTACGAAACAAGTCTTAAACTGGGCTGTGAAATACACTGTTGATAAATTACGTCAAGTTTTAGCGAACAAGCATTGTAACGAAGTCTATGATTACCAGTCATTCCAGAAATGACCGGGATCAGAGGCACAGTTAATTCAGCAAATCTGACCGATCTGTTATCTGTAAATAATGAGGATAGCATTCACTGAACAACTGCTCTGCGACTGTTCTGCTACTGAATAAAATAAACTCTGTCCTAGACAAGAACTGAAATAAAAACAGTAGATAAACATCATGCGAATTCTTCATGTATGCCTTTAGTATTAAGCTAATAAATTGCTTTACTGACAATTATTGATTGTTAGTTATAATTATTAAAGATTTTTATTAATATTATCATTAACTATTACAATTAATTATTAATTGTATGAGACAAAATTTTACTTCCTTAAAATAGTATTTCAATCAAAGTAGGCTACAACATATTATTGTTCCTTGTTTGTTATTGTTCCTTACTACTAATTATGGTTAATGTCATTATTTTATAAGCATGTTTCACAATTAGTACTGTGGTTGCTTGTGGCGTTCTGTAGTATAAGAACTCAATTTTCTAGCAATCCCTTTTTTTCATCAGGATCAACACTATCCCCTAGCGTTATACAGTGTTTCAATTAAGTATTGAAACAAATCTGGTTTTTTATAACCTAAATAGATAGAAATTTTCAGTTTGTGGCATCGATTATAAAAAAGGTTCTGCAAATTCTTTACATCAAAGACTGTGTGTAGGGGTGACTTATTTTTTTCAAATAACAACCCTTATATTGAGTACAAATCAGTTTGAAGGGGTTTTTAAGACTTAAGCAATGGTGCAAACCTAAAGTTGATATGTCAACCCTAGAGCCAAAATGGCAGGTATTAAAAATAAAAAAATTAGCCATTTTGGCTAGGGTTGACATATGGATTTCAAGTTTGCACCATTGCTTATCTCGATTAAGTATTTTATTTAATCTACCATCGTTCAAGGACTCCATGATGTGTACAGGGGACGGAAACTCACATATTAGCTAGCATATTGCTGGTATGAAATGAAAACATAAAGTAAATAAAACGCAAGCAATGTACAAACTTACAAAGGTGTTTTCGTAAATCCCACAGAAAAGTATTCGGACCGTGTGAAACAGGAGAAAAGAACGTGTACACTAAATTGCACGCATTTCAACCAAAGAAATTGTTTCTGTTTCTGACATTCCTTTGTATTATTTTAGATTGGAACAATTTCGTCGTTTCGTGTAGTAAAAGCCGACAAACACCGAAAGTTGTTTAACTGAACGAGCTTCCAGTTGGAAAGGAGGCTGAATGCCCAACTAAGCTATTGTTTCCACCAAACAGTAACTTCTACAAGACGTTATACCGCTGTGTTAACTTGCGCTCAACAAGGCATTTAATGTGATTGTCTTCAAAGTATTACATTTGGCAAAGATAATTAATACTATCCGTAATTAAACATTTGAAATATACCGGGTGTCCAAAACCACTCGTACACCCCTTTCAAAACGATGGAAACCATTTCTTACAAACAAAAAATAATACAGAACTAGCTAAATTGGGCACGGTCTACCAAATTGTGATAATTTCAAATCCAAAACCACACCGGAAGTAGCTTTTTCAGACCGGAAGTTGACTTTTTTTAAAGTAAACTACCAATTTTGATTACAGAATCGGATTCTACGTTGAAAAATACATAACTTTTGTCTATAACATTTTTTGAAAAAACTTGTTTTCTACCTCTCTATTCCCCCATTAAAGTCAATAATTTTAGGTAATTCTTCTGTCAAAGTTACTCAAAACAATAATAGAGAAAAACAAATAACAAAGATTACATAAAGACATGTCATAAATAGAATCAGCTGTTCATTGTAAACACCTTAGTAATTGAGTAACAGCTGGTCTACACATTGATTAATTTCATTTTATTTAAAAAAAAAATCATTTGTTTTTGCATTAAGGGGTCAAATGTAAAAATAAATTTTAAAAAAAGGAAGCTTAGCAATGTGTAGACCAGCTGTTACTCAATTGCTAAGGTGTTTAAAATAAACAGCTGATTCTATTCATCATATGTCTTTATGTAATCTTTGTTATTTGTTTTTCTCTATTATTGTTTCGAGTAACTTTGACACATGAATGACCAAAAATTATTGACTTTAATGGGGGATTAGAGGTAGAAAACAAGTTTTTTCGAAAAATGCTATAGACAGAAGTTATGTATTTTTCAACGTAGAATCCGATTCTGTAATCAAAATTGGTAGTTTACATTTAAAAAAGTCAACTTCCGGTATGAAAAAGCCACTTCCGGTGTGATTTTGGATTTGAAATTATCACCATTTGGTAGACCATGCCCAGTTTAGCTAGTTCTGTATTATTTTTTGTTTGTAAGAAAAGGTTTCCATCGTTTTGAAAGGGGTGTACGGGTGGTTTTGGACACCCGGTATATGAACAATTATGATCGACATTTAACTTTAAAGCTGCTAAAGAATAGGTCTTTTACAAGGCATACGTATAGTTATAGGCAGCTGTGTGTAAATGTGTTTTTGTACACGTTTAATTTAGTAGTTGCATTGCGAGACTGTACAATTGGCTATACGCCATTTAGGGTTTGTTTTCCTTTAACTCATTATAGGCTTGTAGCCATTGAGTGTTAGGCTACCGCATTTTTCATTGTGAGGGCCCAAACACCTTATGACATGTTTTCATTTCTATGGTTAACATAAGTGGTCACGTATCCGGATATTCCTTAAAGTCTTGGAGAGGAATTTTTGTTTGCTGATCATCCTAAAAAGTCCTACGTAATTAAATTAGTTTGAGGGTTTTAATCACAAAATCTACAGAATATGATTAGTATCCATTACTAACCAGTAATTCTATCTTATACTTGGTTAATATCGATTTACAGTAGTTTTGTATGAAATTAGATTAAGAATGGTAAGAGTTAACGTACTTTTTTGTAGTCTAGTCCTTGCTACATATTTCTGATGTAAGACACATTATATTTTGATAATAAATATTGATACACAATGGGTGAAATAATTTACGATACTATGCTCGTTTAATATTCAATAAGTAATCTGATGTACACATTGCTACAAATCCAATGCTATCAAGTCCCTGTGAAACAATACGCTTTGAAACCCTGTCGCTACCATTATTGGATAATTTGCTTTCTTAGGCCAGCCAAAGACAAGGAAAATAAAGTAAAGCGTAATCTATTGAAATTATTCTGGGTTGAATAAAATTAGTGACTCGTGTCATGATGTTGAAACACTGAGAGGTAATTTATCAAACCTGCTAGGATAAAACTATTGGAAAAGAAAGTTGGAAACTCGTAAGAATCAATGCCGCATCTGAGCTCAGTTACCTACATGAGATCAAGAGGTTATTACATTAGTATTGTGTCCTACCTTCAGCGTAAAAACCATGAAAAATGATGAGGTTTCGTTATTGCGAATTAGACTTTCTCTTTTTATCGTCACTAAGAAACTGATCTGAAAACATCTTAGACCAAGTGCTAAAATGGATCTAACAGCTTCAATCATTCTCATTGCAGTTCTACTAATACTAATAATTAGGGATTATTAGTATTAGTAAGCTAATCAGATAAGACTCAATATTTGAGTGGATTGCAGATACACGACCGCCTGTACGTTCTATAGCTCTTGAACAATACCATTTATATTTGAAAAGGATTGATCATAAACAAGACGTTTGGATATTGCAATAATAATATTTAAATTTATAATTCGGATTTGCCTAAGCAATTCCACCAAATCTGTGTTTGGAATTTCCACTGATATTGAATCTCTCTTTTTGTTTTAGTAATCTAGGCTGACAGGTGTTCTTTTATTGGACTCCTTTTACCAAATATTCCAGTATTTTCTGTATACGTGCAACGTTTTATTTCTTCTAACACCCTTCATTGCCTATTTATGCAATGTAACTGAGAAATATATATGTTTCTTTTAAAATTAGGTAGCGTAGGCCATGTAATAACGATATTAAATGTTAAACAACCATATCAATAATGATCAATCACAGAATGTATTTTTGTTTAATTTAGCGTTTACTACTTATAAGATGTTTAAAAATAATCAATTGATTGGGTAAAAGTAAAGGCCCCGAAGATAAGTATTTGCCATTTAAGGCCCTTCAAGGCTTACGTTGGTATACAATAACTACATTAACTTTTACTTCCGGCTACCAAAATCAAATTAAAAACTACGACCAGCGTTGAATATATCAGAAAAGATTTGACGAAATATTTAGTTTCCCGACAAGCTCAAACTTCCAGTGTCATCTGCGTTATTCAGTTACGCCGTAACATATTTGCTAATGGATGCGTCTCCCCCCCCCCTTACCACCCCTACCACTAAATGATTTAACACGCCATTACTGTGATTTATTGCATCTCCTTTGTGTGATTGGCTCGAGTGATTGACAAAGGCAAGATTAATTGCCAGTTGATGTTTTAGGAAATTGTAAAGATGTAATTTCTTCATTATCTAAAATTTACAACATTACGATATAACCCTAGGCTTTGAACGATACATTTAATTTAGTGACAATAAATTGTTACGTGACACAGTGTTAGCAAAACGGGAGTGCCGATCTCCATCGGCACTCCCGTTTTGCTAACACTGTGTGACCTGTGACACGCTGTGACCTGGTCTCCACCAGGTCAAGTCCCTTCAAACGTACACACCCCCACAGGTCTCCATCGGCACTCCCGTTTTGCTAACACTGTGTGACCTGTGACACGCTGTGACCTGGTCTCCACCAGGTCAAGTCCCTTCAAACGTACACACCCCCACAGGTCTCCATCGGCACTCCCGTTTTGCTAACACTGTGTGACCTGTGACACGCTGTGACCTGGTCTCCACCAGGTCAAGTCCCTTCAAACGTACACACCCCCACAGGTCTCCATCGGCACTCCCGTTTTTCTAACACGTTTATTAAATATTAGCTTAAATGTATGTAATAAATGTATTCCCAAATAAATACAAACATTAACGAACTATGGCACCAATCAAGCATAATTTTATATACTACTTACTTTATAAAGTATAATAAAAATACACACTAATGGATTAAAACGATAAATCAGTCCCTTTACTACTAATTTGCCATTTAAGTGAGGAAACAAATGGAAAGTTGATCTTTTTTTATTTCTTATAAAGTAAATCAT